>NW_027225575.1:4245294-4548529 GCF_038994185.2 Dermacentor albipictus | reverse complement strand
AAGATTAGTGTCATCCACGTACATGATGATATCAGGTGAGGAATAAACGTAAGGAAGTTCATTTATACAAAGATTAAATAATACAGGACGAAATATCGATCCCTGTGGCACACCAGTCTGTATTTTGAGAATTGAGGAATTCGCCTGATTATATGAAACAAACTGGTAACAACCCGTTAAGTAACCTCTCATTAAACCTAATGTTGTACCACATATACCTAGTCATATAGTTTGCACAGAAGTACAACATGATTTACACTGTCAAACGCTGGTCCAGCACTAAGCCTACTGTGCATACACGGTTTTCCATATTTTGCAGTATTTTATGTTTTATATTTAGCAGCGCATCCTCACATTTTTTTGAAATCCATACTGTGCCGTACTATTAGTAGCATATTTCCTTAAGGAACCCTCTAGTCAAGCGTTTAAAATAGTTTCAAAAAGTTTTGAAAAAAAGAGGTATTGATATAGGTCGGAAGTTGTTTACGCTATGGTCAGCACCACCTTTAAGAATCGGGTAAACTCTGGCTACTTCACGCTTCTTACTTCGTTTGGTGTCGCCGGAAATTTTGCACAGTCGGTTTCACAACAGTATGTCCTATCTCTTCTGGATCTGATGCAGAAATGTTGCTGCAGCATTGAACAAAGCGAGTGCTTAGGAAAGAGACGGCTTCTCCATTTGCAAAGGTACCGTTAACCAAAGCTATTGGTAGGTCTCGTGGGCTAGCCTTTCCTCCAGATATGTTCTTACTTTCCCACCGAACTTTTCTTGGATTGGTATATATGCACGAGAACACGTTCTCATAATATTTTTCTTTTGCCTTTTTTTTAATTATGAATTTACTTGTTCACAGTAATCCTTGAATTTGGCTAATTGATTAATGTCTCGTGTTTTAAGAAATGTATGGTACATTTTATTCTTATTTTTGTATAAAGCACTACATCTATCCATAGCTTTCTAAATTGTTGGGGTTCTTTCGTAGCACTACCTTGTGGAAAGGCTATGTCGTAGCAAGCGATTAGTTTATGGAAAAACGAATTGTATGCCCTCTTATTTGGGTCACTTTCAGGTAGTTCAGATTAACAGTTTTTTTTCACGAATAAGAAAGCGAAAATAGGCTAGCGTAGTTGTATCGATGAGGCGGTGGGAATATTACATGCGCATTTCTGCGAACAAGGGAGAAAACAAAAGATTGGAAGATGATCGCTTACATCAGAGGAGATGACACCAGCAGTCACAGAGGAAACATGTACAGCCGTCAGCACGCTCAACACGAACGCTCCGCAGCGTGGCCTAGACCGCCTTGGACTGACGCCAGCGCCGCGAAGTGGTGTGCTCTGTTATCTCGGTGTGAAGGGAATCACGGTCACTGACCAAGTCTGATGAATAATCTGACGTTTCGAAACCACGTACGGGTTCCTTGAACAAGCAACCCGTACACAGTTCCGAAACGTCAGATTATTCATCAGACTTGGTCAGTGACCGTAATTCCCTTCATTTCCATGCCTGACGAGACGAACTTTCGTCGAACCCTTATCTCGGTATGTTTGCGGCGGCTTACGATAGCTGGAGCGCGGCTCGATTTCACTGCTCGTCTTGTCTTTTGCTTGTGCCTGACCGGTGGCGAGAGTGCGCTCACTTGACATGTCCTTTGCGCCACGTATCGCTCGTGGCTGTGCTCTTACGCGCGTCCAGAAAACACGTTGCGGTTTGCTTATGTCGCCAAGGCGAAATTGCGGGCGAAAGCTCGCGCGCCTCTCGGGTTTGGCCTTAAAGCTAGAGCTTTGAGGAAATGATATTTTTGAAAAGGAGAGAAAATGGAGGTTTGTGGCGTTTGTTAAGGTAGGGCAATAAATACATCTACAAATCCGGTGGCATAGTTGTGCATGTTCATCATTTCATATATTCTCTGACAGCGCGGATCAGATTGCTCTCGCAGGTTAGTGTCTGGCTTCCTGATTAGTCCGCGATGCACTGAAGATCCAAGGTCGGGGCGTAAGAGCGGCGCGTGTCCTGAACAAGAAAGACGCGTGGATGCGATTCAAACCAAACTTTTAATGTCTAGTTATTTCCGAAAAGCGCTAAGTGGCATCTTGTCGGATAAGAAACTGGCTGTTTAGGAAACTAGAGAGACTCCGGCCATAGATGCAATCTATCGAAAGGTAGCATCTTGTAGCTCATGGGTGCGATCTTGTACGCGTTCCAAACTCGAACGGAGGCGGTCCGTTCTTTATGTCATGATATAGGCAGTCCGTTCCGTTGCGTTCGTCCGATAGCAGACGGCACGGAAAGATTGAGAGCAGATATCACGTCAGAATTGGCGTCATGGCGATCGTCACGGTTCAAATTGACCAATCGTGTGCAGCTCGGTGGAACGGACTGCCTCCGTTCTATTTTGGAACGCGTACAATATCGCACCCTATAAGTGCACATATGGCAACTCGAAGTTACCGTCGCGTCTTGGCGACTTACACAGCGGTTTCCCCGATCTTATTCAGAGTGCCATGCTTGACACTTTGCAATGCGGGTTTCCTATATGGTTTTTTCGCTAGTTTTCAACAAGGCAAACTGTAGTTAGTATATTAAATGGCTGTATGTTCCTATGGAGAAAGATTCGGCCGAGACACTTAAGACTGCCAACGTGTGGGAATGCCAAAACATGTGATTTAGAGAAAGAGTTTTGCTTGCGGTTAGCGAATTGAGTTTATGAAATGCGATGCATTTCTTGGCGAACATGTGCCACTTTGACAGTATCTATCCATCTATCGAGCCGCCTATGTCTTGGTGCTCTCATGGTCGTTTCCTTAACTTGGTAGGCTCCCCGCGCACTGTTTCGCATAACATCGATTCCCACAGGGCATGGGATTCGCCTGCTTTTTCAGGCGGTCAGTCTTTAATTTTTCGAATTTTAAGCACTACACACACACAGACACGCGTGTATGACATTACCCGGAACGTTGTACGACGAACGGTCGCGTCACAGTTTTGGTGCGAATGGCACCTGCTAGAGCACTCCGATGCGCGCTGTCAGAGAATATAAGAAGTCAAGAACTATGCCACAGGATTTGCAGATTTATTTATTGTCCTACCTTTACAAACGTCACAAACCTGCATTTGCTCTCCTTTGTTTGTATATCATTTCCTTAAAGCGCCAGCTTTGAGTCCAAACCCGAAAGGCGCGCGAGCTGTCGCCCGCCATTTCGCTTTGCCGAGATAAGCAAACCGCAACGTGTTTTCTGGACGCGCGTGAGACCGCAGCCACGAGCGAAACGTGGCGGAACGTACAGGGTCGTTCAAAATATGTGCGAACACGGCGAAGCGTGGCCGCGCTCCGCGGAGCGTCAGCGCATCCGGAGCGGTCGCGCATCGAAACAATGTGGCGCAGGCGCACAGGAGTCTGAAGGCGGTGCTTCGTGTCGTCTGCTACCACGCGGAAGCGCATCATGCTTGCTTTGCTGGGAAGCGCACCTGTGTGCTGGCAGCGCCCTGACGTGCCGAGATGGAATTGTCGCATTTTACTGACTGCAGCGCGTTGTTGTTGGTTCCGCATACGGCAACTCAGCAGCGTGTGTTTGCAATGCAGCGTTCTCGGTTAAATGCAGGCGTTGTTTCAAATTTCTCAGCTCTAGTGTAGATTAGAGAATCATTCGAGAATCATCCGAGAATCATTCACTAGCACAGAGCAGTTGCTTAGCTTGGCACTTATTAGCAGCAGCTTATAAGCCGCGCCAGCGGATAAGAGATTGCCGTGCCCAAGCTAGCTCCCTCTGCCAGTTGATACCCATCCATAGGACTGAACAACGCCCTGCAATCAGTAAAATGCGACAGTGCCATCTCGGCACCACCTCTGGACGCTGCCAGCACAGAGTTAGGCGCGCTTCCCAGCAAAGCAAGCACTGTGCGCTCCAGCACTGTAGCAGACGACACGAAGCACCGCCTCCAGACTGCTGTGCGCCTACGCCACATTGTTTCGATGCGCGACCGCGCCGGATGCGCTGACGCTCCGCGGAGCGCGGCCACGCTTCGCCGCGTTCGCACATATTAGAGAGTTTTAGCAGAGCGTTTACCGTCCGCTCCGCTCAGACCGGCCCATCACAACAATTGGCACGCAGCCGCTCAGCAAAACGCTACAGGGAACACTGACGCGCGTGCGCACAGCACACATAGCGGCAGCGGAACGTGGGACGCTGACTACGTTCCGCTAGAAACCTGATTTAGCGGTGCGTCAGGGGGCGTGTAGTTGCTTTCGTAATCGTTTTACCGCCAAGCTGAGAGCACGTCAGTGGCGTCTCTGGGGGACGCGCTTGTTAGATAAGCGAAATCGATGCATTCTATGCAGCCACCGGCGCGTGTGAAACGTGTGCGGAGCGGAGCGCAAGCAAACGCTCTGCTAAAACTGTCGATTAACGCGATAGCGTTAAGGAGCTCGTGTCGCAGAAAAGCCGGTGCCGTCGGCGTCGGCGTCCGCGGCGTTGACCGTGAGCGATAAATCACGGCAGGCACTTCATAAATAAAAAGCAACTTCCAAGATGGGCTGGCTGGGAATCGAACCAGGGTCTCCAGAGTGTGAGACGGAGACGCTACCACTCAGCCACGAGTTTTTTTTTATTTAATGTCTCAGCCACGAGTTCGATGCTTGAAAGCGGTACAAACGCGCGTCTAGTGAACGCGGTGTTGCCTTAAAAACGTGCCGTAGAAAGTTATACTGCGGTGTATATCGGTAATTATGAGCCTGTAACTTACGGAAGTCGCATTTACACGATAGCGAAGTACGTTTCCGCTACATTTCTTCTGCGCTTACTGCACACGCAGAGCCATCTTGCGGCAAACACAGAAGACCCCCTCCTCTCAATGTACGGCGCTGCCCCGACAGGTGGCGCGCCATACGCGCATTGGGGCTGTGCGCGGTCCGGTTCCCTCTCCACCGACTCGCTCTCCCCTGACGACGCTTCGTCGTGCTCCCACGCGGGTTGCAGAATCAAGCACCGTTCCTTTCTTTAGATTACTATCTATCTATCTCTCTGCCCGTGCCGATCACGACGTTTGGCTGGCGTAGATCGTTTCCCCCTCCAAGACACCGAGTTCTTTGGTTCGTTCCGTTTGCTCAGGCGCACGTTTCGTTGCCGCGCCGAACGCTGCGTTGCTCGACGCTCAAATCAATCTCAAAAGTAGCAACACCAGCATACACTTCAGAAGGAAATGTCAACTGTGAGGCCCTCACTGAGCTGCAACAGCGGATAGAACGCAACCTCAACGAAGCATTAGATTGTAAGCTTGCGACATTGCTCGACGCCTCCATTGCAAAAGCTCTCGAACGCGCAATGGACAACCTCCTTACGGCGAAACTAGAAACGCTACTACTGCCCAGAATTGAGCAAGCCTTTGCGGCAAGAGAACAACAGCGACAGGAAAACATGGACGACACGCGCAAAGTGCTTCAAGACATGGTCGCAACTTTGGCTCAAAATCACAATACCCGTTTGACAGAATTGGAAAACACCCTACTCCGTCCCAGAGCAGGTCCCCTAAAGAAGCCGTACTCGCGTCCCGACAAAGATGGCTGCGAGTAATCCAGAACGTGTTACCTACTGCATTTGGCAGTGGAACTGCCGGGGCTTCCGGCGAAAGCGAGCACACTTAGAGCAATACATTACCTCTCTCGCACCACATACTTCCCCCGATGTTATCGCATTACAAGAGACCGGAGAAGCGGCTAAGCTGTCGGGATACGCCGCATACATCGCAGTTTGCAATAATAACCGCAGGCCCCAAGTAACCACACTAGTTAAGCGAAACATTCCGGTTATAAAGCATCACACAGGCATTGATACAGCAGCCCACATTTTTCTGGAGATCATCCCGTCTGCAAGGCGCAAGCAACAGAGCCTCTTCATCCTCAATGTGTACAGCAGCCCCAGAGAACAACATAGGTTTCTACGACTTTTCACCAAAGCAGATCAAGTAGCTAGGGGAGCCCCCCTGCTCATCGTAGGGGACCTTAATGCCCCTGCGGTGGCATGGGGATACTCAATGGATCGCCGAAAGGGAAGACAACTATGGCTTGACGGACAGAATCTAGGTCTTACTCTTGTCACGGATCCAACTTCACCCACTCGTATGGGATACAGTGTTAGCAGAGATACTACTCCGGACTTGACATTCACAAAACGAATTCCACAAGCAGACTGGATCAACACACAAGACAACTTGGGCAGCGACCACTATTTAATCCAAACAACAGTTCGAGTGGGCCCGCGAAAGCCTAAGGGTCGTCAACTCCACATAACGAACTGGGACGCTTTCCGGCAGGCCAGAGCCCCCCCTCTTTCTCGGGTACCCAACCCCCTTTCGAAGATTGGGTCGCATCCTTGCTGCAAGACGCGAGCAAAGCTACTAAATTGGTGCCTGAGGAAGCCAATCTGCAGGAGGCAGATAGCAAGTTACTGCATATGTGGGAAGCCCTCGCCAGTCTGCAACGCAGATACAAACGCAACAAGCTCAACCGAACGCTCAGGAAGCGTATTAGTACTCTCACCCTTCAAATCGAAGACTACGCACAACAACTTACTCGTCAAAATTGGCACAGCACATGCGACAGCATGGAGCGGCAACCAAACCTGCCCAAAACGTGGAATATCCTCCGTTGCCTCCTCGATCCGGCTAACAGCAAGAACACACAACAGCACAACTTGCAAAAATTATTCACACCCATTCGGACACGGACGCACAAGTTCTTCAAGAATTGATAGACCGATACATAGGACCTCAACCTACCACACCCGCTCCAGCATACACAGGCACCGATAACGACCACCTGGATGTGCCCATAGAAGCAGCAGAAGTACGTGAAGCCATCCTCGCATTCCGCCCTAACTCAGCCCCGGGACCTGATGGCATTACTAATAAAATGCTTCGCAACCTAGATGAGGATTCTATACTAGCCCTCACAGCTTATTTTAACGCATACTGGGAAACTGGAAACCTCCCCTCACAATGGAAAGAAGCCAAAGTTATTATGATTCCCAAACCCGGGAAGCGCCTCCTACTCGAAAACCTCCGCCCTATCTCCCTGACTTCATGTGTCGGAAAAGTCCTCGAGCACGTCATCCTCACACGCTTACACAGACATATGAACGACAACGACCTCTTCCCCAATACCATGATTGGCTTCCGCCCGAAACTTTCTGCTCAAGATATCATGATTCAGCTCAAGCACCAAATTATCGATGGCGACAAAACCTCCAGGCTGGACACCAGAGCCATCTTGGGGCTAGACCTAACCAAGGCCTTCGATAACGTCACGCATGAGGCCATACTGAACCAACTGGCACAACTCCAGGTTGTACATCGAACCTATAACTACGTAAAGAATTTTCTTACAGGTCGCACAGCCACCATTACCATCGGAGGGTTGCAGTCGCCAATTATTCACTTAGGCAGCAAAGGCACGCCGCAAGGATCGGTTCTATCCCCTTTTCTGTTTAACGTGGCCTTGCTCGGACTACCGCCTGCATTAGCTAGCATCCCCAACCTCAAGCATAGCCTATACGCAGACGATATCACCCTGTGGGTCACCGGGGGCAGCGACGGAGACATCCAACACACGCTGCAGCAAGCCATCAACGAGGTCGTTGCATACGTAGAACCGCGCGGCCTGGCGTGTTCCCCACAGAAATCGGAGCTCCTTCTGTACAAGCCTAATTGGGGAGGTCGACGTCCAGACCCTCACCCACCCGAGATTGAACTCCGCGTGCACCAGCAACGCATACCTACAGTACCTAGCATTCGTATCCTTGGCTTACGCATCCAACAAAACGGCAGAAACACGGACATACTCAAGCAATTAGATAATCATGTACACCAAACCACTCGCCTCATTGCACGCATCGGAAATCGACATCACGGCATGAAGGAAAGCAACCTTATACGCCTGGTAACCGCCTACGCCTTGAGCAGGATCACCTATGTCGCCCCGTACCTTAGCCTCAATGCAACTGAGAAGTCCAAACTCAATACCATGATCAAGAGGGCCTATAAACAAGCCCTACATCTTCCCATCACCACCTCTAACGAGAAACTGGACGCCCTAGGAATTCATAACACCATAGACGAGCTTATTGAAGCGCACCGTATTATCCAATACGAACGACTTGCCCATTCCACCACGGGCAGGCACATTCTAGGCACCCTAGGCATAACCTACACCACCCAATTCGGACCAAAAGTACCCATCCCTCCAAACATTCGTGATCAGCTAGTTATCCCGCCCATACCTCGCAATATGCACCCTGAACACAATCCGGAGCGACGTGCAGAAAGAGCTAAACAACTACAAAAGCGCTACGACCAAGCCGCTGACGTAACCTACGTGGACGCAGCAGACTACCCCAACCAAAACGCCATGGCGGTCGTCGCAGTCGCGGGTTCGCAGTACCACCTCTCCGCGGCCGCATCAATATTCACCACGCAACCCGAAGTAGGAGAAGAAACGGCCATCGCTTTGGCCTACGCGGCTACCAATGCACACTGCATCATCAGCGACTCAAAAACGGCCATTCGTAACTACGCAAGAGGACTAATAGCACCCCAAGCGCAGAAGATTCTCTCTGGGACTCCTCCCTCAAGGCAACGCCGCGTGCAGATCATCTGGGCCACTGGTCACTCGGGTCTGGCTGGAAACGAAGCCGCACACGATGCCGCCCGAGCTCTCGCACACCGGGCGCATCATCCTTCTCCTGCGTCTTCCGATCCCGACCAGCCCTCTGTTCTGCATCGCGGTCACGCGCGGGACCGAATGGTCACGTTCGGAGAAATTCTACTGCACTACCGCAGAGAGCGGTTACGCTACCCCCGAGCACACAAAACACTCACTAAGTCTCAATCCACCACTTGGCGACTCCTTCAGACACGAACTTTTCCGAACCCCGTGCTTTACAACCGCATGTACCCCGATACATACTCACCACTCTGCAAAGCGTGCAAAGCCCGCGCCGACCTCAATCATATTATTTGGCAATGCCCCAAAGCCTCACCCACCAACACCTCCCGCACTAACACACGCATCATTAGTACGGCCGAGCAGTGGGAGACATTGCTGCTCAGCTTAGACCCAGAGGAGCAGCTCTGGGCCGTCCGGATGGCCGAAGACGCCGCCAGAAAGCAAGAACTGGCCGCCGTCTGAGGAAAGGGGGGATCGGGGGTTAGTCTCCCGACCCCCGCCACCCCTTAACCCCATCAAGGACACAATAAAGTTTTATCTCTCTCTCGACGCTCTCCGTGTGATAGGTGGGCGCAAAGTCCGATGCGGGGCGCCTCGTAAGTGATCCCTGCGCCGTAGCGCATTGTCTTACACCCCTTGGCGGGTCGATGGGAACGCTGTCGCGTTCCACTCTTGAAGGCGAAGCTTAAGCGTCCTCCAATTTTTTTTTTTAACGACCCTGTACATGTCAAGTGAGCAAACTCTCGCCGCCGGTGAGGCACAAGCGAAAGACACGACGAGCAGTGAAATCGAGCTACGCCTCAGCTATCGTAAGCGGCCGCAAATAAACCGAGTTAACAGAGCACAACACTTCGCGGCGCTGGCGTCACTCCAAGGCGGTCTAGGCCACGCTGCGGAGCGTTCGTGTTAAGCGTGCTGACGGCTGTACTACATTAGTGATACAGACATATAATAAGGTTTGGCTGCGTGATGTTACTCGTGTTGGCAAGGTTAAAATGTTCGAGCATGCGTAAGAATACAGCAGCTGATTATATTCTCGTGTTATGGTATTTTCAGCCATCTATCCATGTTCGAATCGCCTAGTATGGCAAACATTTTGCCGATGCCGCTGAGAAAAGCTAGCACCTTATGCACAAAGGAAAAGTTCATTTTTGTTACCACAGGGTGGTCTGTAGACTACTGAAAACGGCCCTGCTTGAAGACGAATAGTGAGCAATTCATCGTTGTGATTAATTAGGGTGAAATCTGCAATTTTCACCGAGTTTAGGTAATTTCCTACATATGCTGCTAGACCGCCACCGCTTGCATAGGTACGGTTTAGTACGTGATGCCTATAGCTTTCGAGTCGTATGGGATCATCATCATCATCAACATCATCATAATCAACCTGGTTACGCCCACTGCAGAGCAAAGGTCTCTCCCATACTTCTTCAACTACCCCGGTCATGTACTAATTGTGGCCACGTTGTCCCCGCAAACTTATTTATCTCATCCGCCCACCTAACTTTTTGTCGTCCCCTGCTCGCTTCAATTCCCTTGGAATGCAGTCCGTAACCCTTAATGGCCATCGGTTACCTTCCCTCCTCATTACATGTCCTGCTCATGCCCATTTCTTTTTCTTGATTTCAACTAAGGTGTCATTAACTCGCGTTTATTCCCTCACCCAATCTGCTCTTACCTTATTCCTTAACGTTACACCCATCATTCTTCTTTCCATGGCTCGGTGCGTCGTCCTCAACTTAAGTAGAACACTTTTTGTAAGCCTCCAGGTTTCTGCCCCATACGTGAGTAAGGGTAAGACACAGCTGTTATACACTTATCTCTTGAGAGATAATGGCAACCTGCGGTTCATGATCTCAGAATGCCTGCCAAACGCACCCCAGCTCATCCTTATTCTTCTGATTAGTTCAGTCTCATGATCCGGATCTGCGGTCGCTACCAGTGCTTCGCTACCTATCATAAACTGCTGTTCTCTTCCGAGACTGTTAAACATTACTTTAGTTTTCTGCAGATTAAGTTTTAGACCCACCCTTCTGCTTTGCCTCTCCAGGTCGGTGAGCATGCATTGCAATTGGTCCCCTGAGTTACCAAGCAGGGCAAAATCATCAGCGAATCGCAAGTTACTAAGGTATTATCCATTAACCTTTATTCCCGATTCTTCCCAATCCAGGTCTCTGAATAACTCCTGTAAACACGCTGTGAATAGCATTGAAGACAGCGTATCTGCCTGCCTGACGCCTTTCTTTATTGTGATTTTGTTGCTATCTTCATGGAGGACTATGGTGACTATGGTGACTGTGGAGCCGCTATAGATATCTTTCAGTATTTTTACATACGATTTATCTACACCCCGATTCCTAATGCCTCCGTGACTTCTGAGGTTTTGACTCAATCAGACGCTTTCTCGTAGTAAATGAAAGCTATATATATAGGGGTTGGCTATATTCCGCACATTTCTCTATCGCCTGATTGATAATGGGAACATGGTCTATTGTTGAGCAGCCTTTACAGAATCCTGCCTGGTCCTTTGTTTTACAGAAGTATAAGGTGTTTCTGATTGTATTTGCGGTTACCTTAGTAAATACGTTGTAGGCAACGGGCAGTAAGCTGATCGGTCTATAATTTTTCAAGTCTTTGGCGTCCCCTTTCTTATGGATTAGGATTATGTTAGCGTTCTTCCAAGATTCCGGTACGCTCGAAGTCATGAGGCATTGCATATAGAGGGTGGCCAGTTTTTCTAGAACAATCTGCCCACCATCCTTCAACAAATCTGTCGTTACCTGTTGCTCCCCAGCAGCGTTGCCCGTTTGCATAGCACCCAAGGCTTTCTTTAATTCTTCCGGCGTTAGTTGTGAGATTTCAAATTCCTCTAGATTATTCTCTCTTGCATTATCGTCGTGGGTGCCATTGGTACTGTATAGATCTCTATAGCACTCCTCAGCCACTTGAACTATCTCATCCATATTAGTAATTATGTTGCCGGCTTTGCCTCTTAACGCATACGTCTGATGCTTCCCTATTCCCAGAGTGTTCTTCACTGCTTTTAAGCTTCCTCCGTTCCTGAGAGCATGTTCAATTCTATCCATATTATACTTCCTTATGTCAGCTGTTTTACGCTTGGAAAGTTCTGCCAGTTCTATTGTACCTGTAGGGTTGGAGGCTTTCATACATTGGCGCTTCTTGATCAGATGTGTCGTCTCCTGCGATAGCTTACGGGCATCCTGTCTAACGGTTTTACCACCGACTTCCATTGCAGACTCCTTAATGATCCCCATAAGACTGACGTTCATATCTTCAACTCAAAGGTCCTCTTCCTGAGTTAAAGCCGAATACCTGATCTGTAGCTTGATCCCGAATTCCTCTATTTTCCCTATTACCGCTAACTCATTGATCGGCTTCTTATGTACCGTACGGTACATAAGAACAGGTAGTCCTTATTCCGTATGGGGTAGTCCTTATCGGATAACCATGTCTCAGTAAAAAGAACATGGGAGTAGTGTTGGTATGATTGAAATATATTTTTGTAAACCCGCAGATATATTTGCAAATGAAACGTAATCATAATATAAAGATTTGTCGACTAAAGCCATATATGGACTTATACCCAATAAGAGTGCTTCTCATGAAATAAAGCTAAATATTAGGTTATCTTGCTGGCTTCTTCGGCGCTGAAAATATGTAGAATAGGAGATGTTGCATTGCGCCTTGCCATTACTTTCCCTCCAGTGGTCCAGACATATTTCCAACCAACCTCATTCTTCTTTTGTTTCGTAGTACTTAGTAACTGCTTACCTTGTAAAATTCTCATAAATGAATATAGGACGATTCTCATCAAAGCCAAGCATTCTAGTATTAATTTTTTTCCTTTCGTGATTTAGCAAGAAAACCGTTTCTTTTGACGCGGCGCACAAATCAAACAATTATGCTGTGTTCGTTATGCTTCGCTGTCGGTACTTTATGGCTTGCATCAGTATCAGAATCTTGCACTTCCTCTGCAAGAAGTTTGCCAATATTCTTTATAATAGTTATTGGCTCAGCATCAACAGGAACACCCATAATTTCTAAGTTGTTGGAACGCTGGTACGTTTCAAGCTCCTCTATTTTACGCGTAAGCTTATCATTTTGCACAGTAAGTACCTTGTTCACTGTTACAATGGCCCGGATTACTTGTTTCAATGCTCCTAAGTCTATAACTTGCTGTCTCAGTTCTTTTAGATCTTCGAGACTTTCTCTTTGCTGAGTTCATCAATTATTTCAACACGCAATTCTTCCACAACTTTTTTTTTAACATGAGGCTTCTGGACTACGACACTATTTCACGCTTGCGAAGTCTAGAATGATTCAGATGCAGTTTCGTGCAGCCCGGCGACAGTGCACAAATTTGAGAAGGAGGAAATCGAAAATGCATAGCGCTCACCTGCAAAGCATATAGACCTTTAGTTTTGGGCTCATGATTCCTTGCTGCCGAACTGCACTCCTGGTTGTCGATCCGCCGCTTTTTAACCCAGCCGTGCTGTCCTGCTGCCCTCTTGTGGTAGAGAAGGCGCCAAGGGGACCACGTAGGTGTCCGATAAGCGATACAAGGCCAGGGCGATGTAGCTCCGCACTCTTGTAGACGTCACATCACTGTTTCACGTGCGGCAAATCCAGCGACGAAAGCGATCAGCTGCAAAGCAGATAGATATTTGGTTGTGTGCTCAAGATGCACGGCTGCCGCACTGCTATGTAACCGCGAAAAACGCCTTTATCCCTCCGCAAAACACTTGCCAACTGTCACACTCTGGTGTGCATATAAGTACGCATTCGACACGTACGTAACAGTGCTAAAGAATGCCCTAAAACTAACTTTCTATCTAACGTACTTCCATCTATGTTAAATACTAACGTTAAAACGTTTTGGTGTGTAATCAACCCCTTGCATGATGAGAACATAGCCCTGCAAGACCAACTGTGCATCCTTATACCCAAGGAACAGTGCGCTGCCACCATTCATGACGCATTTGTGCGAAATGTTTCTGTCCCCTACAATGACCACCTACCTCCTTCTCGTCAGTACGATTATGTAGTTATGCCTCCAGTGATCGTGGCTACAGCTGGCGTTGCGAAACTAATTGGTACCCCGAACCAACATATCTCCTGGTTACGACTCCATTAACTCAAAATTCCTTAATACTGACAAGTGAACTCGTTTATCTTTTACGGCTGAGCGCTTTTAGCGTCTAAGAAATGTTATCGCTCAGCGCAGGACACGTCTACACGTATCGGAAGTTTCTAGAACGTTATCGATGCTTCTATCCACTGTCGTCGACGAGCCTTGTGTAATCTGATTGCACGTATGCGCGACGAGAATGGTGTAGAACTTCGTGGAAGGCACGCGGGTCCCATCGATTTCTCTGGAACATTCGACGACTGATCTATAAAAGCCGACGCGCTTGAACCGCCGATCAGATTTTCGACGATCGCCGACTGTGTTCGCCGCTGTCGTAGTGCTTTAAGTGTAGCCTGTTTTTGTGGGCACACGTTCACGCAATAAAAGTTAGTTTTGTCTTTCACAGTATCGCTACTGTGTTCTTTAACGTCACCACCACGTGACAATACCAACGCCCTTAGGTCAATTATATTAACAAAACTTTTTCAGCAATCACTGGGTAGGCCTACTCAACCTAGCCAATGGAAAATCGGGAAGGTAGTTCCACTGCATAAATCGGGTAACAAAAATTTAACAGTTAATTGTTGCCCCATCTCAGTCTCAAGCACTTGCTTTAAACTGCTGAAACATATAATCTTCAAACATCTTCTTTGCTTCCTGTAATTCCATGCATTTTTCACACCACTCCAGTATCATCATCATCATCATCATCATCAGCCTGGTTACGCCCACTGCAGTGCAAAGGCCTCTCCATACTACCCCGTGTTAAGAATGGCGAGCTACAAGGCAAAATTGCCACCCGATTACGACAAGGGGGGCAAGACGCGCATTCCGCACCCTCTCCCTCACTGCAGCTAGGAGGCGTTCGAAGAAGCGGCCTTTGTGCTGAAAACCGCCGCCTTCCGCCAGCCCCATCGACATTGTGACGGGACGAGTTCGGTGTGTGAACAATGGTTTCGGAGTTCCCCAACGTGGACCTGATATGACACGCATGGACAAGCTGCCGTGGGGAGGCCGTATTTTGGTGCTTCTCATGCTCGTCCAGACGCAAGACAACGAGCTACGCACGATGGGCGCCGATACTTCCCGGAACGGCACCCCTCCAACGCCGGCGTCGGGCATCAGAACGCGGTTGCCTTTGTGTACGTAAACTGATCTGTGGAGCAGCGGCGAGTTGGTGATGAGTAAACAAACAGTCGCCGCCTCGTATGGCCGGCGGACCGAGTGTATAAAAACTGTTGCTGTGCGAATGCTGGAGACACTTCTCTTGAGCAGTCATGTTAGACTGATTCACTTCTCTCATGCAGTCATGTTGGACTGATACTCTTTTTCTCAAGCAGTCATGTTAGACTGATTTAATTTCTGTAAATAAACCCATTTTCCTCGTTCTCGATGAGAAACAGTTCTTCACTTCATCAACGACCTCAGCGTAAATAAGTTGGACGACGGCATGGGCCAGCTACCTTCGAATTCATGCCGTACTCCAATCTTGGCAAAGGACCACGAGCAATGGGATTGAGCCCCCAATCCTGACACCCGGTCATGTACTAATTGTGGCCATGTTGTCCCTGCAAACTTCTTAATCTCATCCGCTCACCTAACTTTCTGCCGCCCCCTGCTACGCTTCCCTTCCCTTGAAATCCAGTCCGTAACCCTTAATGACCATCGGTTATCTTCCCTCCTCATTAGATGTCCTACCGATGCCCATTTCTTTTTCTTGATCCAGCCCTTGATTTTTCTTGGTCCAGCCCAGCATAGACTTAGAAAAACATTTTCATGTGAAGCTCAGCTTGCAATCTTTGCGCACAAATTGCATCGTATTCTCGATCATTCGTCATTTGCAGATTGCATTTTTTTTGTAGACTTCGCTAAAGCGTTTGATAAGATCTTTCATAACGTTCTACGTTATAAACTAAGTCAGCTGAACCTTGACACTAATATCCTGAAATGTATTAAATGCTTTCTATCTAATCGCTCTCAATTCCGGGCTGTAAACGACCACAACTCCCCACTTCGAAGCCTAACTTCGGGTGTACCTCAAGGTTCGGTACTAGGGCTTCTTATGTTTCCGATTTATATTACCGACTTCCCTTCGTCACATCATCTAACATTCCCTTATTGGCTGAAGATTTCGTCATCTTTCGTGAAATAACATATGCAGAGGATGCTAACCACCTTCAGTCTGATTTAATTAGTGTAGCAAACTGGTGCAAACATTGGCTAATGGAACTAAACGTTGGCAAATGTAAAGTGATTCGGGTATCATAGAACGCTACCGGAGTGAATTTTAAATATGTTTCTGCGGCCACACATCTGTATTTGTTTTAGGCGGTTATTGGTGAGGCGGTAATTGGTGGCACGCACGTGTTAGAAGCAAAATGCCATATTAAAATGCTGCTGCCACGCAAAGAAGTGACGTCGCAGTTGTGACCCCGTGATTGTGACGTTATTTAAACAAGTATGGCGTGTTCCGGTTCATAGTGTTGCGCGCGCTGCTATACCTGGAGCTACTTAGCTGTTCAGCTTAACGAAAACAAAATTGTATGGTTTCTTACCGTATTGTGAGCTAGAATGTTGTTCAAGTTAGTTGCGCTGTCAGAACCGGATGGTGTTCGAGTTAGCGATGCCGAGCGACCCTTGGGAGCAACGCTCGAGCAGTTCGTTTCCTTATGTGCCTAGGGGCGCGTTCATGGTTGGTAGTGTGGTCTTGTGCAGCTCCTGTTAAGTTTTTCAGTGCTGTTGCTCTTGTTTGTTGAATTTGCTATTATGAATGGGGCCCATGTGTGCTCTCAGCTTGGCAGCACTTCTTTCTCTTATGGCGAAAACCTTTAAACTCGTTCTAAACCCTTGTTGCTGCAGTGGCCGCTTAGTGTTGTGCATCGATCGCAAAAAAAAAATTTTTTTTCATCCTTCGTGGGATTGCAGTTGAGAGAGAGAGAGAGAGAGACAACTTTATTTATCCCATCTTAAAGGAAAGGAAGTGCGGGAAGAAGGCGAGGGAGGTTATCCTACTCGCGGTAGGCCTCCTCTACCACCTCAGCCCACCTCAGGATAGCTTCCTGAAGTTCGGGGTTGTAGCTGCGCATGGCAGCCTCCCACAGCTCCCTACTACTTAAAACTCTACAAAGGTTAGGGGGAGGGGAGTGGTTCTTGCATTGCCACATAATGTGGTCAAGGTCCGCTCTGCTAGCAGGACAAAACTTGCAGGCTGAAGTAGGGTATATTCCCGGGTGAATTTTGTGACGTAAGGCAGGAGATAGAAAAGTGCGAGTCTGTAGTTTACGCCATAGTACCTCGTGTATGCGTGACGACCGAATCATTAAAGGAGGGAGGGTTAGGCGACCTAGGCGGTAATGCCCGCAAATGTCGTGGTACGTAAGTAATCTGTCTTTGGAAGTGAATGCTAGAGGGAGATTATTGGCGTCTGAACCGTCCCCTGCCTGTGCTCGGTTCGTGAAAGCTCGAGCACTTACGTGGGCCGCTTCATTGCCGATTAGGCCTGCGTGAGCAGGTGTCCAGATTAAATTCAGAAGTTGGGCTGGCGGATTGTGAGATAGAATGGCCAGGGCTGTCCTGCAAACCCTACCCGCTCCAAAGTTGTGTATGGCAGTTTTGGAGTCACTTACTATGACAGAGTAATTGGGTATTGTTGCAGCGAGTGCCACCGCCGCCTCCTCTGCCTCCTCCGAGGAAGAGGCTATAATGGATGCTCCCGTCGCAATACTGCCACTGGAGTCAACGACTGATATGGCAAATTTATGTCCACATGGATACTCTGCGGCATCGACATAGAGCACGTCTTTGTAGTTAAATAACTTTTTCTGCAGGGCTTTAGCTCGTTGTTGCCTTCTATGCTCGTGATGAACAGGGTGCATATTCTTAGGTAGAGGAGGGATATGAAAGTGCTCATGTATCGAGTGGGGAATATTGAATTTCTCATTGGTCATGGGTGCTGGGGCAATACTTAGGGAGTTTAGGATGTGCCTACCAGTGTGGGTGTTCGATAGGCGCTGGTATTGAGCGGTCAGGTGGGCTTCTGCGAGCTCACTAAAGGTATTGAAGGTACCTGTAGCCAAAAGTCTCTCAGTAGAAACTCTACTTGGCACTCCAAGGGCAAATTTGTAGAGTCTGCGCATCAGTGAGTTAACTTTATCTTCCTCGGCCCTAGTTAAGTGGAGATAGGGTAGGGAGAATGTGATTTTACTGACAGAAAACGCCTGTACCAGTCTTAGCAATTCTGCCTCGCGGAGACCTCCGTGCGTATTGCACACCCTTCCTATTAGCCGTGTGGTATGACCTACGCTGGCAGTAACCGTTTGAAGTGTATACGTATTGAGTCTGTTAGATTGAATGTGCATGTCAAGTACACGGATTTTGTCTACTACGGGAACTTCCTTCCCGTTAATGTTAATCTGAATGTTCGGCGTAACACGTTTATTTGCGGATAGAATTAACAGCTCAGATTTGGTAGGCGAGCACTCGAGGTTCATGAACCCAGCTCTCGTAGCCACTGCGTCTGCAGCCTCTTGTAAGGTATCTTGAATGTAGCCATCCGAGCCACCCTTAATCCATAAGGTAATGTCGTCTGCATATAAAGAATATTGGAGATCCGGTATTTGTGCTAGCTTCCCAGCAATAGACCTCATAGCTAGGTTAAATAGAAACGGCGAGAGCACAGAACCCTGAGGAGTGCCAAAGCTACCTAGGGTGATTGGGGGCGAAGTTTGATCATTGAGACTTATGATAGCTGTGCGATTGGTAAGAAATTCGCGGATGTAGTCATGCATTTTTCTACCGCAGTTAATAACATTCAACTCACGTAAGATAGATCCATGATCTATGTTGTTGAATGCACCGCGAAGGTCGAGTCCTAAGATGGCTTGGGTGTCTTTACTAAACGTAGGAGTGAGAAGGTCATGCTTGAGCCTTAGCATGGCGTCCTGGCAAGAAAGCGACTGGCGAAAGCCAATCATCTCCGGCGGGAATAACTGATTGTCTTCCGCGTATTTATTGACGCGATTGCAGTTGAAGATATTGCCCGAGTGAAGTGAGCTTTGCATTTCTTTATGGCACTGGATGCAGCATTTACCTCTACTGTGTCTTGTCTTCCATGTTCATATTAGATAGATTTAGTTGAGGGGACGAAAGGCGGTGGGGCCCCTAGCGCTTAGATGCGTTTGCGTGTCGGTATGCAAGCAGAAATACGTTATATTGTCACGTGGTGGTGACGTTAAGAACACAGTAGCAATACTGTGAAAGACAAAACTAACTTTTATTGGGCGAACCTGTGCCCACAAAACAGGCTACACTCATAGCACAACGATAGCGGCGAACACGGTCGGCGATCGTCGAAAATCTGATCAGCGGGTCAAGCGCGTCCGCTTTTATCCAGCAGTCATCGAATGTTCCAGACTAATCGTTGGGACCCGCATGCCTTCTACAATGTTCTATACCATTCGCGTCAAGCGATGAAATCAGATAACACAAGGTTCGGCGACTTTCAGACAGCGGATAGAAGCATCGATAACTTTCCAGAAAGTTCGGATACATGCAGGTGCGTCCCGCGCTGTGCGATAACATTTGTTAGGCGGCTAAACGTGGTCACCCGATAAAGATAAGTACACGTGTCATTACCCCCCTCTTAAAAAGCATCGACCCGATGCTGCAAACAAACGAAAGTAATAAATAAGCATTCGTAGCAAAGAAAACAACAAAATAAGGGAAGTTCGTTAGCGTCCGGAAAAAACGTTTAAGACGCTCCACGTGGACCACTTCAGGTCGTGCGCGGGGCCGCTGTGAATGCGAAATGCCGTCTGGCATGACCTCATAGTCCAGTGCGCCAATACGTCGGATGACCTTGTAGGGTCCGAAATAGCGTCGCAGTAGTTTCTCACTCAGTCCTCGTCGGCGTATCGGGGTCCATACCCAAACACGGTCGCCGGGCTGGTACTCGAAGCGTCGTCGGAGGTTGTAGTGTCGGCTGTCGGTACGCTGCTGGTTCTTGATCCGTAGGCGGGCGAGTTGTCGGGCTTCTTCGGCGCGCTGGAGATAGGTAGGGACGTCAAGATTCTCTTCGTCAGTGACGTGCGGCAACATGGCGTCGAGCGTCGTCGTCGGGTTCCTGCCGTAAACCAACTTGAACGGCGTGATCTGTGTTGTTTCTTGCACCGCCGTGTTGTAAGCGAATGTTACGTACGGCAGGACGGCATCCCACGTCTTGTGTTCGACGTCGACGTACAGGCTCGTCCACTCTTAGGGTGAACACGGCTCACCGTGGCCGCGCTCCGCGGGGCGCCAGTGTGTCCGGCGCGGCGGCGCATCGAAGCAAAGCGGCGCAGGCGCACACGGACCCAAGGGAGGTGCCTCGCGTCGTCTGCTACAGCGCTGGAGCGCGCCGCCGCTTGCTTTGCTGTACACTTCGCTAGAACCAGGTGACTGAGTGCCCGAGGCGGCATTGCGGGAGGGCGCACTTCACTAACTGGAGCATTTTCCAGCTGGTTCCGTCTACAGCTTGTGAACAGCCTGCTTAATCAATATACATAAACAGAAGCAAGCTTCTCACCACATAAGTCACTTAGCATGTTTTTCATAAGTGATGAGGGCAAAAATACAGTCATTTTTTCGCGCTCTTCATTAGGCTGGGGCCCTCTTATTTTACTCTCACAGCACTTGGTGTAGTGCATACCGAGAAACCTATTAGGCGCGCTCTTGGTTGGAGTCATCATGGGATGAGCCTAGCGCGCCGTTTCGCGCATGTCTTGATGCTATAACGAATGTGCTTAATTGACTTAAGAAAACGACCGAAACCCGCTATAAATTTCGCAGAAAGTTAGAGAGCGATTGTTCAATCACGCATCATCATGTTTGCCATGGATTTTACCATTAAGGAGGGCAATACTATTACTTCGACAAAAACTAAGAAGTGATCTCAGCTGCTTCGCACTCTCTTATTGACGCGTTAATGTCGCTGGTAGGAGAGCATGGAGCGCTTTACGCGATGTAGGAAAGTGCTCTCCCCGGCATAGCAACTGATTTGGCGGTGATTTTACTCCCCCTTTTCATCGTTCTGCATCCTATAAAAAAACTAAATTCATTTTTGCTGTCACAGCTTGTGTAAAATCACCGAAGCGGTGCCGGTCCTCTGACGGCTACCTGACGCGAGATGTCGCATTCTCATTTTGAGGAATCGTCGGTCAATTATTTGATTACATTGATTAGGGGAAGTAAAACATATAGCGCCGACGTATTTTTTTGGTTGTTTTTTTTTCTCCTTGGAATCAATGCACGCCGCATGCGAATGCTGTTTCCGTCCATTTATAATAGGTAATTAAAATGGAAAATCTATAATCTACATGGGAGAGCACGTTGTTGGGCGAGTCGGTCGTACATACTTAAAGAAGGGAATTGCGCTAAAAAAGACACGGACGAGTAAGGACAACACAAATATATGTACCTAGATTCTTATTGCCTAATCATTGCCTAAGCGCACATGCCAAGAACGTTTTTTCTTTCTTATACAAATTTATACTGGAATCGCTTACACAATCATCACCTGACTTATCAATGTAAAAAGCTTCTGCGAGTTTACGTGCTACCTGGTTACGACTGCGTCTTAAGATTTTGGTTCTAGCCAGCAAAGGCTGGCATGCTTTATCAGGCGTAGCCAAAGGGCATGCGCCGCAATGTAAGGGCAAATTTGACCCTTTTTCGTTAACCATAGAGAGCTTGTGTTCCCTTAGTCGTTCATTTATACAACGGCCCGTCTGGCCAATGTAAACTTTTCCACATGTCAGGGGAATTTCATACACAACCCCGACCGAACACCTGACAAACTAGGTGGCGTGACGTTTGGTGCAGTCTCGCACGCATTCCTCGCCGGAGACAATCCGGGGGCACAAAGAGGCCAACTTGCGCGGGGCAGAAAATACCACCGGCACACCGTAGCGATTGGCTACATTCTTCAGGTTGTGGGAGACCCTATGAATATAGGGGAGAACCGCCGGTCTGGTCTTCGGTTGACCGCCACCATCTTGAGGTGTTCTAGGTTTCAAGCTTTGCAGAAGCTTCTCTGCCACAGCAGCCACGACGGAAACGGGAAAACCAGCCTTCTGCAACCTGCCAATCTGATTGTTGAGGCTGTCATTTACCAGGTGAACACATGATTTCTGCAGGGCTTCCTTCAGACACAGCATAACAATGGCGCGTTTTACCGTCTTAGAATGAGCGGACTCAAAAGGCAACAGGTCTTTCCGGGCTCGTGGTGAGTACATCCAACACGTGTGATCTGGTGTTAAAGTGATGTTAATATCTAAAAACTGCAATCTATCTTGTTCAGGTAATTCGTGGGTGAAGGTTAGACCCCTCCCGTGTCGTTTAAAGACAGATAAGGTCTCTTGCACGGTAACCGTGTGTGTCAAACCAGGTTGCTTCTTAAACATCACCAAATAATCGTCCACGTATCTAAAAACTTTAAGAACCATCTTGTCGTCCAAATAACACACCAGATCACGATCAATGCTGGCCAGGAAAATGTTAGCCAGTACCGGCGCCACACAAGACCCGATGCAAATGCCCTGACTTTGAACATGAAAATGGTTGTCAAAAGTTACAAAAGTGGACTCAAGATAAAATTCCAGTAGCTTCATGAAATTGTCCACGGTTAGGCCGCTAGTATTCTGAAAATCTACTACACCATTTTCGTCGATGCAAGACCTAACTGCACAAAATAGGTCATCATGCGGTATAGAAAAGAACAGGTTTTCTATGTCAATTCCCTTCTTTAAGTATGTACGACCGACTCGCCCAACAACTTGTCCTTACTTGTCCTTACTCGTCCGTGTCTTTTTTAGCGCAATTCCCTTCTTTAAGTATGTACGACCGACTCGCCCAACAACGTGCTCTCCTGAATTACGTTTCTTCTGCAGTGGGCCCTTTCTTTTGTGTTTCCCCGTCAAACTGTAATATACCTACTTTGATCAGCTCCATTGTGTCTGCGACCTGCCGTGCTCGTTTTTTCGGATATTGCCTCAAGAAGAATTTAGTACCGATAGAATTCACAGCTCTTTTTGGCCACGTGTTACCGTCTGTTGGTCATTTAAAGCGCCTCTGCAAAATTTTGAGATCGGAGCTATGGCGCCAAATCAGACTTTTAAATCACTGGCTGCGAGTGATCGCCTATAGCACAGACTCCGAGTGGATAGGTGAAGCCAGGTTACAGTCCTATCGGCGACAGACTTCCCAAGCGGTCGAATTTTGGTGGGGGTGCCTTTTGCTGCGGCTTCCAAAAGGCAGGCCTAGAGAAAAAAGTCTTGGTTGTGCGATTTCTCTGCTGGCCGACACGGTACTGCCACCCACGATAGCCGATGTGCTAAAGAAAGGACCTAAGTTCAGCATGGAGCCTAATGTACCAGCGCACGAGTTGCTGTCGTTGAATCGACAAGTGGCGCGCAAAACTGGTGAAGAGGACCGTGAAAGGTGTCTTCTTGATGGGGTCGAGTGCCTGCTGCGAACGGCCACCAAGCCTCGAGTGTCTGCGTGCCTAAGACAGTCAACTGTGAAAAGGGACGCCGAAGAAGTCGTCTCTTTCTTCAAAGAACATCAGCTGATGCTTCTACAGGCGGACAAGGAGGGAGGATTTGCCGTGCTACCAAAGGGGATGTTTCATGACAAAGCCGTTGAGGCCGTCGGAAGGAACTTTGTCACCAAGAACCTGAAGACTTCCAAGGTAAAGGCTCAAGCCATAGAACTGTGCAAGGACTTGGCTTTAGATAGACTTGCAAGAGCTATTAACAACTGTAAGCGCAATAGCCTAGAACTGTTTTTTACCGTGAAGACGCACAAAGATGACAAGCCGTTCCGGTGTATTGTGAGTGAAAGGGATACGTGGCAACGAGAGATTAGCTCTTTTCTCCAAAAGTGTTTAAGGAATTTAGTTATACAAGACCCTTTTGTTGTGAAGAATTCAGGTGATGTGGTTTCTTTCCTACAGGGTTCCTCATCTTTAGGTTACGCTGTCTCTTTTGACATAGAAAACCTGTTCTTTTCTATACCGCATGATGACCTATTTTGTGCAGTTAGGTCTTGCATCGACGAAAATGGTGTAGTAGATTTTCAGAATACTAGTGGCCTAACCGTGGACAATTTCATGAAGCTACTGGAATTTTATCTTGAGTCCACTTTTGTAACTTTTGACAACCATTTTCATGTTCAACGTCAGGGCATTTGCATCGGGTCTTGTGTGGCGCCGGTACTGGCTAACATTTTCCTGGCCAGCATTGATCGTGATCTGGTGTGTTATTTGGACGACAAGATGGTTCTTAAAGTTTTTAGATACGTGGACGATTATTTGGTGATGTTTAAGAAGCAACCCGGTTTGACACACACGGTTACCGTGCAAGAGACCTTATCTGTCTTTAAACGACACGGGAGGGGTCTAACCTTCACCCACGAATTACCTGAACAAGATAGATTGCTGTTTTTAGATATTAACATCACTTTAACACCAGATCACACGTGTTGGATGTACTCACCACGAGCCCGGAAAGACCTGTTGCCTTTTGAGTCCGCTCATTCTAAGACGGTAAAACGCGCCATTGTTATGCTGTGTCTGAAGGAAGCCCTGCAGAAATCATGTGTTCACCTGGTAAATGACAGCCTCAACAATCAGATTGGCAGGTTGCAGAAGGCTGGTTTTCCCGTTTCCGTCGTGGCTGCTGTGGCAGAGAAGCTTCTGCAAAGCTTGAAACCTAGAACACCTCAAGATGGTGGCGGTCAACCGAAGACCAGACCGGCGGTTCTCCCCTATATTCATAGGGTCTCCCACAACCTGAAGAATGTAGCCAATCGCTACGGTGTGCCGGTGGTATTTTCTGCCCCGCGCAAGTTGGCCTCTTTGTGCCCCCGGATTGTCTCCGGCGAGGAATGCGTGCGAGACTGCACCAAACGTCACGCCACCTAGTTTGTCAGGTGTTCGGTCGGGGTTGTGTATGAAATTCCCCTGACATGTGGAAAAGTTTACATTGGCCAGACGGGCCGTTGTATAAATGAACGACTAAGGGAACACAAGCTCTCTATGGTTAACGAAAAAGGGTCAAATTTGCCCTTACATTGCGGCGCATGCCCTTTGGCTACGCCTGATAAAGCATGCCAGCCTTTGCTGGCTAGAACCCAAATCTTAAGACGCAGTCGTAACCAGGTAGCACGTAAACTCGCAGAAGCTTTTTACATTGATAAGTCAGGTGATGATTGTGTAAGCGATTCCAGTATAAATTTGTATAAGAAAGAAAAAACGTTCTTGGCATGTGCGCTTAGGCAATGATTAGGCAATAAGAATCTAGGTACATATATTTGTGTTCCTTCTGAATAAAATCAGTCGCGAGTTTGCGCCCGTCCATGTCCTTACTCGTCCGTGTCTTTTTTAGCGCAATTCCCTTCTTTAAGTATAATCTACATGTCTGTTTTCCAGCTTAAATTACGTCTTGCCGGGTAATTAAGTAGTTATTCGCTTCTATTTCATTTCAGTACTTCCTCAGAATGGGCCATATGCATATTCTCACTAGCATATAATAATTTGCTAATTGTGCGGTATACGTCCCCAAGCGACGCATGGAGTTACGCCATAGAGGTGGGCATCGGATAAATTTGGAGATTAGGAGGAATTTATTTCTTTTTTTTTTAGGGGGTAGGCGGGGGTGGGCTATGCTGAGTGGGTAAAACCCAAATATGAATACGGCACAGGAACCCTTGCCGCGGACAAGCGATGCTGTTGCCGTCGTGGGGAAGTGGCCGGTCCGTGTGTTGTACGAAGGCGGCCACGACATTTAAACCGACGGTCATGAGACCGGCATGGTGTCGTCCGCCCACAGCATGCCGGTGGTCGGCAAACGGACTCGCCGTTTGTAAACGCTAAGCCCGGCCCAAGCCAGGTTGCTATGTTAAGGCCAGTCTACCTTTTAACTGACCATGGGCGTCAGCCCAATCAACCGCTGAGCCCCCCCCCCCTCTTTTTTTTGCGTAGGTTATGCTACCCCATACTAGCTTAATATGATGATGCGGTGCAGCCAACGACTACTCAACTGAGTGACTCGCCACTCAGGAGTTACAGATTCTGGGATGACTCGCCAAATCAAAAGACGCCAGAGGTGTTTCCATTAAACCCATTTCCGTCGACTTTCATGATGAATTTCATTTTGTTCGGTTGCTGTTTGCCATGGCCCTTCGGCGATAAAAACGCTGTAACAGTGCAGGATAATTTCATTTCCCCGGTGCGCTTTGTAAACTAGCCATGTCGCGGGTAGTGGAAAAAGAAAGACGACGCATTGTAGATCTGTGCCTACAAAACTATTCTCAACGCATTATATAGGAGATGACAAAAAGGCCGCTGAAAACTGTAAATAGAATCGTCCAGGCTTACAAGAAGGATAGAAGAATTGCGGATGAATTGCGGAAGCACGGCAAAGAGTGACCATTGTTGCGGCGGCTGCTGTAAACCCGACCGCCACCGTTCGAGAAATTAAGAACAGCCTCAGGCTGTCTGACGTCCCTGCCACGACTATCAAGCGTCGCCTCTACGCCCCACCCAGCCTAATAAAGAGCGCGAAAAAATGACTGTATTTTTGCCCTCATCACTTATGAAAAACATGCTAAGTGACTTATGTGGTGAGAAGCTTGCTTCTGCTTATGTATATTGATTAAGCAGGCTATTCACAAGCTGTAGACGCAACCAGCTGGAAAATGCTCCAGTTGGTGAAGTGCGCCCTCCCGCAATGCCGCCTCGGGCACTCAGTCACCTGGGTCTAGCGAAGTGTACAGCAAAGCAAGAGGCGACGCGCTCCAGCGCTGTAGCAGACGACGCGAAGCACCTCCCTTGGGTCCGTGTGCGCCTGCGCCGCTTTGCTTCGATGCGCCGCCGCGCCGGACACACTGGCGCCCCGCGGAGCGTGGCCACGGTGAGCCGTGTTCACCCTAAAGGGCCGTTTATAGTCCGACGTAACGCGCGCGCGCGCGCGCGCTCGCGCACGCTACGTTACGTTGGCGAAAACAACTCCTTCTATAGTCCGACGCACTGCAGCGCCGACGTAACCGGCGGCTTCCAGCGCGCACCGACGGGCCCGGCGCAAATTTGGCTCCTGCTCCATTCGCACGCCGGCGCCGCCGGCGCCGCCGACTGCGTCGACCCACAATGCATTGCGCGCGAAGAAAAAGGCGCCAACACAACTCCGCAGACGGCTTTTGCGGACGGCGCGCAACTTGGCGAAATCTCTGCGCATGCTCCGAAGATAGCAGCCGACGGCGCGCGCGTTGAAGTATAGAGGGGATGGCATCTCGGCTGGCGCAGCGCAACTGACGTAGCGTGACTGACTGCGAACGACACTCGCCCGCGCGCCGATAACGTCGGTCTATAAACGGGCCTTAAGAGTGGACGAGCCTGTACATCGCTAGCATGTCGGCGAGGGTCTTATTCAGGCGCTCCGTGAGACCATTCGTCTGCGGGTGGTAGGCCGTTGTCCTCCTGTGCCTTGTCTGACTGTAGTTCAGAATGGCTTGAGTGAGCTCCGCTGTAAAGGCCATTCCTCTGTCGGTGATGAGGACTTCCGGGGGCGCCATGTCGCAGCAGGATGTTTTCGACAAAGAATTTCGCCACTTCGGCTTCGCTACCTTTCGGCAGTGCTTTAGTTTCAGCGAAGCGGGTGAGGTAGTCCGTCGCCACGACGATCCACTTATTTCCGGTTGTTCACATCTGAAAGGGTCCCAGCAGGTCCATCCCGATCTGCTGGAATGGTCGGCAAGGAGGCTCAATTGGCTGTAGTAATCCGGCTGGCCTCGTCGGCGGTGTCTTGCGTCGCTGACAGTCTCGGCATGTTCTGACATAACGGGCGACGTCGGCGGTCAGGTGCGGCCAATAATACTTTTCTTGTATCCTCGATAGTATCCGGGAAAATCCTAGGTGTCCAGCGGTCGGATCATCATGTAGGGCGTGCAATATTTCTGGACGAAGTCCTGACGGGACAACAAGAAGGTAGTTGGCGCGGACTGGGGAGAAGTTCTTCTTCACGAGTAGATTGTTTTGAAGCGTGAAGGAAGATAATCCGCGCTTAAATGCCCTGGGGACAACGTCGGTGTGCCCTTCCAAATATTCGACGAGGCCTTTTAGCTCCGCGTCTGCCCGTTGCTGTGCAGCGAAGTCTTCTGCGCTTATCATTTCAAGGAAGGCGTCGTCGTCGTCGCGCAGCATTTCGTCGACTTGGTGTCTTATAGCTTCGTGTTCTCGCGTCGAAACTCGGTAAGGGCTCTGGCGGAGTGGTCGAGCGCACTCTTCGGTTATTATGCCATGCTTTGCAACTGGGGTTTGTCGAATCCTCGATGACGTCGAAAAGCAGTGTTTGTATCGTCAAAGCAGACTTCTGAGCTGTTGCTTCTTAATCACGGGGAGACTTGGATTTATGTCGAAGTCTGGCTCGGGAACTACGGTCGTCGGGGTAGATGCGACAGAATCCGAGAAGACAAACGCATCGCTGGTTTTCTGAATTTCCTCGATGTATGCGATCGTCGTGCCCTTGTTGATGTGCTTGAACTCCTGGCTGAAGTTTGTCAGCAACACCTTCGTGTTTCCTCCGTGCAGTCGAGCGATCCCTCTTGCGACGCAAATTTCACGGTCGAGCAGTAGACGTTGGTCGCCTTCGATGACGCCTTCTTCGTCAACGGGTGTTTCGGTGCCGACGGAAATAATAATGCTGGAGCGTGGCGCGATGCTCACTTGATCTTCGAGCACACTCAAGGCGTGATGACTACGACAGCTCTCCGGCGGTATCGCTTGATCTTGTGACAACGTTATCGATTTCGACTTCAGGTCGATGACTGCGCCATGTTGATTCAGGAAGTCCATGCCGAGAATGACGTCTCGTGAACACTGTTGGAGAACAACGAAGGTAGCAGGGTAAGTCCGGTCATGAACGGTAATTCTTGCTGTGCAGATTCCAGTCGGCGTAATGAGGTGTCCTCCAGCGGTCCGAATTTGGGGGCCCTCCCATGCAGTCTTAACCTTCTTTAACTGGGCGGCGATGTGTTCGCTCATTACGGAGTAATCGGCCCCTGTGTCGACTAAGGCAGTGACTGCGTGGCCGTCGAGAAGCATCGATAACTTTCCAGAAAGTTCGGATACATGCAGGCGCGTCCCGCGCTGTGCGATAACATTTGTTAGGCGGCTAAACGTGGTCGCCCGATAAAGATAAGTACGTGTCAATATGTTAGTGGCCCCAAACGCAAGCCGCACTGGAATCGAATGCGCTCGCAGCACCATCAAAGTCTTAAGGCCCGTTTATAGTCCGACGTTATCGGCGCGCGGGCGAGCGTCGTTCGCGGTCAGTCAGGCTACGTCGGTTGCGCTGCGCCAGCCGAGATGCCATCCCCTGTATACTTCAACGCGCGCGCCGTAGGCTGCTATCTTCGGAGCATGCGCAGAAGGTTCGCCAAGTCGCGCGCCGTCCGCAAACGCCGTTTGCGGAGTTGTGTTGGCGCCTTTTTCTTCGCGCGCAATGCATTGTGGTGCGAGAGTTCCGCCGACTTCGACGCGCGGATGGCTCCGGAGCCAAATCGGCGCCGGGCCCGTCGGGGCGCGTTGGAAGCCGCCGGTTACGTTGGCTGCGCCGGTGCGCCTGACTATAGAGGTGTCGTTTTCGCCGACGTGACGTACCGTGCGCGCGCGCGCGCGCGCGCGTGCGTTACGTCGGACTATAAACAGCCCTTTAGAAAGGAGTGCGCTTGTGTATCAGCCTTATCTTGAAGACAACCTGCTAGTTGCTCGACTGGCAATGAATCGATGAATTTGCTAGACAGCTTGCCAGACAGCTCGTCGGTATTCCGGGTGAGATGTCTGGCCGAGATAACGGCCCCTGCAAAGCTTCCGTTGGTTTTCCTTTCTTCATCGTTTTTTTTAATTATTATTTGTGTACCACTGCGGACGCGGGCTTCCGTATAGTCAGCGTTATGTTGCCTGTGTTTCCTTTGAACCGATGTGATGCAATAAGAGGAAGCTTTAGCTCGGGCCCTTCTTCGGTGCCGGCTACTCAAATCCACGTGAAACGCAGAAATGATTTTATCAGAAAATTGCTCAACCGCTCAACCGATCTGAATGAGAATTGTTGAATTCAAGACAGAATATTAGATCACAGTGATCACTGCAATAATAATTTTGATTAAGCGATGGCATTGAATGAGACTTGTTGCATTCAAGATAGAGCGTTAGTTCACAGTGATCGCTGTAATAATAATTTTGATTTAGGCCATGGCATTATTGACAAGCATTATCAGAAATTGGCAAATCTGAAAAAAGAACAGAAGTACTAAGTTTACCAATCCACCAGTTCGGATAAAAACTGCATCCCTTGGAGCATCTCAATCGGCGAATTCGATGTATGAATTTATAACTTATGTGAAGTTGTTACAATGCTTGTAAAGATTTTCCGAATGCCATATTCAGGCGTTAGTGGTGCATTTCATGGTTGCATACGATATATCATCTTTGTCCGCATTAAATGAAATATTAGGTGCAGCTTGCATAATTTTGATATCGTTTTTAGTTTCTGAGGTAGGGTAGTATATTTCAAGTATTGATTCTTGAAATTTCGCATTTTTTAGAACTTAAAGAAGTAGAAGCTAAATAGATATTCGCTTTCTGAAATCTCATTTTATCTCTTTCCTTTAAGTTCAACATAAATCATGAATAGCGGTGCAGTGCTTGTCAGAAGAAAGCATTGCTCATTTCCCATGTAGGAGCTAAAGCTTCCCGTTAAGTTCTGTTTAGAGTGATATTTTTTCTCAGAGAAGAAGCGAGACGGGTAGCGCATTTACATTATGCCGGCCGCACTTCGATGGGGGCAAAATGCAAAGACAACCGTGTACTTAGTATTTATGTACTTAGTATTTAGTACTTAGTATTTAGGTGTACGTTTAAGAAACTCAGGTGGCCCAGGTGAAAATCAGGTGAAACTCTCTTGGCACGTCAAACTCCATAATTTATTTTTTATTTACGGAATGTACAGTAATTTACGGTAATTGACAAAGCTAAGCATACAGCAGGCTAGAGATTGAAGCGCTCACTTCTTCAGATATAAGCTTATGCTCATCTTCCTATCTTCCTCAGCGTTATGCAGCGCTGCGCAACATATTTCCACTTGGCGTGGAAACGCCGTTCCACTGTTTTTAGGGAGCGTATTAGGCGCCTGACCTGAACGAAGTGATGGGAAGTCCGGATGAAGCGAATAGTAGGTGCGACCGGAGACATCTCGTAGGTTACGTCGGTTACCTGACATAGGACCCGGTAAGGGCCGGAGCAACGGGGCATCAGTTTTTACGAGAGGCCGAAGCGGCGGGTGGGAGATCACAGAGGGACAAGATCTTCGGGAATATCATCGGCGTCCCGGTGACGACTGTCACAAATGCTTTTCTACTTGTTCAGAGAAGCACAAACGCGATGGCGAGAAACTTGGCGTGTTTCTTGGGCTCGAGCAATGACATCACTTGTATACTGAGACACAGACTCTTGATTGGTAGGCAGTATTGTATTAAAAAGCAATACTGCGTTTCCGCCGTACAAGTAACAATATGGTGTGCAACCTGCAGTGTCGTGGCGTGATGAATTGCACGCGAATGTGACAAAAAAGAGAGAGCAGTATCCTAATCACGATGGTTATCAGAAACACACATGGAAAAATTGGTCGTTATTGTTCGAATGAGCCACTCCGTAAGACCGTTCGTTTGACGATGGTATGTTATACTACTTTTGTGTTTGGCAGAGCCGGAGCGGAGCAAGTAGTCCACAACTGTAGAGAGGAAGGAGTGGCTCCTGTTGGTAAGAAGTCAACGAGGAGTGCCGTGGTGAACAATGATGTTGTGCAACAGGAAGTAGGCAACTTCTGTTGGAAGGTCTGTGGTGAACGCGAACAAAGTTGTATAATCAGCTGCGACGGCAATCCACTTGTTACATCAATCATATGAGGGGAAAGGTGCCAAGAGGTCTACATCAACGCGATAGAAGGGTTCGACAGGAATGCCAAGACCAGAGTAAACTAGCAGTGAGCACAGATGGCTTCTTCTGGCGTTGACATAACTCGCAAGAAGCGACGTAGTGGTGGAAAGATCGGTACAGACCAGGCCGAAAGAATCATCGCCAGACATGGTCGTAGGTACTGAATCCCCGAGGTTAGCAAAAGTTGGTAGATAGTACAGCTTGGACAGAACAGTGGTGCAGAGATGCCGGAGAATGACCAGTACCATCTCAGATTCACTAGGGTACATGCTGCGCCAATGTACAGTGCCATCCTGGAATAGGAACATGCCAAGAGAAGGAGCACATGACCTAGATTTAAGGTTGTCCATGATATCGCGTATGCTTCGATTTTCGCACTGTTCGGTAGCGAGGTCAGCAAAGCAGATAGCGAAAATACAGAAGCGGAAGCATAGGTGCCAGGAACATCAGTAGCATCGTCTGGGTGGTAATACAAGCAGTTGGCATCTTGGTGTAAACTCGTACAAGCAACTGTGTACGAGTATTTCTGTAGGCGTAGCGCCCAGTGACCCAGGCGATTGGTTGGGTCTCTGGGGGACGAAAGCCAGCAGAGCGCATGGTGGTCTGTGGTGAGTGTAATGGGCCGACCACATTGGTAAGGGCGAGATTTCGCCACTGCCTAGAGAATTGCAAGGCGCTCACGTTTAGTAATGAAATAATTCCGCTCAGCTGGAGAAAGCAGATGGCTGGCCTAGACAATGATGCGGTCATGACGTCGTTGACGTTGGAAGAAAATGACACTGATTCCATGAACACTGGGATAAGTGCCGACTTCTGATGGAGCAGTCTGGTCGAAGGAGAGAGATAAGCTTCGAGAAGACAGCTGCTTGTTCAGGTACCCAAGAAAATGAAACGTCTGCCTTCAGAAGAGCAGAGGGCGGGTGACTTCCACAAAATGATGCATGAAGCAGCGGAAGTACGAGCGCATGCCCACAAAGCTCCGGACATCTTTATCACATGTTGGCACGGGAAACATCTGTACGGCACGAGCTTTGCCTGAGTCTGGGCGCACACTAGATGAATCAACAAGATGACCGATGATAGTAATTTGGCGGCGTCCGAAGTGACATTTACACGAATTAAGTTGAAGGCCAGCACTACGAAAAGCAGAAAGAACGAGCGAGAGGCACTCCTTGTGCGTGGCAAATGTAGGAGCAAGAACGACGGCGTCATTTAAGTAACAAATACAGATGGGCTACTTGAAGTCATGAAGCAGAGTGTCCCCATGCGTTCAAAAGTAGATAGAGCATTAAATAAGCCGAAGGGCAAACATTTTAACGTGCATCAACCAACGGGTGTTATAAAGGTGGTTTTCTCGCGGTTTTCTCGCGGTTCATGTTGTCGACGGCAGTCTGCCAGTAACCGGAATCGATGTCGATGGAAGAAAGTACTTCGAAGAAGTAAAACGAAGGACACCGACCAACATAGAAGTGCTAAAAAATGAAAAAATCTAAAAGACGTTTCGGCTTCGCTACGGAAGCCTTGTTCACAATGGGATGACGGAAGGTTCATGGAAGCTTATGTATGCCTTAGAACGTGACGTAAGGAGCGCGTGTATGACGGGGGGAGGGTCCCCTCATTTCGATTAAGCGTGTGACGTGTTTTTTGTATCTCCAGTGATTCCAGATACAGACGCGATTTTCGGTTTCTTTCTTGGCCGATAATTCTCGAGCGATCCCAGTCGATATTGTGGCCCGTTGCATCCGCGTGCTCGGCAAGGGCATTCGACACTGTACGCTTCTTTTCGACATCTTTCTGATGCTGTCTCAGTCTCTGTTTGAAGTTGCCCAATTCACCGATGTATGCGTAGTCGCAATCTGCGCAGGGTATCTTATATACCACGCCGGGAAACGATTCTCTCGGAAGCCTGTCCTTACCGCCGACGAGCGCTTGCCTCAGCTTACATACGGGCACGTGCGCCACCTCGACGTCATAACTGCGTAGAACGCGAGACAGGGTTTCGCTTATCCCTGGAACGTAAGGTATGGCAGCACGCTTTCTTGGTCGGGGATTGGTCGGACGTGCTGGATTGGACAGACGGCGCTCCACAGCAGTCAAAAAGGCGCTCACAGACGCTCACAAAAGGTCGGTTGCTGCCTCACTGCTCAACCGTACAAACCGCATTTGCACCACAGCAGAAAGCCGTTCCACTGACTTGGACCACGTGCGAGGTGATCTCTCGGCAAGCGGCTACCCCACATCCTTTTTGACTGCTGTGGAGCGCCGTCTGTCCAATCCAGCACGTCCGACCAATCCCCGACCAAGAAAGCGTGCTGCCATACCTTACGTTCCAGGGATAAGCGAAACCCTGTCTCGCGTTCTACGCAGTTATGACGTTGAGGTGGCGCACGTGCCCGTATGTAAGCTGAGGCAAGCGCTCGTCGGCGGTAAGGACAGGCTTCCGAGAGAATCGTTTCCCGGCGTGGTATATAAGATACCCTGCGCAGATTGCGACTATGCATACATCGGTGAATTGGGCAACTTCAAACAGAGACTGAGACAGCATCAGAAAGATGTCGAAAAGAAGCGTACAGTGTCGAATGCCCTTGCCGAGCACGCGGATGCAACGGGCCACAATATCGACTGGGATCGCTCGAGAATTATCGGCCAAGAAAGAAACCGAAAATCGCGTCTGTATCTGGAATCACTGGAGATACAAAAAACACGTCACACGCTTAATCGAAATGAGGGGACCCTCCCCCCGTCATACACGCGCTGCTTACGTCACGTTCTAAAGCATACATAAGCTTCCATGAACCGTCCGTTAACCCATTGTGAACAAGGCTTCCGTAGCGAAGCCGAAACGTCTTTTAGATTTTTTCATTTTTTAGCACTTCTATGTTGGTCGGTGTCCTTCGTTTTACTTCTTCAATGCTTCATCCCGACCAGACGGGCTTCCGTCGAACCCTCGATTTCAAGAAAGTACTTCGCACCGTGGAGGCAGTCGAGGCTTGCTAGAGGATAAACGACCTTATTGGTGATCTTGTTGAGGTGCCGGTGATCCACACAGAAGCACCAGCTGGCGTCCTTTTTAATTAGAACGATGGGGTACGCCCAAGGACTGGATGATCGTTCAACGATTCCTCGAGAGAGAATCTTCTCGACCTCTCTTTGAATGACTTGTCGTTCCTGCACGGACCAACGGTATGGTCGCCATATTGTGTGCCGTGAGAGAGGTCTGGCCTAAAGGGTGACCCAGCTGAAAAATGTCGCTTAACGCGGAGAGCAGCTGGCATAAGTAGTTGGCATGGTGAGGCGGAAGCAAGCCCATGACATTCCCATAAGGCCAACGAGGCCGATTTTCGCAGGCGACGCTAGCGCCGCCTGGATTCTAGTGGTAGTTGCACTGATACCAGAAAAATGTTTACTTACTAATGATAGATAATATTTTGAATATTATTCCCTTTCAATCTAAATTTAGAAATGAAAGGCGACGGCTGAGTAATTTCTAGTTGCTTAGAAAGTTGCATGTGTATCGAAAGCGCAATGAGGCTTGTGAGGAATACCGCACAGCAGACGACCGACACCGGCGTCGTCTGCTTCTGCTATCACTTTTGCGCTGCCCGCTTGCTTTGGCCAGGTATTGGCCTCGAGCTCCACCACTGGAAAAGCTGGCGCCACCGTCGCCGTGACGTGCTAGGAGGGATCACGTGGACATAGCGGCCGCGTCGGCTGCTTCGGGCGCGCCGAAGCAAGCTGAAAACAAGTTTAAATTCCCTCGTACGCTGCGGTCCTCATTTAGTGGTGAAATTTTCCCGCTTCGAGCGTCTCCTTTACAACGCTTGAAAGCACTACAATAGGTAGTGGCTGCCTTTCAAGGCGCGCAACATGGTAGGCTTCTGCTCGGTGCCGCAGGGCCGGACGCACGTAACGGAGGCCGGTGTCAGCCTTGTTCACACGTAGCCGCAGGACAAGAAGCTGCGTGAAGCTTGGATCGCGAAACATAAAACCGGCAAACAGTCATCGGCTACAACTCGGGTATGCAGCAAGCACAGACGCGAGGAAGATTTCTGCTATGGCACCCGGTCTGCAATGTTCTGAAAACGCGCACTGAGACGCTCGCCCGAGTCCGCTGCTCGACTAATGTCATGACGGTTTGGTCTATGAACTTGTCGATGCTATAGATACTGGCAAGTTCAGTGGAGTGGAAAGGCAGCGGTAAGAAGCACATTTAAAAAAAGCATGGCATATGGTCATGTTTATGTTATGAATTAATGCACTGGGTTACAAAAAAGGAGCAGCGGGAAATTGCACGCTGAGAACACCGATAAACATACAGTGCGACGCAACTCGAGAAATAATATTGAAAGTTCAAAGAATTTAGAAGAAAAAAAAGATTGAATCGTCGCGACGGCACATCACAGTCCCCGTAGGCGCCGAAGTCTCTACAATGAAATTATTTTTGAACAGCTCTGATAGCGCCCACGCAACAATGGTTGCTTGGATACTGTCAAATGCTCATATTCTGCGGCCTAAAGCTCATGACACGGTGCGAAAACGCGCGCGCGGGGAAACCGAAACAGTGCGCGGACAAGCATGCAGACGCGCAGTCGGTCGCTGCGAATCTGCGCGATCGCTGCATTGAGGCTTCGTTTTATTACACTCCATTTAGTTATACAAACACTATAAGAACATATTTCACATAGTTTGCTCTCAGCGTCTACCTACCTTTCACGCAAGAAGCCGGTTCGGGAGACTCCATCGCGGCGACCGCGCGCAGTGGCGTTCACTGTACGTATTCGGTAAAGAGATACCGTCTGTAAACGATTGTGTGCTTTCACAGTTTGCCCAAGATTATTATTTAGACAATAAGAAACTTCTCTCGTTTCGAAAGTAATTACAGAAATGTCCGGGATAGCTCGCGCGTGGTGTTTTCAGTGAGCGCTGACAGCAAAACCTACGAGGAGCGCGCCACGTGATCCCTCATACTACGCCAGCGAGGTGCTTCCGATAGATGGCGACTCCGTAACTCCTCGCCGCCAATATCCCACTATATATATATATATATATATTCTTATTCAGGACTCAGAATTATCTTGTACGTTTACCTTTGAATGTTGGCACTGCTGCACAGGCAGAGTGAAATCACGACGCTAATCACACTAACTTCTTGCCAACAAACAGCTTTATTAGAACATGATCGATGTTTACATGAAATAGAAAGCACGTGAATAGCGTTTCAAAAGATATACTGGTGCGTAACATGCATTGTTGTTTATGTACAAAAAGATACTACGCACAGTCTCGCCACACATTTCCGGTGAACACAGGCTGTCCGCTGCTGAGTGAAGAAATACGTCCGACCACATAAAGCCGTCCCACGCTGGTATGCTGCTAAAGTTCCTCCAATTTTGTAGGTGAAGACATCACGCCGCTTCGTTCACAATATTCATAAACTGCACCTTGATTTGAGCGAGTGCCTCCTGTTTGAGCAGAAACACATGGCTTTCACAACGGCGAATTCTGTCGCGACTGTTCGTCTTCTGATCCAGAATGCCTGTTCTCTCTCCCTCTTGCAGTTAACCATTCGAGAAGTCACGTTATAAAAATTTTAAGCGTTTAAGCTGAATTTGCTTCGAAAAGTTTATAATTTCAGATATAAATGTGTTTCTGTGCGTGCTGTTTTGATGCGTTGGAAATAACTTTTACATAATAAAGGCTTAGCTGGCATTTCGATTACCGCCGCCGGCGGTGCGCTATCGTCGTTTCGATGGTGGCGCCACCCGAAGGCTTGGACAAGAAACGCGCCACATGCCACAGGCTTGGCGGAAGTGCGGGAGCAATAACGTGCTTGTGGAGAGGAAGGACAGCCGGCAAAGAAGAAGAGTCAATGGGAGATGACGTAATATAAGCAGCCGAGGCTGAAAACAGGCAAGCTTGGGAGGAAGACCACGTACCTAAGACTATGACTTGTTGTAGGACGTGGTCACTGATTCCGAAGATGACGAGTTGAAGGCTGGTACAGTTGTTGGTGATACTGACGAAGGTTTGCGGAAGAGCAACGTGATGAGCAAGGAGGACATCCGCGAGAGGAGACACAACACAGTCACCATCAGGCACTGGTGGAGCTGTATAATGCAGGACGCTGGTCATGGCTTGCGGGGCAAGTCGAATGTGCTCAGCGAAGAAGAGCCTGTTGGGAGCTCTCTTAGGAGGGTCTGGACAAAGTAAATCAAGGGGAAGAAGTCCCGTGGAGCAGTAGATAAGGGCGGAATGAGCGGACAGGAAATCAAGGCCTAGAGTAACGTCACGGGGACATTCTTAAAGAACAGTAAGCAAAACAGATATTTGGCCGCCACAGACACCAACGCGAGAGGCACACATTCGTATTGGGGCCAGTGTTCTTCCGATATGCTTTTCATCTGTCAAGTACCTAAGCAAACTATCGCATGATACGGCACTAAAAAAGTAGCATTCACCAGATTTTTCTCGTTATCATTTGCAATAATGCGAATCTTTTATGCAACTGGGCTTCTTAACTTGTCTTCCCCGAAGTGAAGACTGCTTTGATTACACCGGGAATTGCATTCACCAGTTCATACTCATTCTTCAGAAGAATAAATGATAGCGCATATTGCAATGGCTATTCGGATAGAAACTTTGAGAGACAGGGATATAGATGCAAAAAAAGAAAGGCAGAGACGTTTACCGGAACAAGAATCCGACTCGCTGCTCGTCTCTTGGGAGTGGGGGAGGTGTACGTACAGAGATGAGGAAATGACACTTTCAGTGCTGTCGCCCATTCTGCAAAGGCGAAAGTTTCCCCCCGCTATCGCAAAACTAGCTAGGCTAAATACCTTTCTCACTGAGCAAGATCTTGGTGCCTTGGTCTCGTACGTCACAGCTTCAAAAGGCCACAAGTGTGCTGCGGCGATGGGGAAAGTTAACCATTCCATTACGCCGGCGACTCCAATACACATCAACAGTGGGATTTCTCTCCTTCTTTTAATCTTTCGTTTTCCATTCCTTATCGCCAGTGCAGGGCTTAGCCCTGATTAACAATCCCGACCTTATTGCTTCAATCCCGATATATTGATCCATGGCATGAGAGCCCACTTCAGACCAAAGGAGGGTGGATCAAGTTCGCACAACTGGACGTTGTTAACTCTCAATGGTGTGATTCAGATTTGGCATCGATAATAACCTTCCCCGGAGATAAGCGTTGCGCTTCCAAATTTTTGCAGCGCGAAAAACTGTCTAGATGCCATTCGACCAGCAACCAAGGTTAATGCCATCTTGTAATCCCCTCGACCATGCGTCTGAAATCCTGCGCGCCATTCATGATAACCCGGAAGGCGGACACATAGACCCAGGAGCTAATATTTGTAAGATCCAGGAACGTTTTAAGGTGTAAGCCTTTAGTGGCTCATTAGTGTCCGTGCACAGTCCGTGGTGGATGCATGAAAGCGGTGATCAATCACAGCCGGTGACAGCTGTGAAAGCGCATGATGTATTACCCTAGGTGAACAAAGGGTGATCAATCAGAGTTGACAGGTGGCCTTAGGTGAACAATGGGGGATCCATCAAAGTTGACAGGTGGTTCCGAGGCATGCGACAACAGAACAGCACAGAGCAGCATTGCCCGCTGCAGAACATCATAGATCGGCTGAGGAACAGCACAGCACGCAAAAAAAGAATATCCGAATCAGTCAGATGTCTCCAAAGGGCGTAATGGGTTCGGATTCCACCGGCGGCGTATGGGGAAGAAAGGAAAAAAAACTACAGTACGAAAAATATATTCAAAATGTTTTTAAAAAACACATAACAAGAATAAAAATAAACAAATATATATATATATATATATATATATATATATTGTAAGGAAGATGACGAACGTGCGCGCAGTCAGCAGCATCGGCAGCATCAAGCGCGCAGCAGAAGCTCGTGCTCGGGGACTGTGCTCGGTGCATCGTAGAACCAGCGGTCGCTGCGAACCCGAATAAACCTCCTTGATAAGTGGTGGAGCCGTGCGGGGTAACGTTCCACTCTACCATCCTGGAACTCCGTTCTCGGACGCTACCCTCTGCCATGCCGGACGCCGACCAGCAGACTCTTCCATCGCCACCCGTCCCTTGCGCTGGCACCGTTCGCCAGCGGGAGCCTCCCATCTTCAGCGGAACCGACGACAACGACGTTGAAGAGTGGCTGTCGTCCTACAAACGGGTGAGCGTTCACAACAAATGGAATGACTCGGACAAGCTGGTCTACGTCTCATTCTACCTCGCGGGCGTGGCCAGTCTCTGGTTCCGAAATCATGAAAGGGATATCCGAACGTGGTCGGCGCTCAAGGCGTCCATTACAGAAGTATTTGACCGACCCGCCGTCAGCCAACTCCGAGCCGAGCAGCGTTTGCGTACACGCGCACAGGACACTGGTGAGACATTCACCAGCTATATAGAAGACGTTCTCGATTTGTGCAGGCGCGTGAACGCTGCCATGACGGAAGCGGAAAAGATCAAGCACGTCATGAAGGGAATCGACGATGACGCGTTCCAAATGCTTCTGGCCAAGGACCCGCGCACTGTTGGCGACGTCATCAGCTTGTGCCAGAGCTATGATGAATTGCGTAAGCAGCGAGCTCTGACAAGGCGACATTCCACGCCAAATGCGGCATCACTCTGCAGCCTTACCACCGGCCCAGAACAAGCCTCCTTGATAACGCAAATCAAGGATTTTGTCCGCAAAGAAGTCGCACGACAGCTATCTCTGGTGTCCGTCACTCCGGAGTCTGCCAGCACTTTGCCGTCTCATATCCGTAACGTGATCCATGAAGAGGTCGCGGAAGCGCTGCCGGCTGTTCACCAGCAGGATGTCGTGACTACGCCAGTCACTCATGCTACGGTTGCTGCAATGGCCCCTCGCAGTGTGCCCGTGCGTCGCTTCCCGCAGCCTGTGCACCGCCCTCCCCCTCCCGTCCCCCGGACCACCACTGCCGTCGCTAACCCGTGGCGTACGCCGGACAATCGCCCTATATGCTTCGCATGTAGGTATCCCGGTCATGTCGCAAGGTTCTGCCGCCGCCGATCGCAGGCGTTCGACGACGATCGCCGAGCGCCCTATGTGCCGCCTGCTGCAAATGCGCCTTACGAACCCTTCGGCCCATCACCAGCTCGCTCCCCGACTGATCGCCGTCCTCGCTTCGAACGCCTACGGTCCCCCTCCCCACGTCGTCGATCGCTTTCCCCTATGCGTCGACGACCCGTCTCTAACGAAGAGGGAAACTAGACGACGCAGTTCCTGAGGCAAGAACTGCGCAAGTGTCGACATGCCGAAGTCCTCCTCCTTTACCTGCCAATGTCATTGATGTGTTTATCGAAGATGTCGCTACAGTCGCCTTAGTCGATACCGGTGCCGCTATTTCAGTTATGGATGCCAGGTTTTGCCGTTCGCTTCGCAAAGTGACGACGTCTCTGTCTGGATTGTCGCTCCGAACTGCGAGTGCTCAACCCATTCGCCCTACCGCTGCTTGTACTGCCCGTGTGATCATACAGGACGTTTTGTACACGATTGAATTCATAGTTCTTTCATCGTGCTCCCACGCCGTTATTCTAGGCTGGGATTTTCTCTCACGCCACAATGCCATCATCAATTGCGCTCGGGCTGAGATTGAACTTTTCCACCTTGGTGACCTGGCCTCAGTCGATGCTCATCCTGCCGCTAAAATTGTCGTGAGAGAAGACACCTGTATCCCCCCGTGCTCGTCAGCATTCGTACCAGTCTTCTGTAGTACCATATCCGATGGGACGGTCTTCTTCAGGCCCTCTCATCACTTTGTTAACCGAAAAGCGCTTCCTTTGCCCTTTGCAGCTCTTGACCTTGCCGCCGGTGTGAGCACGATGCCGATTTACAATCATCTTTCATCGCCGCTATCACTGCTCCGCCGCGAATGCCTTGGTTACGTCGAGTCGGTCGATTCCACACGAATTGTCTCCGTCCTCGACGAATTGTCTTCTACTGCCGCCCATGAACTGAGTGCCCTCTCCGTACCAGACTCAACATCGACTGGTGTGTTCAGCCCATTCATCGCCGAAGATCTGACGCCTTCGCAGCGATCTCAACTTGTGGCAATCCTTCAGCACTTCCGCCTTTCTTTCGACGTTGCGCAAACCTCCCTTGGCCGCGCATCGACAGTCAAGCATTACATCGACACTGGCACTCACTCACCCCTACGACAAAGACCATATCGCGTGTCCGCTACGGAACGTCGCGTCATTGCAGACCAGGTCGATGACATGCTCCGTCGAGGCGTCGTTCAACCTTCCCAAAGCCCATGGGCCTCTCCCGTGGTCCTCGTCACAAAGAAAGACGGTTCCATCCGCTTCTGTGTTGACTTTCGACGGTTGAACAAGATCACGCTGAAGGACGTCTACCCATTACCACGCATCGATGATGCTCTGGACTGTTTGCAGGGAGCCGAGTTCTTTTCTTCGCTGGATTTGCGGTCAGGCTACTGGCAGGTTCCGATGGCAGAGGCCGATCGCCCGAAAACTGCCTTTGTTACACCAGACGGCTTGTATGAATTCACCGTCATGCCTTTCGGACTTTGCAACGCGCCTGCTACGTTCGAAAGAATGATGGATAATGTTCTGCGTGGCCTCAAATGGCAAATATGTCTTTGCTATCTTGACGACATTGTAGTGTTCGCCCCCAATTTCCCAACCCACCTGCTCCGCCTCCAGCACGTACTCACTTGCTTGACCAACGCCGGTTTGCAACTTAACTTGAAGAAGTGTCGATTTGCTGTTCGTCAGCTAACAATTTTAGGCCATGTCGTGTCAAAGGAGGGCATTCGCCCGGATCCTGAGAAGCTACGTGCTGTTACTGCGTTCCCAAAACCTGCTACTATGAAAGAGCTACGCAGTTTTATCGGCCTCTGCTCTTACTTCCGGCGATTCGTTCGAAACTTTGCGTCAATTATATCGCCTCTCACGCAGCTCCTTGGTGGCGCCCGAGATATCTCATCATGGTCTCCAGAGTGTGACGACGCCTTCACAACCTTGCGCCGTCTTCTCACGACGCCACCCATTCTTCGCCATTTTGACCCACAAGCGCCAACCGAAATCCATACCGATGCAAGCGGTGTAGGCCTTGGCGCTGTGTTGGCACAGCGTCAACCTGGACACCCAGAATACGTCGTCGCATACGCGAGTCGCACGTTAACCAAGGCGGAGACCAATTATAGCGTTACCGAAAAGGAGTGTTTGGCCATTGTGTGGGCGCTTGGCAAGTTTCGCCCATATTTATACGGCCGATCTTTTGACGTAGTGACCGACCACCACGCACTATGTTGGCTGTCGACGCTCAAAGATCCATCAGGCCGCCTTGCCCGCTGGGCATTGCGAATCCAAGAATACGACATACCGAAAAGGAGTGTTTGGTCATTGTGTGGGCGCTTGGCAAGTTTCGCCCATATTTATACGGCCGATCTTTTGACGTAGTGACCGACCACCACGCACTATGTTGGCTGTCGACGCTCAAAGATCCATCAGGCCGCCTTGCCCGCTGGGCATTGCGAATCCAAGAATACGACATACGCGTGGTGTACCGTTCCGGGCGACAGCACTCCGACGCTGACGCGCTATCCCGTTCACCGCTTCCCCCGAAGGCCAGTCAAGACTCCCCCTGCGAGTGCACATTATCCTCTCTGGATGTTGACACTATCGCTGCTGCACAGCGTAATGATCCCTGGACTGCATCTCTGCTCGACCTTCTGACGGATACGTCGAAAGTTCCAGCGTCACGCACGCTTCGGCACCAAGTGCCTCATTTTGCGATTCGCGACCAGCTACTATATCGCCGCAACTATGCCCCAGATGGACGCACCTGGTTACTCGTCATTCCGCGAATCTTGCGATCAGAGCTCTGCTCCTGGTTCCACGTCGACCCTCAGTGTGGCCATGTGGGAGTCTTCAAGACCTACGAAAGACTTCGACACCGCTATTACTGGCGCGGAATGTATAATTTCGTTCGAAAATTCGTCCGCTCTTGTCATGAGTGCCAACGCCGGAAAGCGCCACCACACAACTCCACCGGTGAACTCCAGCCTTTACAATGCCCATCCCGACCCTTTGATCGCGTGGGCATAGATCTCTACGGGCCACTTCCGTTGACTCCTGCCGGCAACAGGTGGATAATCGTTGCGGTAGACCACTTAACCCGTTATTCGGAGACTGCTGCTCTACCAAATGCTACAGCGCAGGAGGTCGCCAATTTCCTACTTCGCCGATTTCTCCTTCGTCATGGAGGTCCACGTGAACTTTTAAGCGATAGAGGCCGTGCCTTCTTATCTGAAGTCATCGCACAACTGCTTGCTGAATGCGCTATCGTTCATCGTAAATGCACTGCTTATCACCCACAGACTAACGGTACAACGGAACGCTTTAATCGAACTCTTGGTGACATGCTCGCCATGTATGTCTCACCTGATCACTCTAATTGGGACCTAGTTCATCCGTTTGTCACCTACGCCTACAACACCGCGACTCAGGCCACTACCGGATTCTCACCCTTTTACCTTCTATACGGCCGTCATCCTTCGCACACCATCGACACCATTCTGCCCTACCGGCCGGACCCATCCGAATGCCTGCCGATCTCGGAAGCCGCCAGACAAGCAGAGGAATGTCGCCAGCTTGCCCGCCGATTCACCTCGGACGACCAGCACCGCCAAAAAGCCGTTCACGATGCCCAGAACTCGACTCCCACTTTCCTCCCAGGCGCTCTCGTCTGGTTATTAGTGCCACACCGCACGCCTGGGCTCGCTTCAAAGCTCCTTCCGAAGTACGACGGTCCATACCGCGTTCTCGAGAGAACATCAACCGTTAATTACCTGGTTGAGCCGCTAACGCCGCCGTCCGACATGCGACGTCGTAACCGCGAAGTCGTTCACGTTCAGCGTCTCAAGCCGTACCACAATTCTACCGTCCTTCCAGAAAACTAAGTCGCCCGGATGGCTCCTTTATTTCCGCGGGGCCATTGTAAGGAAGATGACGAACGTGCGCGCAGTCAGCAGCATCGGCAGCATCAAGCGCGCAGCAGAAGCTCGTGCTCGGGGACTGTGCTCGGTGCATCGTAGAACCGGCGGTCGCTGCGAACCCGAATAAACCTCCTTTATAATATATATATATATATATATATATATATATATATATATATATATATATATATATATATATATATATATATATATTGCCGCGACGCCATCAGCGCCCGACCACGTTGACGAAAAAGACGACGACCTCATCTGTGCAAGCGAGGCGCTAGAGAAGAAGAAGCCTGGCCTGAGCGCTTGCCCTAACTCTCTCGAATAAATACCGCTCTCCTTTCTTGTCTCCAGTGAGCCGTGACACTGGTGGACGTGCTGGGTATCGCATCATCACCTAATGATAGGGACGACTCCTGCGAGTAGCCCTGCATCCAGCCCTTCAAGACATCATCCACGCGTCGAGACACCTGTGCACCGCGCAAGCCGCCGCCTGCAAGGTCTGTGCCCGGAATTCGGCCTCTTCCAAGGCACGTTGTCAGCGACCTCACCGACTCAGGAAATGGCGCTTGCAAGTCCAACACAGGTGACTGTTCAAAACAATCTAGTCCCCACTAGCTTCCACGGTGACACGTATGAAGACGCCGAAGACTGGCTGGACCAGTACGAACGCGTAGCTAAGGTCAATCAGTGGCGTCCGGACCAGAAGCTTTCCAATGTGTACTTTGCTCTTGAAGGTAGCGCAAGGACGTGGTTCCAAAACCGCGAGGCACATTTCACAACGTGGGACGAATTTTGCCGTCGGCTACTTGACACCTTCGGAAGCACTGATCGCCGAGATAATGCACAACGCCTTCTCGAGTTGCGCATTCAGAAGCCAAACGAAAGTGTTTCGATGTTTGCCGAGGACATGTCTCGTTTGTTTCGCCGCGCGGATCCCAACATGCCTGATTCCAAGAAGCTGAGCCATCTCATGCGCGGCGTCAAAGAACAGCTATTCGCTGGTCTCGTGCGTAACCCGCCTACAACTGTAGACGAGTTCATTAAGGAAGCCACAGCAATCGAGCGGGCGCTGCAGCAGCGTTGCCGGCAATACGAACGCCTGACTAACGATGCGCCTGCAGGAGCCGCAGTATTGACAGCGACAGACGAGACCTCACTACGTGAACTAATAAGAGACATTGTGCGCGAGGAGATTGCGAAGCAAACTGCGACACCGAAGGAGTTCACTGTTGCTTCGGTCGCTGAAGTTGTCCGCCAAGAAATCCGGCAAGCATTTGCATCACCTGAGCCACTCCCTCAACCGTGTCCCGAGCCACGCTTAGAGCCGCGCGCATACAGCTACGCGGACGCTGTTCGACGCCCTCTTTCTACCGGGCCAGTACAGCAGTACCACCAGCGGCCACCTATTGCTGCCTGGATACAGAGGGAGCATTTCAGGCGACCCCAGCTTCGCAGGACCGACGTATGGCGCACTGCTGATCGCCGACCATTGTGTTTTCAATGTGGCGAACCAGGGCACATTTATCGTTTTTGCCCTCATCGCCAAGGTGGCATCCAGGAAATGCCACCTGCCACCCCACGACAGTTTCCTGAGAGACATCGACGCTTCGACGACAGTGCCACTCGGGAACAAGGCAGCTCAGCTAATCTCCGGTCGCGCTCGCCGTCTCCGTTGCGTTATTCTTCGCCGAACCGTCGCAGTTTCGCCGACGTGGTAAGAGGCCGCTCTCCAAGCCCACGGCGGGGAAACTGAAATCGGCGACCTCCGGGGGGAAGGTTGCAAGTCGTCGAACCGCCGAAAGTCCCCCAACATTACAGAGAAACGAGCAGAGCAGCCCGGAGAATCGGAACGCCGACGAATTTGTGAGTTCCGACCTACTTTTAACGATTGATGGGCACGACGTGACAGCTTTAGTTGATACTGGCGCAGACTTTTCGATAATGAGTGAGCAGTTGGCAGACCGGCTTAAGAAAGTCAAAATGCAATGGACGGGCCCTTATATTCGAACTGCCGGGGGCCAGATAATGACACCTACAGGAAAATGTACTGCACGACTCCAGATAGGAAATACAGCTTTTGTCGCCACTTTTATGATCTTAAAAGAGTGCTGCAGATCACTCATCCTTGGAATGGACTTCTTGAGGGAGTACGGTGCCGTCGTTAACATACGGGATGGCGAGATAACCTTGTCAACTAGTACAGAGACGAGCCACGACGAAGAGCGCCAACGTACATCGTTACGTGTCGCCGACGACGACGTCTGCATACCACCACTATCATGCAGTCTTGTCTCCGTCAGTTGCGGAGAACAGTTTGACAAGGACGGCGTAGCCGAACAACTAACTGCACTTCTGTTCCACCAAGGTGTTGCCATCGCTCGCGGTATTGTCAGCCTAATCGGTGGTCGCACAGAGATACTTCTGACAAATTTTACCAATGAACGCCGCCACATCAGTAAAGGCACCGCTGTGGCATACTTTGATGAAATTGACCACGTTCAACACTGCTTTGCTGTAAAGGAAGAATCGACCACCGATACGATGCCACATGCACCCGTCGTCGACGTTGACCCAGGTTTAGCGCCGCAAGAGAAACAAAGTCTCAGGGAACTGCTTGCCGATTTTAAGGACTGCTTCTCTACAACGTCCCGAGTGCGTCAAACACCACTGACGAAACACCGCATCATTACGGAGGAAACAGCAATACCCATCCGACAGCATCCGTATCGCGTGGCTGAGAAAGAGCGTGAAGCAATACAGCGGCAAGTCAAGCAAATGCTAGAAGATGATGTCATCCAGCCGTCAAAAAGCCCTTGGGCATCGCCCGTGGTACTCGTTAAGAAGAAGGATGGTAGCCTGCGGTTTTGTATCGATTATCGCAAGCTCAATCGGATTACAAAAAAAGATGTGTATCCCTTACCACGCATCGACGATTCCCTCGACAGGCTACGGCATGCACGGTACTTCTCATCGATGGACTTAAAAAGTGGATACTGGCAAATAGAGGTCGATGAGCGGGATCGCGAAAAGACTGCATTTGTAACGCCTGATGGGCTCTATGAATTCAAAGTTCTCCCTTTTGGTTTGTGTTCCGCGCCAGCCACGTTCCAAAGACTAATGGATACTGTACTCTCAGACCTTAAGTGGAAGACTTGCTTAGTCTACCTAGATGATGTCATTATTTATTCTGCCACATTTGATGAACATCTCAGACGGCTACGGTCGGTTCTTCAAGCCATACGGTCCGCTGGGCTTACCTTAAAACCTGAAAAGTGCCACTTTGGATATGAAGAACTACAGTTTTTGGGCCACGTAGTAAGTCACACAGGTGTCAGACCTGATCCTGAGAAAATCGCAGCCGTCGCAAAGTTTTCAAGGCCTACAGACAAAAAGGCAGTCAGACGCTTCCTGGGCCTATGCGCATATTACCGGCGATTTATTGCGGGTTTTGCACGCATCGCCTCACCGCTTACCTGCTTAACCAGAGATGATGTCACGTTTAAGTGGGGCGAGGAGCAGGAGGCGGCATTTAACGAGTTGCGGCACCGTCTACAAACTCCGCCTGTTCTTGCCCACTTTGACGTGGATGCGCCGACAATGATCCACACCGATGCCAGCAACGTAGGTTTAGGCGCCGTCCTTGTTCAACGGCAAGACGGCGCTGAGCGAGTCATCGCTTACGCGAGTAGAACATTGTCACGTGCCGAGTCGAACTACTCCACCACAGAGAAGGAATGCTTGGCTGTAGTATGGGCAGTTACCAAGTTCCGTCCGTACATATACGGCCGCCCATTTCAAGTTATAAGTGACCACCATTCTCTCTGTTGGTTGACCAACATGAAAGATCCATCTGCACCTTTGGCACGCTGGAGCCTACGGCTTCAAGAGTACGACATGACGGTGGTCTATAAATCGGGAAGGCAGCACTTAGACGCTGATTGCCTTTCCAGATCGCCGATCGAGTCGTCCGGCGGAGATGATGACGAATCCACTGGCTTTTTGGGAGTTGTTGATGCGGCCACCATCTCTCAACAACAGCAAGAGGACCAGGAGCTCGCGTCACTAATTGATTTCTTAGAAGGCCGCACCACAAACAAGCCCAGATTGTTCTCGAGGCACCTGTCATCATTCTGCCTACGCAACAGTGTTCTTTTTAGGAGGAACTTCTCTTCAACAGGGAAGAAATATCTACTCGTCGTCCCTAAAACACTCCGCAATGAAATTTTGCAGGCCTGTCACGACGAAGCTACCTCAGGTCACTTAGGCTACACAAGAACATTAGCACGGATCAAAAAGAAGTATTACTGGCCACGGCTCGCAGCACAGGTGAAGCACTACGTTCGAACGTGCCTTGACTGTCAGCGGCGAAAAGTGCCACCTACGAAACCTGCCGGACTATTACATCCCGTTCCAGTGCCTGCAACACCGTTTGCACAAATTGGGATGGACCTTTTGGGCCCATTCCCAATATCTGCTGCCGGAAATAAATGGATCATAGTCGCGACAGATTACCTTACGTGATATGCTGAAACCAAGGCACTTCCTAGCAGCACAGCAGCTGAGGCAGCAAAGTTCTTCATCGAAAACGTCGTCCTGAGGCACGGTGCTCCAGCGGTCATCGTAACCGACAGGGGAACCGCGTTCACGGCTGAACTTTTGCGAACTGTACTCACCCTCAGTGGCACGGCACACAGAAGGACGACAGCCTATCACCCGCAAAGCAATGGACTTACGGAGCGCCTCAACAAGACTCTCGCAGACATGCTTTGCATGTATGTCGATGTGGAACACAAGAACTGGGACCAAATATTACCCTACGTAACGTTTGCTTATAATACGGCTCGGCAAGAAACAACAAGAATGACGCCATTCAGTCTCCTCCACGGTCGAGAAGTGACTACAATGCTGGATGCTATGCTTCCTCATGACTTCAGCGATTCCGAGACTGACGCCGCAGATTTTACAGAGCGCGCTGAAGAAGCAAGACAGCTCGCGCGCGTTCGCATAGCTAGCCAGCAAGACCGTGATGCCCGACGTTACAATGAACACCATCGATGCGTCGTCTACCAACCCGGGCAAAGAGTGTGGGTTTGGGCTCCAGTACGCCGCCGAGGCCTCGCGGAGAAACTTCTGCGACGATACTTCGGACCGTACAAGGTTTTACGACGCCTTAGCGACGTCAACTATGAAGTCGTTCCTGACAGCCCATCCTGCTCGAGGCGCCGTCAGGACCTGCCTGAGACTGTGCACGTGGTGCGCATGAAACCGTATTTTTCTGAGTGACATGGACACGCTCTGGTTTGCTGGACACCAGATGCTACCCGCCGAGCATCGGGACGATGCTCTTTCTGCAGGAGGGCAAATGCCGCGACGCCATCAGCGCCCGACCACGTTGACGAAAAAGACGACGACCTCATCTGTGCAAGCGAGGCGCTAGAGAAGAAGAAGCCTGGCCTGAGCGCTTGCCCTAACTCTCTCGAATAAATACCGCTCTCCTTTCTTGTGAGGAAGGGTATGAGCCATGGTATTTGCTGACGTGTCTCACATGTGCTCCTCGATTTTTCGGCAAAAGGCCCGGTAATTCGCCCCAGCTCATGCAAGGTCTCACACAACGGCATCCGTGAAGTTATAAGGACCGTGTGGATACCGAAATCTGAGGTGCGACACCATTTCTCTCCGATTTAGGAGGATTTTTTCTACGAGAACAGTGTCGCTGCGAGCTAAGCCTGAAGAAAGCAGGACCTAGCGGCCGTGCATAGGCGTGGTCCGGCGGGGCCATCGACCTTGCCGGGGACCTAGAGGCGACGTGCTTCAAGAAAATGGCGTCCGCTATGCGTGTGGAAGTGGACGGTGAAGAAATAATGCCGGAGGAAGTTTCTCAGAAGTTTGGCTGGCGCGTCGCCGGTAAGAAGAAGACCCAAGAGCAAGAGAGCAAGCTAAGTCTAACCCCGGTCAACGGGGGGCCGGCGGCTGCCGGGCATCGTCGCCCGCAGCGGAAAAATTTCAAGAGCAAGCTACTCAAGGCAGCGAGGATGCCTGTGTTGCCGAGGCAAGATATCAAGATCGTCATGCGTCCCAGGGGAGGTCTGGACATTGGGGAAGTATCTAGATTCGAGATCAGCCGAGCCATCGTCGCAGCTGCGAATGTGAGTGGCGAGGAGGTGACGCAAGATGTTGTTTGCCCGAACAAACAGCAAAACATAGTTGTTGTCAGTACGCCTAAGCGAGAGAACGCGGACCGCTACTCGGCAGTCAAAAGCCTCACTATCAACGGCACGGCACACGAAGTCAGCGCCTACGAGACCGCCCCCCACGGCACCGTTAAGGGCGTCATCAGGGGTGTCCCGATGACGGACACTATTCAAGAAATCAACGACTACATCGTTCAAGAGTATAACCCCACTGCTATGCAAGCCAACCGCATCGGCAAGACGACAACGGTGGTCATCGCATTCGACGGCGACAAGGTCCCGAACTACATCAGATACGGCAACCTGCTGGTCGAGTGTTCGTTGTATCGCAAGCAGATCGATATGTGCTACCGTTGTGGTCGCCTCGGTCACCGGATGGACGTTTGTCCTAACCCCGAAGAGAAGATATGCCGCGGTTGCGGCATGAAGAATCCCGAAGAAAGTCATGTTTGCAGTAACCCCAAGTGCAGCCTCTGCGGGGGCAACCACTTCACCGCGGACAAGGAGTGTACAGCGAGGTTCAAGACGCCATACGTCGTTCGAAAACGGCGTTGGGAACGTCAGCAACGAGAACAGGTGCAGCAGCAGCGGCAGCAGCCGCGGGGGCCAGCGTGGCAACAGACAGCGTGGCAGCCACCGAGCGGGCGTCGCAGCCGCTCCCAGACCAGGCGAGGGAGAAGCACGAGCGATACCAGGTCACCATCGGCAGCTGGGGCTCGCAGGCGAGAATCTCGTTCGAGGTCCAAGTCGAAGACCCGGCGGAGCAACGGCGCCGAGAAACAGGTGGGCTGGGCAGCGGGGTCTCCCGTCGCTCTCGACAATAGCAATTTCCCTCCCCTCCCCTCCTCCCGCCCTTCCAAAGACAACGAGTGTAGACACTGTTTGGAACTCAAGGAGATGATAGAGAGGCAGAACAATCAAATCAAGGACCAAAACAATCAGATAAAAGCAATGATGGAGCATATCGAGACGCTCAGTAGAACAAAGAACAGTGATAATGACGTCATTGCAGTTAAAAGGAAAGTACCCAAGAGAGACACCACCAGCGCTACTCCAGCGGTGACGAAGCTGATCACGTCATCGGCGCAGATCACATCACCGGCGTTGACGCAGTCAGTGACGCAAACTCCACAGACAGAAACGGCAGTGGTTGCCATGGAGGAAGAGAAGGCTGAGGCCGCCGTTGCTCCGACAATGGAGTCGGTCATGAGCATGCTTACGCAAATCTCCAGCCAAGTTTCCCAAATGTCTGCGCAAGTGAACAATCTAACAGTAAGAATGGATAATGTGGAGGCCAAATGCAGCCAACTCTCCGTTAGAGTCATGACGATGGATGCGAGAAATAAGCATCTCACCGTTGCCAAGATGAAGTCACCACGGCTTAATCTACGGGTCAGGCCGCGAAAAGTTGGTTCCGTGCGCAAATCTACCGCTCAAAAAGTAGAAAATGACGAAGACTAAAGGAAAGCAGAAAGAGACTGCGGTGTTATTTCAATGGAACTGTAGGAGTATTAGAAACAAGATAGGGGAGTTACAACTATTCGTTGATAAATTGGACCAAAAACCGGATATCATAGCGTTACAAGAGACCAACGGCCGGGCCAAGCTCGCGGGATACATTACGTATACGGACCCTAGCGAAAAGGGTACTGCGATCTTGGTCCGCAGCAACGTGGCGGCCACACAACACGTGACCGCTCAGCGAGGCTGCGAACATACGCTCATCGAAATTCACAGCAGAAGAGTGGGGGGGGACAAGAACTTTTTCGTCCTGAATGCTTATTGCCGACCGTCCAGCAGGGTCATTGACTTTGAAGGCACCATATTGGACTGCATTAAAGAAGCAAAAACAAGACCGATTTTATTGCTAGGAGATTTTAACGCCGCCCACACGATGTGGGGTTATAAATATTCGTCCAAAAGAGGAAACCAATTGGTTAAAGCTATAGAGGACCACGACATGGAGGTGGTTAACGAACCGGGCGTACCAACCAGGACAGGCACTAGCACGGTCAGAGACACCACACCTGATCTGACGCTAGTTCGGGGGAACCTCGACGTAACTTGGCGTAACACGGGGGAAAATCTTGGCTCGGATCACGATATAATTTGTGTTACCCTCGGGGGGACTGACATCAAGGCGAAACTGGGTCAAGCCAACATTACAGACTGGGACCGGTTACGTAGAAGCGCAGACAGTGAAGGCGAGGACGAAAACCAAGACACCAAGACGTATGAGGCATGGGCCAAAAAGCAACGCGAATTTGTAAAGAAATTTACGCAGAAGATTACTACTACCACGCAAATTCCATTCGTAGACAGCAGGCTTAGTCACATGTGGGCGGCCAGGCACGGTCTTACTCGAAGGTGGAAGAGGCAAAGACATAACAAGAAGCTTCGCAGACGTATACACGCGCTCAACAAGCAAGTGACCGAGTATGCGGAACAACTATGCAGGGAAAACTGGATGAAGATGTGTGATGACCTGCAAGGCACACTGTCTACGAAGAAGACTTGGAAGCTGTTGCGACACCTCATAGATCCATTAAAAAGCAAGAGCGCATGCGTCCGAGACCTCACAAGAACGATCAACAGTTACGACGGGGACGGGGAGAAGCTCATTCGTGAACTCACAAGTAAATACCTCAAGACCGAGAAGAGCGGTAACCCGACTCACGAGTATGAAGGCGATAGCAACGTCGAGATGGACGAAGCCTTCACCGAACTGGAGCTGGTTGCGGCCATCGATGAAAGTAATCAAGGCAGCGCACCGGGAATTGACGGCGTTACATACAAGATGCTAAAAAATATGGGCGACAAAAGCCGAGCTGAACTGCTAAACCTCGTCAACGCGTCCTGGGAGAAGGGTTCGTTACCAAAAGAATGGAAAGAAGCGGAGGTGCATTTCATCCCCAAGCCGGGGAAACCACCCCACGTCGACAATCTACGCCCCATCTCCCTCACGTCATGTGTAGGGAAGGTGGTCGAGCGTATGGTGTTCAAGAGACTTCAGAGACATTTGGATGTCACTGATCAGATGCCACCGACCATGTACGGATTCCGGAGGCACCTGAGCACGCAAGACGTCTTGGTGCAAATACACGAGCTGGTTATCAAGCAAGCGAAGACCCCTACGCCAAGAGCTATCCTGGCGCTCGATCTCAAGGGGGCCTTCGATAACGTCACACACGAAAGTATTCTTCGTAACCTGCACCAAACGGGATGCGGAAAGCGGACATTCAAATATGTGCAGGATTTCTTAACCAATAGAACGGCAACCATCAAAATTGGAGAGGAGAAGTCGGAACCGATAGCCCTGGGAGACAGAGGCACTCCGCAAGGATCGGTTCTTTCGCCGCTTCTCTTCAACCTGGCACTCCTCCCTCTCCCGACTTTGCTTCAAGACATAGAGGGCATAGATCACGCTCTCTATGCAGACGGTATCACTGTGTGGACGTCGAGGGCAGGGTCGGAGAGTTGGATGGAGGAGACCCTTCAGAGAGTGGCAAAGACCGTGCACGAGTTCGCTAAATCGTGCGGCCTCAGTTGCTCACCACAGAAGTCCGAGTTACTCGTCATCAAGCCAAGAAGAAAGAAAGGAGACCAAGAGAACGTATGCATCACCATCGACGGGACGACCATAACACCAACCACGCAAGCACGTATCCTGGGTGTCATCTTCCAGAACAATGGCAAGGCGGGAGCGTCGATCGACAAAATCAAAGTTTCAACGGAACAAATTTCGAACATGATCAGAAGAGTCACAAACAGACAAAGGGGATTGAAGGAGGACGATGTACTGACGCTCGTCCACGCCTTCTTGACGTCGCGCATCGTTTACGCGGCGCCGTACCTCAAGTTACTGAAAAAAGACAGGGACCAGTTGAACGTCATTATACGAAAGGCAACCAAGATGGCGCTGGGCATTCCGAAGCATTCTTCGACCGACAAGCTTCTCGGCATGGCCAAGCACAACGTCGTCGAAGAGCTAATAGAAGCTCATCTATCTAATCAAAGAGTTCGGCTCAGTCAGACGTCGGCGGGACGTCGCGTTCTTGCCAAGTTGGGCTGGCAAGAGGCAGAGCGGAAGGAAACGGGGCCGTTACCTAGGTTGTGGGTGCATAAAATCCACAGTAAGCCACTGCCTAGAAACATGAGGTCGGGTCGTAACGACGGCCGCAGAGCAGCTCGTATAGCGGCCTTGACGGAGACTTTGGGTCAAATAGTAGAAGAGGAAGAGGGGGTCACTCTCTTCACAGACGCTTCGTTACCCAAGTTTTCATCGAAAGCAACGCTGGCAGTTACGACGCGGGATGTGCTCGTAACCTGCGCCTCCATCAAGACGTCTTTTCCAGAGGTGGCAGAAGAGGCCGCTATAGCGCTAGCACTCGCGCAGCCCAAGGTGGGAAGAATTGTCACCGACTCGCAGAAGGCGTATAACAACTACAGGAAGGGGTGGGTGTCTCTTGCGGCACTAGATATTCTCCAAAGTAAACGCGACGTACCTAAAAGGAAAGTTGAGTTAATATGGACACCGGCTCACTCTGGGCTGGAGGGCAACGAACTTGCCCACCAGTTCGCCCGAGAGATGGAACACCGGGTTGAGGAAGATGAGCCACAGTCCATATTTACTTACAGAGACATTACGAACCATTATAAGACGGAGAGGCGCCGTTACCCCGATCCTCACAAATCGCTTAGCAGAGAACAGCAAGCTATCTACAGGCAAATACAGGCAGGATCCTTCCCGCACCCTTACCTTCAAAACAAGATGTACCCGGAAAGGTACGAGAAGGATTGTAACTTCTGCAAAACTCATTTAGGCACGCTCCAACACGTCATTGGAGTATGCAATTTCATCAAGGCGATCCCCCCACCTCTTAACTGCCCCACTACCCTACCCCATGCCTCATCCACCCTTACCGAGCGATGGGAGACCTTGCTAACCAGCACCGCCCTGGAAGACCAGCTCGTCCTGATCTCCAGGGGCCAGGCGGCTAGGGAAGCATATGGGTCCCGTGAAGAGGGAACCACTTCCATCAACGGCGTCTAAGAAGATGTCGAGCTCGGCTCAATAAAGTTGTTTCTCTCTCTCTCTCTCTCTCCTTTGTTGTCTCCAGTGAGCCGTGACAATATATATATATATATATATATATATATATATATATATATATATATATATATATATATATATATATATATATATATATATATATATATATATATATATATATATATATATAGTCAGGCGGATGACTTCGAAGAGCGCGCGCTGACGGCGCTTTCATCCCATCCTCGCGGTCACGGCGGCGTCCGTTCGCAGAACAGTTGAGACTACAGCAACAGAGGCAGTCATAGATAGGCTTTCGTCTATCGCAGCTTGGCTCAGCAAAGTGCCCATAGATTTTAGGTGGCATAGGATGGATAAGAACATTCCGTCGTACGTCAGAAGTGGTGAGATGAGCCAAAAGCACAAATGCCGCCTGGGATGCCAACCTGGGTGGGGATGCCAACCCATTCCGCTCCCTGACACTATTCTTCACAAATCACATTGGCCCATTAGCAACTACGCCAGCGGGCACCCGGATCGTGGTAATCGCAGTGGACTGCTTATCGAAGTTTGTGGAACTCACTGCAGTGCCTTCTCTCGTTGCTCACTTTGTCACAAATTTCTGCAGGACAGGCGCTGAATGGAAACATGGTCTGCTCAAGGAACTCCTTCCAGAGAGAGCGACCTTTTACAGCAGTCGTAAACTTTAACATACCTCCTGAATGCTGGCGACGAAGACTGCTTCACTTTAGCGTAGCATCCACAAGCGCACAGATTAACTGAGAACCACAAGCAGACCCTATAGGCTCGACTCATTCCTGAATGCAACAAGAAACGAAGTGAAACGGACTGCGACCACCACATCGAAGCAGCACCTGCATACGCACTGAATACTGCGTTTCAATCTCCTATTAGAACTTCACCTAATGAAACTGACTACAGGCTTATTTCGAAACCACCGGCCCTCGAAAACTTCGACACACATGTAAACGAAGGCCGTACCGCTTCATGACAAACCCTCTGCCTGAACATTTGGGCTGAGGTACGCAAAAGGGCGACCGACGAGCAAAGGCCCAGAAACGATACTACGGCCGCTCTCACCGACCAGCGTCACAATAGCCGTGGCGAACCAAATAGTTGTACGCATAGTTGGAGTGGCCTTTCGTGATCGCCAAGAGAATGGGGGGAGATAGAGAATAAACATTATTGTAGGAAAAAACTCCATGGGGTTAATCTGGGGTGGCGCATTCTTGTAGAGCCCCACTGGCAACAGCGGCTCGCCGGGCCGGCTCCAGGGTCGCCAGTTGGTTTCCCAGTGCCCGCTCGGGAAGCCGTGCCTCCCAAGACCACGTCATTAGTGTTTGTGATGAGCTCACCAGCCTAGATACTGCCTGGGCTGGGCGCTCCGTACACTGGTAAGTAATGTGTGTCAGTGTGGCTGTGTGGTCGTTACACCAGGGACATATCCCTGTTGTGTATACCTCTGGAAAGATTGCGTGCAGTCTCGATATATGCGGGTATGTGTTTGCTTGAAGGCAGCGCCAGTCCCTGGCTTGTTGGCTGCATAAGTTGGGATGGGGAGGAGCGCACTTCCGTCTGGTCAGGCGCTGATACTCCAAAATCTGCCTGCTAGTGATGGTTTCCTCATGGTAATCTGAAGGGGGTCCCGAGGAGGGTTCTGCAGCTTGGCCAGCAAGTTCTCGAGCTACGCAGTTCGCCTCCTCGTTGCCCGCCCGTGTGCCCCAAGCACCAGGCGACGGCATGGTGCTCAGTCAGTCCGGGGCCCAGGATATCAGTGACGCACCTGGGAAGTGTGCCTCTGAGATATAACCGATAGGCGGCTTGCGAATCTATCAGGATGTATGCGGGGCGACCCCATCGTTCTGCTTCTCTTATTGCGAGGGCTATTTCTGCTGCCTCCGCGGTGGCGCTTCATCTGGTTCGTATACACGCGCAGGACACCACCTTGCTTTGGTTGGTTACTGCCATTGCGAATGTCGGTTTTCTGGGGAGTTTTAGTGTTGTAGAGTAAAGGCTAGAGTCGGTGTGGTAGGTATCAGGATCATTCGTTCTCTGGAGGAGTTTCCGTGCTCGCGCTTGCCGCCTCTTTTGGATGTAGAGCGGATGCATGTTCTTGGGGACCGGTTCCACGATGATACGTTCCCGTAGGTGCATCGGTACGATGACCGTTTCGTCTTCGCAGTATTGGAGGATGAGTGGGTACCCCAGTCTTCGCAGCAGTTTTCAGCCCTGGTGTGTGGTGTTGAGTCGTTCTCTTTGGGCGATTAGCGTGGCGGCAGCCAGTTCTTCATATGTGTTATTTATGCCGATCGACATGAGTCTGTCTGTGCTCGTGCCGTTGGGAAGTTACAGTGCAGCTTTGTGTGCGATTCTAATGAGCTTGTCAATGTGTTCGATTTCGGTATTCCGTGTAGCTTGAAAGGGTAAGGCGAATGTGATTCGGCTGAGGAAGAAGGTCTGTACGAAGCGTAGTGTCTCAACTTCTGTCATTCCATCTTCTTGCTATTGTGGCTATGAGGGTTGTAATACTCTTAACAGTGTGTTTGAGTGTGTATTGCCGTCTTGCGCTGTTATTTTCTTGTACGTGCATGCCCAGGATTCGCGCTACCGGGCTCCTGTTGATGCCCTGTCCGGCAATCCTCAGGTGAAGGGGGGGGGGGGGGGGCGCATGGTTTCACTTGGTGCGCAGTGGTCTTATTTGCAGGTATTCTTATTTGTTGTGGGCGCATGTCATACCTGCTGCCTGAAGGCAGCTTTGAATCTTGTCTATAGCGGTTTGCAGTATATCTTGCCATTCTCCATAGGAGCCATTGATTGCCCATAGTGTAATGTCGTCCGCGTAAAAGGCACAGCCTAGGTTTGGTATATCCTCCAGTTGTAGGACTAGTTTTCGGAGGCTGATGTTAAAGAGAAACGGGGACAGAATGGAACTCTGGGGCGAAGAATGCGCGATGTTGTCGAAGGCTTTTTCGATGTCGAGCTCAAGGAGTAAGTTGTCGAGGCTGCCTGGAGGTGGGTTGAGCACCTCCTCTTTGAGCAATAAGAATATGTCCTGGGCAGACATCCCTCGCCTTAATCTGTACATAGATGTTGGTAGGAGCCCTCTTTCCTCTGTGTATTGTTCGAGACCGGCGAGTATAACTTTTTCAAAGATTTTGCCCATGCAGGATGTCAGTGAGATTGGTTGTAGCTGATCAAGGCTTCTCCGCTTTCCTGGTTTGGATATGAGTACAATCTGTGCCAGTGTCCATTCTGTGGGTAGTTTTCCACCCGGTGTCCATATTTCCTGATTGAAGTGGTCCGTGATGGCTTGTAATGTGTCAGTGCTAAGGTTCCGTATCATGGCGTTTGTAATGCCGTCCAATCCGGGTGTTGTGTTCCTTTTGAAGCTTTGTGCTGCTACATACACCTCCGCAAAGGTGATGGGTGCGTCCAGCTCGTGGTTGGGTGTTCCTTTGTATTCTTGACTTGGTATCGGATTCGCGCCTCGCTTCAGTTCCCCCACGTACCGCTGTTTCAGTTCTTTTATTAACTGATCCCGTTCCCCTTGAAATTCCCCTGACAATCGTCGGAGGGTAGCGTTTGTTTCAGTTCTTGTGGTAGAGGGGTCCGAAAAACTCCGTAGGATGTTCCATGTCTTTTTCGGGCTTAATGTACCTCTTAAGGAGTCCCAGAATGTACGCCAATTGTTGTGACAGAATTCTTGGGCGTATGCGTTTGCTTCCTCTGTCATTTCCGCTATTCGGATTCTGAGTTTTCTGTTTAGCTTCTGTCGGCACCGCCGCTTGGTGAGGCCCTGACAAGCTTCCCAAAGGTGTGTCAAGTGGTTGTCAATGGCGGGGCTGCCTGCCGTAGTCTTATATATTATATTGTTTTGCTCATAGATTCCGTTGATGTAGTGAGTCCATTCAGTTATTGTTTCTGGTTCGGGCCCATTTCCTACTTGCTGTTGCTCTTGATACTTAGTACAGTTAGTGAGTTTGGCTTTTCCGAGCGGGCGTCGTAGTTGAGCTGTTTCGTAGGTTATTTCCACTATATTGTGATCGCTTCCCAGGGTGTCGTCTAACACATTCCAGTACATGGCTGTGGCATTGTTGGCGATTGTAAGGTCGGGTGTGGTATCCGTGTTTATGCTGTTTCCCATACGGGTTGGCCTGCCCGGTGTCGTGAGGAGTATGTAGTCATATCGCTGTATCGCCTCTAGGAGTCTCGTACCTTTGGGTCTGTCTTTGGCATATCCACATGTCGTGTGCTATGCGTTGAAACCCCCTGTGATGATTAAGCGGTCGCGTGGTTGAAGCATGGTGCTCAGATGTTGGAAGATGTGGCCAAGCTCTGCTTTCTGGTCTTGCGGGGGACTATATAGGTTGAATGTTACCTGCTTTGGTCGTCCCTTGTTGGCTGGCCAGATCGTGACTATGTGGTGCGGAGTTTGTTCGTGTGGTACCCTTGTAGGTGTTACTCCCAATTCCTTCCGGACGAGTGTCGCTACCTTCGGGTGGTTTGGCTCTATGTGTAATCTGTAGCCCGTAATCGCCTTGGGCCTAGCTCCCACCTCTTGGCAGATTATGTCTGGAGGTAGCAGCGCCGCCTGTATGTACAGTGTGAGTGAAGCGTGTTTGTTGTGCAAGGAACGACAGTTCCAGGATCATATTGTGAGATTCTCTTTTGTTCGAGGCCGCCTATTTGCCATGATAAGAGGTGGTGGTTGTGCTTTCAGCATCCGAGATTAGCATGCTTTTGTAATCGGACTCCTGAGAACGCTGTTTGGTGTGCTCACGTTTACGCTTCGATTCTTTGTTAAGGGTTTCATGAACGTATCGCTTTAGTTCCTGAAATTCTACCACGAACTGCTGCATTTGTACGTGAGTTTGCTGCTGTATTTGTTATTGAATTTGTTGTAGTTGTTGTTGTACCGTGAGGTTTGCTTCTGGTTATTGTGTCCCTGTGTGAACCACAGTATCTCCAGGTGGTGTAGGTGTGGTTGTGTGTGCCCGTTGTCTGGGTGGTTTTTCTTTTGGTCTACTTATTTGCTGTTGTGTAGCCTGTACTATGGATCTTGTTGTTCCCATAAGCTAGGCCAGCTGTTTTTTTAGGTAGGCTATTTTGCTCTCATATCTGTCTAGGCGTTGTTTAAGTTGTTCGGTTTCTGTAATTACTGTTTGATGCTCTACGTTTTGTGTGATGGGTGTAGTATATGCAGGTTTGGGAGCCACAACCTCCGCTCAGCTTACCCTGGCTGATGGTGTCTTTTGAGGGTGTCCATGGCTCCCGGCGTCTTTCGCGACCTGCTGCTGGCGAATTGTTGTGGTGGTTCTTCTGCAAAGTTGGGTGTTTGTGCCTTGTTCCTTGGTGGCGTTCGGGGTCGTCGGCCCGGGGACCGCGAGCGCGACCGGCAACGGCGCTTGTCGTCACCCGACTTGTAGGCTTCTTCTTCCTCTTGAGAGCAGAACCAGTGCATACTCATCGTCCTCTGTGGGTGGTTGTTGTTGTCCCGGGGGGTCTTATGGGCGTAGTTTGCCTCCTGTTGTGGCTGTCGAGGTTTCAGTTGCTTAAGTCTCTTTTTGCAAGTTGGGTCCCCTGTGGGAGGGGCGTCCCCACTCGAGGCGCAACTAAGAGCACATGGGTGTCCATCTGTTGGATCGGTCAGTCCACACAGCCAGTAAATAGGGCGGTCCGGATTTGGGCAGACGTCCGTGCAGTGTTCTTTTTCTCGACAGACCTTGCAAACTTGAATTGTGGGTCTGAAGGGGTAGCAACGGAGCTCCCCTCCATAATAATAGACTGTTCGAGGTAGCGTGGGACCGAAAAAGGCGATGGCTGCACTTTTGGCTGCGCTGATCATTCGGGCTGTGATGATCTCTACCCCTTGCGTTCTCACTCGGAAATGGGCCATGAGAGTGTCCGTCGAGGTGTTCATCGGTACACCGTGAATGACCCCTTTTAGAGTGTCGTCTCCGTTCGCAGCGTAGGCGCGGACGGCGTGGGCCCTGCCGTTCAGTACGAGCTCGCGTATGAGGCGTGCATTGTCCGCAATTTCCTCGTGTTTGGTTGATAGGATCGCTATGTTTGATCCAGAATTAATTCTAAGGATGAATTGGTCATCCTTGAAGCTTGCTTGACATGCCTCTACGATTGCTCTTCATATGCGCTCTTGATATCGGCACGCAGGTCGACACTATATTTAAAGATTTTTTTCAAGGCTATCGATGATGTAATGCATTCTAATCTTTTATTAAAGCTTAGTATAATCTTGAAAAATTCTCACTTGGTTAGCTGGATTGGCAGTTTCCTTTCTCATCGGTCACAATTCGTATGTTATAATTCAACTAATTCTTCTGTTGACGTGTCATCTGGTGTACCCCAAGGGTCGGTTATTGGTCCTTTACTATTTCTACTATACATTAATGACTTACCTCGAAACGTCACTTCACACATACGCCTTTATGCTGACGACTGTGTTTTGTATCGCGAGATTAACATACCAGAAGATCATCTTGAACTAAATTCCTCATTTGTCAACTTGCGCACCTGGTGCAACACTTGGCAAATGAAAATAAATTTTACTAAAACTGTGATAATGTCATGTTCTAATAATGCCTCTCCTTCATTGATCAATTACACTTTCAACGACTTATCCTTGCACAGGGTCCCAGAATACAAGTATATTGGCGTCATATTTACCACCAACATGTCCTGGTCAAAACATATTAATTTCATTTGCACTAAGCAATCCGGAAGCTTGGGTATTTGAGGCGCAATTTCAACAATTCTCCAAAGGAAACTAAGTTACTAATGTATAAAACTTTAATTCGCTCAATCCTAGACTATGCTTCTCCTGTCTGGAACCTTGATAAGCAGTGCGACATTAACTCCATTGAGAGCATACAGCGAAAATCTATTAGGTTTGTATATCCTCGCTATGATCACTATTTTTCACCCTCTCGTGCCTTATCTTCTTTGAACCTAACCACTTTATCCATACGCCGTCACATTGAGTCATTGAAGTTTCTGCATGGTATCGTCAATTTTTCTTATCGTGTCTCGCATTCCATATATATTCCTTCAGACATTCCTCGGTCAAGTAGGAGTCACCACAGCCTTAATATTAAGCCATACTTTGCTCGAACTAATAAGTTTAAATACAGCTTTTTCCCACGTACTATTGAATTCTGGAAGTTAATTCCCAGAACAATTAGGTCACTACCACTAAATGATTTCATGTTAAAAGTTAACTACACCTGATTTTATGTATTTTCTTGTTGTTACAGTGTATTGACTCATTCTCGTTTTGTACTGACTCTCAGTGTTGCTGTTATTTTGAGTTTCATTTGTGTCATCTGCCTTATTTCTTGTGAATTTTTAATATGTTATTGTTTACTGGCTTTTTGTATTACTTCTTTTTGTCTAACCCACTCCTGCAATAGCCCCTTAAAGGGGCTGCAGTATGTATAAATTAAAAGAATTGCTTGTGCAAGCGTGGGAGTGGGAATGTTCCTTAGAGGGAGGCCCTGGTTCGGGCGAATGACGATTTTGTAATCGTCCCTCGGCAATGGCGGTAGTTTAGGCAATTTCTTATAGGTTGACGTGCTCGTCTGAAATTGGTTTTGGGACCCCGCGTCGCCGCGTCTCCGCTCCAATGCCTCTTATTTACGTTGTTTGGCGGATTTCACTTCATGCCAGTTAGCGTTCTCTTCTTCACGAGAGTGAGAGTTAGCGTCTTGACTCAACGAGTCATAGTAGTCTTGAGCTTGGTCCTTTTGGTCGTCCGCTATTCCATCCTGTTGTAGGTGGCGGGATTCTCGCTCGGTTGCCGCGTCGAGAACCATGGCGCTTGACTTTCACACCTCCGACATTCGACACTCCACATTTCCGAAATCTCCGGCATCGGTGAAGCTGCCGTCGGCTCGCCGCGCCAGCGTTGCGTTAGCGTTCACGTGGTGGCGAGCTGTCTGGAATCCTCCTGTCCTTCCAAGAACCCGCAGGCCCACTTGGGTGACGTCCAGGTGTTCCTAGGAACTTCGTGGAGCTGGTGGTAAAGTTTTACGGGCGTTTTCAAGCGCAAACCTACTGAAAAAAAATGGCTGTGGCTTAGGTAAGGTTAAGCCCAGGATGCGAAGCATACTAGCCTTTATTTTAGTTGTTGAACCACTGTTTAGCCTGCTGAACTGCTGTTGCTTGGCTATATTTGGTTCGGCTAGACGAAGAAACAACTCATGCGTTACTCTGCTTCGCCTTGGACGCCCCGCATTGGACGCGGTGAGCGTCGAGCAACGCAGCGTTCGGCGCGGCAACGAAATGTGCGCCTGAGCAAGCGACGCACGCCTGAGCCTTAGAAACAGCTCGTTTCTAAGGCAACACCGCATTCACTAGAGGCGCTTTTCTATCGCTTTGAAGCATCGTACTCGTGGCTCAGTGGTAGCGTCTCCGTCTCACACTCCGGAGACCCTGGTTCGATTCCCACCCAGCCCATCTTGCAAGAGTTGAGCCAAAGCCACTTCTCCTCTGTCGTGACGTCACGGTGTCACGTGGTATTCAAGGCGACACCGCCGCGCCTGAGGAGCTGGGTTGAGCCCTCGTAATATGCTTCGCATAAAAATTATGAAAATGCAGAGCGCGAAGAGAGCACGCTGGTACTACTTCGCGCCACCCGGCGGCTCCACGAGAATGAATGGCCTTTACACGAGGGCTTTTCGGTACACGGCTAGTGAAACCGCTGTGGACCAACTCAGGAGAAAAGTTTCTTGCCGAAACTTCTGTACTGATTTTCTTGGGTGCTTAATAAAGATTATTATTATTCGATGTGGGAACACATATATTTCACAGAGATGGAAATGTTGCAAGAGCAGCTTAGCCACAGCCGCCCAGAGGCATAAAAAGGCTGCCTGCTCTTTAAGAAGGAGGGAATATAAAAAGAATTTGAAAATGGAAAAAAAATGTTGAGGGGAAAATTATACTTGCTTCGTGGAGATTTTAAGCTTTTCGTAGGTTACTTTGATTCATTTCTTCATTCTAATTTCTACTTTTTTTAGAATTAACTGCAATTTCGCCTGACACCATCCGAATCTTGGACGATCACTCGAAGGGCGTATGCTCCTAAGTGTAGGAAAACGAAAGGAAACTAGAGAAATAAAAAAAAATTACCGGCCATACCGGCAAAAGTAAAACAACGGCAAAGTATAGAGTGTTCCAGTATGAACCGAAACCATGCACGAGAATAAGAAGAAAAAGCAAAACAAATACAACAAACCTAGCAAGCCCCAGCGATTACAGTAAAATGTAAAATCAACGAAAACAAGAATAGAAAAATTGCGTCCCTCCGATAGAAAAAGAAAAGGCTTTAGGAACGGTAAAACTAAGTCAGTTTCTTGTAGGAAATAGGCAGGTCACCGTGGAGTCTGGTGGCGTCAAAAACCAAAACCACTCAGGGTGGTCGTACTTGGTCCGCAATGTACGAAATTCAAAACGATAATATGTACGTAAAACGGCACCGGTTTCAGTGTGCATTAAAGGATGCTGTTCTCGCAATTGAATTGAAGATTGCGGTCCATTACAGCGTACGCCACCACAGTCGATGCTCACTCCTTAAAACAAGGCATGTATATATTCACGTTGACAAGCTGCCACAGACCAAGGCTTCATATAAGATTGCGACAAGTGTCTAAACTTGCAAAAAAAAAAGAGATCATAGCACCGGGCGCATCTGAGACTCACATCGTTCTTGCGACGCTGGAACTACCCCTATCTCCTCCTTAAGCTTAAGCTGGATTAGATATCTAAATACGGAGTGATAATGTTTAAGTTTTAAGGAACTTTTTTTGATATCGCAGGTAGCAAGGGCACTATAACTCTGAGAACAAGTATAACTAGTATAACTCTAAGAACAAGAGTTCATATAAAAGTCGAGAGGTGTGGAGTCATTACACTGTCAGCGTGCTTTGGACGGCAACAGGATCAACAGTGCTTATCCGTGCTATACAATTAACGTACGGTTGCTTGGTAGACTGGGTGATTAGTTACCTGTGAAATGTTAACTGTTGAAACACATTGTACTTTAGCAGATAGCCAGCAAGATTTGCAAACTCTGGTTAATTACTGTGGAGACGAAGGAGACAGTTTAGGTTTCAACTTTAGTGCAGCTAAGTCTGGTGGGATGTTTTTCAACTATACAACTGATCAGGAGCTTACAATACAAGGCCATTAAATATCCCGAGTGACCGAATACAAATATCTCGGGGTATGGATAAACAAAGGGCAGATGCACACGGAAAAGCACGAACAGTCTCTCATAGCAAAAGGGCGACGAGATGCCGGGATAATGAAACATAGGGCATTGGGGGGGAACAACAGGTATGAGGTACTGAGAGGTATTTGGAAGGGAGTAATGGTGCCGGGGCTTACTTTCGGGAATGCGCTCCTGTGTTTAAGGGCAGATGTTCAGTCGAGACTAGAAGTAAATCAGAGAGCTGTGGGAAGATTAGCACTAGGCGCCCACGGAAAAATTACAAACGAAGCAGTGCAGGGCGTAATGAGCTGGGCATCGTTCGAAGCACGGGAAGCTCAGAGTAAAATTCTATAAGAAAGACGTCTGAGGAAATTGGACGATAACCGGTGGGCAGCTAGGCATTTAAACAGCTATACAGAAAGAGCGTTGACTCACAATGGCGGAAAAGAACTAGGAAACTAACCAGTAAGTATGCCAGACACGAGGACGAAGAAAGACAGAGCCTTAAACGACAGGTTAAAAACGCGGAAAGTAAAAATTGCATAGATTCAATAGAAAAGAAGCATAGTGTGGAACTATATCGATACTGGAAACAGCAAATCAGGAAGGAAGCGTTTTATGATAACTTAAGAGGCAGTGCCCTACTCTTTGAAGCTAGGTCAGGATGTCTTAGAACGCGGAGCTATAAAAACAAATTTCGCGAAGAAGACACATGTACTGTGTGTGATAAATATGTAAAAACAATAGAACACCTCATACTAAAATGAAATGGTATGAATCCCGATGTCGATGCCTATGCCACAGTCGCGCTTCCCGAGGCCCTCTAGGGTTCAGAGATAACAATAGTCATGCAAATAAATATGCGGTGGAAATTAGCAAAAGGCGATAGGAGGATTGGTGGTTCAAAAGCAGAGAGGTGACATAAGGTTAAAAGGGTAGGAAGACGTATTGAAAACAAATCGCGAATTTTAATAACACACAACACAGGTAAACAAAAATAAAAGGCAGAATAAAAAACTGAGCATGGTGGCAACTGCCATCACCCCGTTTCAAAGGGGACGCTCCTACCTTCCATCCATCCATCCAGCCAGCCACCACCGCGGTAACGCTAAGCCCAGCTGCTTCGACGTTCGCTACCAAGCTTCTTGCTGTTCGACGCCGTGTTTTTCATTAAAGCAATTCGCCGCTGTCAGCAATGTTATCGACTCCACCTTCGTCATCCTTGTCTTCGAAGCTCGTATTGCACGACGCGTTGCATAATGCCGGTTTCCGAAAGTCAGCTTCGCCTTAATACAGCAGTGCTGCGCGGTGAACCATAACAAGAGTGGAAAGAGGCAATTGTCACGGGACACAGTATGTATTCCTTAATTATACACGCGTGCGCCCGCCATCTCCTGTCACAGTACGAGCACCAATATGCCTAATAAACATACTGGCAGGCATTCAGAGCTTTATCGGATATGCCTCTGGTGATTTGAGTCCAAAAGGACCCCTCACCAGGTATGGCCATTTTGAGCTGACAAGCTTCACACCGCAGGAAGAGAGATGCACTTTCGTTTCATCTGCTTGTTCACACGTCGTGCAATCGCCCGCACAGAAACCGAAAGTGCGGGATCATGCTCTGTGATCCGCTTGTGTCTGCCTCAGTACTGGTGTAGCACTGACTTACACAGCTAGTCAGGTGCCCTCGTACACAGTGCGCAAAGTCGTGCTCTGCGCGAAACGAGACAATTGCAACAACTCGCGCGCGACACCGTCAGCGCAAGTGCACAGCGTCACAAAAAAGAAACGTGGAAAAAAAATGAAGGCGGGGCCCTTGTCGTATGTGTTACGCGATCCTCGAGGTCCGTGTGGGAGGACGCAGGGAAGGAATTTCGCTTGCGGAGGTTAGATGGGGTGAGTGGAGAGAGTGTCTTGCTTGGCTGTGGAGCTCACCTCCTGAAATCATGGGTTGGCGGCACTAAAATATTTCTATCTCGGCTATATTATTGAGCCCATGGGATTTTCTTGCCGCAGAACGCTTCCTAGAGGACACGTGACAACTTCTAACATGTCAAACAAAAATTTGTTAGGGGCCTGGTGAGGGGCAATTTAAGGGCAGTAAAATACATGAATTCAATTTTTTTCGAAATGCCCTATTTTTTGGACGTTTTCGCGGACCCTATAGGGAGTCTGAGAAATCGGACGTTGTACAACTGACCAAGAGGATGCTTCAAATGGTCTGTGGGGCGAACGCGTGGCAGAAGGAAGACGAGAACAGAAAGGACCTACGCATAGAAAAATGAACGGGAAAGGAAGCGTGCCACCGCTTCCTTGAAGGAGCTTGAGTTCACACACAAAAAAATGAAGTGTCGGCTGATGTCGAGATGCAGGTGCAACTCGTGCAAACAAAATAAACTCTTTAAAGCAGCGAAACGCAACACAGGCATTGTGCGCGGGCTGAGAGTATGTGAGAACTGTTGAGGTTTACTTAAAAGCTGTTGTGAGAGAGAATATTACTTGTGAGAAAGTTCTCGCCTCATACGAATGAGCTTGCTATCAATTGATAGAAATAGCTCACATTGAAAATATTTGCTTCCACATACATCTCATTTTTATTCGTGTTTTAAAATGTTCAAGTCGATTCGCAATGGATTTTACCTTCTTTTTTTCGACGGTATCTTATTTGCTATGCATTTCACAAACCCCTCCCTTCTGTTTTCTTTACACTACTCCTTACTGTTAAAACTGGGCTAAGTAGTTTTTCTTTGTTTTTAAGATACTTATTGGAGAGTGACAGCATCGGGTGACATGGTATCAGTCCGTCTTGAAATAAAACAGTTCTCTGTCACTCAGGGAATTCGGAAATGTCAACTTGGTAGACACCCTGCGCATACCTTCCAGGAATAACAACACTATTTGCGTTGCATATGCAGTCTGATTGACCACACAATGTCTACGTCAGCACAGACAAAAGATAAAATCAACAACAATCGAGACTGTTCTGATACATGCAGACACGTTTTGCGCTGTGCTATAACTTTCATCATTTGTTAGTCAGTGACAGAAAACTAATAAACATGAACGCATGTCAATGTTGCGGCATTTCAATAAACAGAATTAGCACTGAAAGCATGTGAATGATTTTTTTTCTTTTCTTTCAGGAAGAACCACGATCTGAAATGTTTTCAAAGCCTTATCCAAGTGTTAAATTTTTTTATGCAAAGCAAATGTGAACGATGTGCCAAAACACCATGTCATTTTCTCCTTTTGTAAAAACTTGCAGCTGCTACAGTTTCTTCTCGATGTTTAACCTTTCTTAAAACAGTGTTAATAGAGTGCATGACGCATGCTGCTGTGCCCCTACAGATGTTTCTCAGTAAGCGAAACTCATGTTAAATTGAACATTTTTATATATTCTCTTGAGGGTCTGTTGAATGCAATAGCACAGCGTAATTTACTGGGTGAGTCTACTCATTTTGTACAAAACCTCAAACATGCAAATCCAAGGCAGACATTTTTGCCAAAGTGACCAGCAAAAGGTCTCCTGTTGACTGTAATTGCGCGTCGCCTGTGCACAGCACAGGTTGGCAGAATAAGTGAATACTCGTTCGCACTGGCTCATCAATATTTCGATAGGCTATACTTTCACTCACACGCATGTGCGTTCGTAATTATCGGTATACACTCGGGTTCATAATTGCACCCGCTGAGAACCACCAACACTCGCTCGTGTCATAGTTGCTTCTACTGCCACCTCTTTGCACTCACTCACATACACGCTAACGCTCACTCACACTCGCCGAAATTCGCCCATGTTCGTACACACATCAAAGTCAAACTCACCATCGCTGACTTTCATTCATGCTCACGTTAATTGGCACTCACTCCTGTTCATAGCCACATCCACTTACCTCATAAATGAGTGTGGAGCGATCATGAGTTATTGTACTTGTGGATGAGTATGCCAGCCTAGTGTGTAGAGTACACCATGCCTATGCATGACAATATGTTGATTTCTTAATAAGTAACAGCTTCCGTGATTGGTGCGACCAGATGAAATTGGCATGTTGGCTTACCAGTTGCAGGTCAACTAAACCAAGCTGTTGGCCAAAACATGCATGTGCATCCAGAGCATGCCATTTACGTACAGTTAGTCTTGCCAAGTAGTTGACATTTTTCCTATGAGAAAACATACTTTAAAGAAACATTGATGGGAAGCATTAAGCCGACATGGACATGGATTTAACGTATATGCCATCACCGCCCTTTGCTGTTGTTGGTGAGTAAAACAGCACCCAACAGCCAGCGCTATGCTTTCTTGCATAAATTGCAAATTCGCGGCCAGAAACAGAGCCAAGAAAAAGCACAAAGTGCGAAAAAAGAAGGCAAAGTGCACACCCAATCATAAACATGATTTTCGACGCTCGTTGCGATGGACTTCGTTCTCGGCTACGTGCACTTTGTGCAAGTTTTGTGAGCCAGCCAACTCAGTGCAGCACCACACGATAACTGAACTGTTGAAACGCAAAAGCAGAGGTGGCACAAGGTCGAGCAAAACAAAACCTTTCGATAATCCGCATCGTCAAGAGTAACGTCAAAAAGTTGTTTTCTCTAAGAATCAAATAGAAGTCAATGCGTTGCAATTCCTTCCATCCCATGATGCAGTGCAATGATCTTTTCATTATGAGTGGCTGAGACTGGTGACAGAATTATAATGAGTCGCTACGTCAGCAGGTTAGCACTTCAATGTTTCGTTGGAGTGTCAAATAGTGTCCTGAATTTACCTCAATTTCTTGATTGCTTAAACTCTGTTCTCGGTAGTATTGACGTTCTGGAGCACCAATCTATCACTTTAGCTTGAACTGATATTTGTCGTTAGTGTCCCTTTAAGCTGCGGAGCGGACAGCCTTCCCTTTGCTGTAGCCGATGTTGCCTCAGACCATGCATTTACCGTTTCATATAGTAGCTGTAGAACACTCACTGAAATAAAGCATCACCAACCAAATTTTGGATTCACTTCTTTATATTTGATATTTTTTATATACGTGTCGGTTGTCTTGAAGTTTGACTTACTGAGTATATATTGTTTAACAAAGTTAAAGAAGAAAACCAGGGAGAAAATGAAAACCGATTTATTTCCTTTAACACAAGCAATGGTGTTTGGAAGTGTCTTTGATTGGGCAGCTTGATGAATATATCAGGAGAAAGTGAAAAGTTGCCAAAGCCACCGGCTTTCCTGCAACAGCCACTCAATGCATGTGGCGAACGTATCGACCTTCATGGGCCCATGGAGGTCCAAATTAATCTAGTTGGAAGTGCCGCCCAAGTTGTCTTTATGTGTCTTCCTTTTGTGTGTGTTAACTTGTGGCAAAAACATGTCTTTTAGCAAGCACCAACTAGGCCAACAAGAAGTTCTGTTCGCCCATCGAAGGGGCCCATCCATATGTGGATGGGCCCCTGCTGCATGGCGCACAGAATCCAACAGTATTAGTCTCTAGTATTGCCACACATACAACTGCAGCCTAATGTTGGAAGAAACTTTTCATTTAATTCCCAAATGTAATATTTAATCTGGGACAGCAGTACTTGATTCGTAATCGATATCTTGAATCTTGAATCAAGGTAATTATTGCGTGCAATCTAAAAAGGAAAAATATTCTTGCCTCGTTGCCGATGGAATGCGGCATCGACCACCAATTCTTCAAACAGGCTAGTGCATTCATACTGTGATTGTCTGTAGTAATATGCAGTACATTGAAGCAGACAAAAATAAGACACACTGGATATGCAAGGGGTGTTGAATTTATAAATATCCATGGTTTTTTCTTTGTAACCACTGTGCAGAGTTGGCATGATGAAGTAACGTACACGATTGTGTACGCCATGTCCGAAGTAGATATTATCGTACATAGGTACATTGTTTTGCTTTTTAATAAGAACCAAAGTTTGAGTGCCTTATTTGAATTTTTTTCTGTGTGCAGGCAGTTAAAGTCATAGCAAGCAACACTACTGATGAGTCGGTGAAAAAGCTCTGCAAGGCTATTGAGAACCTCGGCAAGAGGCTGTGGCACTTCTGCTCCAACGTCTCCTGGCATTTCCAATCGCCTTTGCTGCAGAGCATTTAAGCTCCCCTCTCACGGTCCTTAATTTAACATGTAAATAAAGCTTGCATTTGACATTGTGGACTTTAAACTGCAGTGTGTGTCGCTATACTTCACCACAGCATGGTGTGAAAAAACAGTTTTGCTGCTAAAATTAGAAGAGAAGGGTGATTATTATTATTATTATTATTATTATTATTATTATTATTATTATTATTATTATTATTATTATTATTATTATTATTATTATATGTGGTTTTTAATGGCGCAAGGGCCAGTTATGGCCAAAGAGCGCCATGACAAATGGTAATTTAAAGGATTTATTCTGAATGGCGTGGACAGTGAATTTATTATGGTATGTGTGACATGGCGGTATAAGGGCCTCTAAAAACTTTCGCTGTAAATGCCGTAAATATATAGCTAGTAAAACAATGATACTCATTAGTTATGGACGTGGATGATGGCAGTTGTGTTTTGATAAAAAACATACAAAAACGAGACAACAGTTACACTAAATCATCAAGACAGCCCTCGAATACAAGGGCTCGTAATGACGTGTTGAAATTTCCTGGCCAAAATATTTTCAAAATGTCGGTTTCAGCTAAGAAATCTAAGACTATTTGCCGTTTGAAAAGCGGTTCATCACTAAGAAAAAATCCAGGGTGAAGTGGTATATTTTCCCGATATGCAGAAGGGAAATACTTTTTGCAGGGCACTGGATAAGAACATGGAGAACTGTCAAGCTATCACCGCACCTACTACAAGTAGGAGAATCCCCCCCCCCTCCCAGTCAAGAGGTAGGAGTGAGTACTGTAAGTGTGTCCTATTCTTAATCGGCAAAGAAGCACTTCCTTGTACCGAGCTGTTTTCTCACTTATCCAATTCCGTAGTTTTGGTTTTATGATGTGTAACTTATTCAATGTTTGTGTATCCCACTTGGCTTGCCAATGTTTCCTCAATTTACGGCGCAGAAAGGGCTTTAGGTCTGTGGCAGGAATGGGGATATTTCCATCTGTAGTGCTAAAACTCACTGACGTAGCGTTTTCGTCAGCAGCTACGTTGCCTTTTATGCCTTTATGGCCAGGTACCCAGCATAGGATAATCGCTTGGTTGCACATATGTGCGGAGCACAACAATCTATACAGCTCATTCAAAACGGGATTCTTATGCTTTCGCAAGCTAATTAGGGCTCTCACGACACTTAATGAGACTGTAAAGACTAATTAAGTGTCGCCTGGCACTGGTAAGCCAACATGCCAATTTCATCTGGTCGCACCAATCACGGAAACGGTTACTTATTAAGAAATCAACATATTGTCATGCATAGGCATGGTGTACTCTACACACTAGGCTAGCATACTCATCCACAAGTACAATAACTCATGATCGCTCCACACTCATTTATGAGGTAAGTGGATGTGGCTATGAACAGGAGTGAGTGCCAATTAACGTGAGCATGAATGAAAGTCAGCGATGGTGAGTTTGACTTTGATGTGTGTACGAACATGGGCGAATTTCGGCGAGTGTGAGTGAGCGTTAGCGTGTATGTGAGTGAGTGCAAAAAGGTGGCAGTAGAAGCAACTATGACACGAGCGAGTGTTGGTGGTTCTCAGCGGGTGCAATTATGAACCCGAGTGTATACCGATAATTACGAACGCACATGCGTGTGAGTGAAAGTATAGCCTATCGAAATATTGATGAGCCAGTGCGAACGAGTATTCACTTATTCTGCCAACCTGTGCTGTGCACAGGCGACGCGCAATTACAGTCAACAGGAGACCTTTTGCTGGTCACTTTGGCAAAAATGTCTGCCTTGGATTTGCATGTTTGAGGTTTTGTACAAAATGAGTAGACTCACCCAGTAAATTACGCTGTACTATTGCATTCAACAGACCCTCAAGAGAATATATAAAAATGTTCAATTTAACATGAGTTTCGCTTACTGAGAAACATCTGTAGGGGCACAGCAGCATGCGTCATGCACTCTATTAACACTGTTTTAAGAAAGGTTAAACATCGAGAAGAGACTGTAGCAGCTGCAAGTTTTTACAAAAGGAGAAAATGACATGGTGTTTTGGCACATCGTTCACATTTGCTTTGCATAAAAAAATTTAACACTTGGATAAGGCTTTGAAAACATTTCAGATCGTGGTTCTTCCTGAAAGAAAAGAAAAAAATCATTCACATGCTTTCAGTGCTAATTCTGTTTATTGAAATGCCGCAACATTGACATGCGTTCATGTTTATTAGTTTTCTGTCACTGACTAACAAATGATGAAAGTTATAGCACAGCGCAAAACGTGTCTGCATGTATCAGAACAGTCTCGATTGTTGTTGATTTTATCTTTTGTCTGTGCTGACGTAGACATTGTGTGGTCAATCAGACTGCATATGCAACGCAAATAGTGTTGTTATTCCTGGAAGGTATGCGCAGGGTGTCTACCAAGTTGACATTTCCGAATTCCCTGAGTGACAGAGAACTGTTTTATTTCAAGACGGACTGATACCATGTCACCCGATGCTGTCACTCTCCAATAAGTATCTTAAAAACAAAGAAAAACTACTTAGCCCAGTTTTAACAGTAAGGAGTAGTGTAAAGAAAACAGAAGGTAGGGGTTTGTGAAATGCATAGCAAATAAGATACCGTCGAAAAAAAGAAGGTAAAATCCATTGCGAATCGACTTGAACATTTTAAAACACGAATAAAAAGGAGATGTATGTAAAAGCAAATATTTTCAATATGAGCTATTTCTATCAATTGATAGCAAGCTCATTCGTATGAGGCGAGAACTTTCTCACAAGTAATATTCTCTCTCACAACAGCTTTTAAGTAAACCTCAACAGTTCTCACATACTCTCAGCCCGCGCACAATGCCTCAGTGTTGCGTTTCGCTGCAGTAACCGTGAGAGGGGAGCTTAAAAGCTCTGCAGCAAAGGCGATTGGAAATGCCAGGAGACGTTGGAGCAGAAGTGCCACAGCTTCTTGCCGAGGTTCTCAATAGCCTTGCAGAGCTTTTTCACCGGCTCATCAGTAGTGTTGCTTGCTATGACTTTAACTGCCTGCACACAGAAAAAAATTCAAATCAGGCACTCAAACTTTGGAAGCGACATTTCTGCGCCTTATGTTTTTAATAGCCGAAAGTATGGCGTATGCTTCTGCCGTAAAGATACTGTTGTGTGGGTTTAGTCGCCCAGATGTTGAAAATGAGGGTCCGAGAGCTGCGTAAGCAACACCAGCAGGAGACTTCGAAGCATATGTGTAATATTCGTCACAGGAATACTTCTATTTAAGTTCACGAAAATGTGATTGTATGTGAGCCTCAGGTGCTTGTTTGGATATTTCTAAGAAAGAGATGTCACATTTGATAGTCTGCCACTCCCAAGGCGGTGGAAGCCGTGTAGGAGCCATTAGGACATTGTGTAAAAGATTGGCCCCTGTATTTTCTGAGAGTGCTTCCAACCGGAGGGACAAAGGAGGCCTAGTGGCTGGGCGGTTACGAAACAGCCTAGAAGTGGACAAGTCGCATATAGTAGAATGACAAGGGTGTTTAACATCTGAGCTAACTTTCAGGGCGTAGGAGAAAGTTAAATATCTCCTTTGGTAGTGCAATGACCATTTGTTTGATTCGAAGTAGAGGCTTTGCACAGGGCTAGTCCTAAAGGCGCCTATGGCAAGGCGGATACCCAAGTGGTGAATAGGATCTAGAATTTTCAAAGCGCTAGGTGCAGCAGAATTATAGACTATTGCTCCGTAGTCAAGCCGTGTTAATATTAGACTTTTGTAAAGTTTGAAAAGGCACTGTCTGTCGCTTTCCCAAGATGTACGTGACAAGAGCTTCAGCAGGTTCATAGTCTTCAGGCACTTTGATTTCAGATACTTCAGGTGTGGTACAAAAGTCAGCTTACTGTCTAAAAGTATTCCTAGAAATGTGTGTTCATGACTCACAGATAGCCGTTCTCCATTTAGATCTATTGCGGGGTCCTTCAAGTATGCCTTTCTTGTTGGAAAACAGGACGCATGTGCTTTTTTGTAGGTTGAGCTTGAAACCGTTTTTGTCCGCCCACATACATAATTTATTTATGCAAAGCTGTACTTGCCGCTCGCAGACACTTAGGTTGCATGATTTGAAACATATCTGGATGTCATCCACACATACAGAATAAAACATAGTATGTGGTATGGCAGTCTGGATAGAGTTCATTTTGACAATAAAAAGAGTGCAGCTCAGTACAAAATCTCGTGGAACACCAGCTCCTTGCGTAAATGGAGGAGACAGAGCGTTACCAACTCTAACACGGAACGTGCGATTGGAGAGGTAACTCTGAATCACGTTCAGCAAGTTGCCTCGAACTCCCATTTCAGACAGGTCACGGATGATTCCAAAGTGCCAGGTTGTGTCGTATGCCTTCTCCATATCTAAAAATACTGAAAGGAAAAACTGTTTGTGGACAAAGGCATCGCGGATATTTGTCTCGATGCGGACAAGGTGATCTGTTGTGGATCTACCCTCCCTAAAACCGCACTGAAAGGGATCGAGTATCTTGCGGCTTTCAAGATAATGGATGAGGTGACGGTTAATCATTTTCTCAAATAATTTGCATAGACAACGTGTCAGAGCTATAGGCCTATAACTGTTGGGTGAGGAGGGGTCCTTGCCCTCTTTGAGAATAGGGATTACGATTGCGTCTTTCCAGACAGAAGGAATGCAGCCGGCAGAGAACATGGAACTGAAGAGTGACAGTCGTGTTTTGGGGGTTTCAGGGTGTAAGTGTCTGATCATCTCATACATAAATCTGTCACTTCCTGGAGCGGACTTGCTGCAGCAGTTCAGTGAGGCCTGGAACTCAGCCATTCCAAATGGATGATTGTATGCTTCATTGGACGTGCCTTTCCGACTCAAATGCAGCTGTTCTGCTAGTCGCTGGTATTTTAGGAATGTATCTGTATGATGAGATGTACTGGAAATGTGCTCAAAATGTGCTCCTAGACAATCAGCTTGGTCCTCAAGAGTGTCTGCTTGTTTGTTTACTAATGGTAGAGGATGAGTTTCGCGGCCTTTTAATTTTTTTACACTCTTCTAGGCTTCTCTTTCGTCTGTATAAGAAATAATGTTGGAAATATATTTTTGCCAGCTACCCCTTTTGGCACGGCGGCGCGTTCTTCTGCCTTCTGATTTTATTTTCTTAAAGCTGATAAGGTTTTCGATAGTCGGATAGTCACGGAGCTGATTACAAGCCTTATTCTGTTTCTTTCGTGCTTCCTGACATTCATCGTTCCACCAGGGAACTCATCGTTTATTAGGCGATGCATTTGTTTGCCGGATACATATCGATGCTACGTCGATAATAAATGCGGTTAAACACGACACTATATCGTCAATACTAAGCGCACGAATATCATCCCAGGTCATATATGTCAGCTCTCCGTATCGCTGCCAGTTCGCTGAGTCAACTTTCCACTGGGGTACATGTGGAGAACATTCGTCCCGTTTCCTTAATTTTAAAACAATCGGGAAATTATCACTCCCGTATGGGTCCTTGTGTACTTTCCACTCCAAGTACGGTATGACTGTGCTTGAAACAACGGATAAATCTATAGATGAAAATGTCTTGTGCGCAACGCTGTAAAAAGTTGGCTCCTTCTTATTTAGCAAGCATGCACCTGTACTGAAGATGAAGTTTTCAATCAGACGCCCTCTGACATCACACCTAGAATCGCCCCACAAGGTATGATGGGCATTTAAGTCTCCAACGACAATGTAGGGCTCCGGAAGTTGCGCAATAAAGCTTTCAAATTCAGTTTTGAAGAGTTGATAGTTGGAAGGAATGTGTAAGGATGGAATTGTCAGCAGTTTACTAATGCCATCTTCGACTGGTCGTTTCTGAGCGCTCTGGAGCGCTCTCGCGAGCGGCATTGTCTTCGGCTGGTTGAAAGAGGGTGCCCGCCCTGCGTTCGGCAGGTTCTTCTCGACTGCTCTCCTCCACCTTCGAGCGCTCTGAGGCGCTCCGAGCCCTGTCGTCGGAGCAGTCGTCAAAATTGAAACGTCATCGCAGAGCCGCGTTGCTGCTGTTGGCGACGGCCCACCGTAACCTAGGCAACCTAGGCCACTGCGACGAACGCTCGTCCCGCCGGTGCATCCGCCGGTTTTCCCGGCAGCGCCGGGAGCTTTCGATAAGCGAAACATCGGACGTTGGTAGTAGTCACGTGGTTTAGCATCTGCCATTGCCTCCTCCGAGAGCGTGTCGCACGTTTGGCTTGCGCGCTCGTCCTCTACCTCTGAGCTCGGGGAACGCCGGATCTGCCCGACTCTGCTTCGGGGGATGGAAGCGACCAGCCGAAGATAGCATAAAAAGCACTGCTCTGACTGCAACTGCCTCTAGGGGCGTTTTAAGCTGTAACTGCCGGCAAGCAACACTCTTATCTACTATTACTGCCACACCGCCCGATGAGACAAGGGCCTCGTTGCGGTTTTTTCGCCAAATGGCATACAGTCTGAGGAAGCTTGTTTGTGAAGGTTTAAGATGTGTTTCTTGGACACACAGCACCTTTGGGATGTACCTATGTAAAAGTTCCTTAATGTCGTCTAGGTTGTGGAGTAAACCACTGACATTCCACTGTAATATCTGTGTCTCCATATTGTGTATGTTTTGTGCTGTGTGTCTAAGAGATATAGATTAGATTAGCTCACGAGGCCTTTCCAGGACCCGTGATACGGAATTTTTCTTTCTTCCCGGTGCACTCGAGAGAGCTGCGCCGTTGCTTGGGCGTCTGAGACGCCGGAGTTGTATTTATTGTGTCCATCACCTCGTCTGAGGCGGTGGATAACGCCCGCGGAGCGGGGATTTTCGTGGGAGTGGTGGGCCGATCTGCACGAGCAGTGGCCGTGGGTCCAATAGGCCCGAGGGTCTGCTGGTCCTCCTTTGCGGGGGCCGGTACAGCACTGGCTGTTCCGGCCAGGGGGGCTGATGGCGTGACCGCCGTCACACTCCGTGTGACTTCGGCGGCCGCCGAGTGATGTAGCGCTGCCCCCCGGCGCGCCACATCGGTGTAGGAAGGACTAGACTGATTGTGGAGAGCGAAACGTTGACGTGCCTCTTGAAAAGATAGGTTTAGTTTAACTTTCAGTTCTATGATTTGTTTCTCTTTCTTCCATGAGGGGCACGATCGCGAGTAGGATGGGCGATCTCCTTTACATTTGGCGCAGCACATTGCTGAAGTGCAAATGTCTGAAGCGTGTTCTGTTGAACTACATTTAGCGCAAGTATCACGCCCTCTGCAGGTTTGCGACCCATGCCCAAAACGCTGACACTTGAAGCATCGACGCGGATTTGAGATGTATGGTCTAACACGTAGCTTGCAGTAGCCGGTTTCTATTGTTTCAGGCAGGTTGCTGGTTCCAAAAGTAATGATTATGTGTTTGGTCCGTATTTTTTTGTCATCTCGCCTTAATGTTTTTCTTTGCACTTTTACTACGTTCTGGTCTTGCCATCCTTCTAGTAGTCCGCTTTCACTCAGTTCGAGAAGATCATCTTCTGAGACGACCCCGCGCACTGTGTTCATGGATCTGTGTGGGCCCACTGAGACTGGAATTTCCCCAAATGCTACAAGTTTCAAGAACTTGTCATATTGTGGTTTGTCACGAAGTTCGAGAAGAAGATCACCACTTCCCATCTTCGTTACTTTATAGCCTGGGCCAATTGCTTCCGTGAGGCATTTCGCTACAACAAATGGTGAGATCATTCTGACTGTTTTGCTATCGTTCTGACTGTGTACAACGTGGTACTTGGGAAAAGATTGCTTTGTTTGCATGAAAAACGTGAAAGTTTCATCGGTGCGCCCCCTCTTGAGGGAGCGATCAGGTAATGTTGGAAAGTTATTTGCCATATAGAGCAGGAAAATTCGGCGTCGATGGTGGCCACCCACCACCGAGCCCAAGAAGGGGACGCTACAAGGTTGGAAGAATACCTGCAGACGCCAGCCATGCATCGCCGCTATAACCTAATATATATATATATATATATATATATATATATATATATATATATATATATATATATATATATATATATATATATTGCAACGGGGGGGTGTTCGCCTAGCAGCACTAGCTCTAGGTTGCAGCGGTAGGCTTAAAACAGGTCGGTGATATCTCGAAATGGGGAAGCAAGCACACCTCGTCGTCTTCTCATCCACTAGCACCATGCCCACTGCCCAGTGCCTTCAGTACAATCACTCCCCACCGAAAGAGTATCCACTAGCACCATGCCCAATGCCCAGTGCCTTCAGTACAATCACTCCCCACCGAAAGAGTAGCCATCCTGGCGACCTAAGGGCAGGAAAACACAGAAGGGTCATGGCACTGCTTGAGCCGGGAGACGTGCACAATTTCCTAGCCGCGACGACGCTGGTCGGAAGGTGCTTCCGTGGGCTCGATGAGGTAGTTGACCGCGGATGTTTTTTTCGGTACCCGATAAGGACCGTGGTACTTGGAGAGCAGCTTGGAGGAAAGGCCTGGAGGAGTAGAGGGCACCCACAACCAGACCAGCGAGCCAGGAGCAAAGCCCGTAGCCGCAGTAGATGAATCATGGCGCTGCTTTTGGCGCCACTGGTATTGGGATGTCAACGAACGAGCGAGCTGGCAACATTCTTCGGCGTAAGCAGCCGCTCTAGAAACAGTCCTGCACTCCGAAGCATCTGGTCGGTAAGGCAGAATCGTGTCCATAGTGCATGAAGGTTCATGTCCATAAAGGAGAAAGAAAGGGGAGAACCCAGTGGTGCTTTGCGTGGCGGTATTGTAAGCGTAGGTGACGAAAGGCAGAATGCGATCCCAATTCGAGTGGTCAGATGAAGCATACATGGCCAACATGTCGCCAAGGGTGCGGTTGAAACGCTCTGTCACCCCATTAGTTTGAGGATGATATGCCGTGGTGGTGCGGTGAATGATGTGACACTCCTTTAGCAATGCTGCAATGACGTCGGAGAGAAAAACGCGACCGCGGTCGCTCAGTAATTCTCTAGGTGCTCCATGGCGTACAATCAGGTTTCGAAGGATAAAACTGGCGACGTCTTTTGCTGTGGCAGATGCTAGGGCTGAAGTTTCGGCGTACCGCGTGAGGTGGTCGATGGCGACAATAACTCAGCGGTTGCCACTTGGAGTGTTGGGAAGCGGACCGTATAGGTCAATGCCGACGCGGTCGAACGCGCGCGCGGGGCATGGTAAAGGTTGCAATGGGCCGGTGGCATGTTGGGGTGGCGTCTTGCGTCGTTGGCATATGAGGCAGGACCGGACGAACTGGCGAACGAAGCGGTACATACCGCGCCAGTAGTACCGAAGCTGGATGCGAGAGTATGTTTTTAAGACACCAGCGTGGCCGCATTGGGGATCGTCGTGGAACGTGGCGCAGATGTCAGGGCGCAGGTGTCGGGGTATAACAAGCAACCACTTGCGACCGCTCGAATTGTAGTTGCGGCGGTACAGCAGGTTATCCCGAATGATGAAGTGCGCTGCTTGACGACGGAGCGTCCGAGAAATTGGCGCTGGCGACTGGCTAGACAGGAAGTCAATAAGCGAAGAGATCCATGGGTCCTTGCGCTGCTCTGATGGCATGTCGGTAATGTTGAGGGCGAAGGCTCCATGTGTGGAAATAGGCGAGTGGACAGGACCGGAGGGCAGGGGTGACCGGGATAGAGCGTCTGCGTCTGAATGTTTTCGGCCGGAGCGATAAACAACGCGGATGTCGTACTCTTGTAGGCGCAATGCCCAACGGGCGAGCCGACCAGTTGGATCTTTTAATGAAGATAACCAGCATAGGGCACGATGGTCGGTCACGATGTCAAATGGACACCCGTACACATAAGGACGAAATTTTCCGATTGCCCAAATGATGGCCAGACATTCCTTTTCAGTAACCGAGTAGTTCGCCTCGGCTTTGGTAAGGGTGCGGCTGGCATACACGACGACGTACTCTTCGAAGCCATCCTTGCCTTGTGCAAGAACAGCGCTGAGCCCGACACCGCTAGCGTCCGTATGGATCTCAGTTGGTGCAGATGGATCGAAGTGTCGCAGTACTGGAGGAGAGGTGAGAACGCGTCGCAGTTCTTGGAATGCGTCGTCGCATGCCGGAGACCAGGCTGATAGGTCAGAACTGCCGGTGAGAAGCTGCGTCAAGGGGGCGATGATAGAGGCAAAGTTACGGATGAAGCGCCGGAAATATGAGCACAAGCCGATGAAACTGCGAAGCTCTTTCATGGTGATTGGTTTGGGGAACTCGGTTACGGTGCTCAGTTTCGTGGGGTCCGGGAGGATACCATCTTTGGAAACTACATGACCGAGAATAGTGAGCGTGCGAGCGCCGAAGTTGCATTTCTTCAAATTTAGTTGCAGTCCTGCAGTGGAGAGGCACGCAAGGACTTGCTCGAGGCGGCTGAGGTGCGTCGCAAAGTCGGTGGAAAAAACCACAATGTCATCCAAATAACAGAGGCACGTTTTCCACTTCAGCCCTCGAAGAATGCTATCCATCATTTGCTCGAAAGTGGCAAACGCGTTGCAGAGGCCGAACGGCATGACGGTGAATTCATATAGCCCATCAGGAGTTACAAAGGCTGTCTTTTGGCGATCGGCCTCTGCCATTGGCACTAGCCAGTACCCGGAGCGTAGATCCAGCGAGGAAAAGAATTCCACTTCCTGCAGGCTGTCCAAGGCATCGTCGATGCGCGGCAGAGGATAGACATCTTTGCGCGTTATTCGGTTAAGGCGGCGATAGTCGACGCAGAACCGAATGGAGCCGTCTTTTTTTTTTAACAAGGACAACCGGAGATGCCCAGGGACTGTTAGAGGGCTGGATGATGCCACGCTCCAGCATGTCGTCAACGTGCTGGTCGATGACACGGCGTTCAGCGGCCGACACACGATACGGACGCTGGCGCAATGGTGTTTGTTGGCCGGTGTCGATACGGTGAACGACTGCGGACGCCCGGCCCAAGGATGGTTGGCCAATGTCAAATGAGGCACGAAAACGCTAAAGGAGCTTGATGATTTCGGTGTGCTGCGCAGGTGTGCGTTCTGCGTCGACGGCACGAGCGAAGACGTCTACAGGGGCATCGGTCGCGGTGGGAGGAGTTAAGGCACAAATCGGAAGTGATGCCGTATCACCAAACATGGTGGCCGGGAGAATGCTATCGAAAGCTTCAGTGGTACCCAGGCACTCGTCGCGGAGTAGGGATGATGGGCAGACGGACGGATTGCACACGTAAAGGGCAGCAGAACCTTCGCAAAAAGTGACGACAGCAAACGGAAGCAGAAAGTTCCGGCGGCGCGCACAAGTGGTCGACGGCGTAAACAGGACAGATGAGTTCGCAGCAGAGCTACATAACACAGGAACCAGAACGGCGGAGAAAGGTGCAATATCGATGTCAAAGGCGGCAACAACTTTAGGAGAATACAGGTCGTCAGGGTCAAAACACGGCACTGATAACGTAAGTTCGCAACGAGCGCAGTCGATAAGAGCTTGATTGACAGATAGGAAATTCCAACCAAGAATAACGTCATGCGAGGAACGAGGCAGGACGACAAATTCGATAACATGCATAACGCTTTGAATGACAACCCGGGCTGTGCACGACGCTGAAGGCTGAATGCGATGCGAGGTTGCCGTACGCAGAGAAAGAGAGGTAAGGGGAATGGTCACTTTGTTCAAATTGCGGCAGAGCTTCTCACTAATAATAGAAACGGCGGCTCCGGTGTCGATAAGTGCGTGTACGGTGACGCCGTCTACGGACAGTTCAATTTCGTTCGCCGGCGCAGAATGAGGCCTTGAAATGTTCGACGGAAACGCAGTTCTTGCCTCTGGAACTGCGACTGCTAGTTTTCCTCTCGGGCTGGGCTGGGTCGGCGAACCATCGGGGAAATGGATCGGCGACGTGGGGAAGGCGAGCGGCGTGAATCGAAGGGGAGGCGACTGTAAGAGGTGTCAGGAGGAAGGTTAGATTGGTCCTGACGCGGAAGTCGAGCAGGCCTGTAGCTTGAAGCACTCCCACTGTCAGGTAAACGGCGGCTGCGACGGAGGCAGAATCGTGCTACGTGGCCCGGAAAATGGCATGAATAACATATTGGCCGGTTATCAGGTGTCCGCCACGGGTTGACGACAGGGGCTCCAGCAGCCGAGTAAGGAACGACGATCGGACGGGAAGGTGGCGGCGGTACATGGAAGGTGCCGGTGGCCCGGTAGGAATCAGGAGCAGGAGGAGCGTAAGGCTGCGCGACAACGTCAGCGCACGTTAGCGGTCCAGCTGCAGGCTGCGGAGGAGGGGCAGATGGCAGCTCCGCGGCAACTTGCGTCTAAATGACGTGACGAAGCGAAGGAGCCAGGGTTGTCGACGGCTCGGGTGCACTATTCGCCAGAAAGAGTTGGCGTGCGACTTCCTGGCGGATGAACTGCTTTATCTCCGGCATTAAAGCAGAGATGTCGGCAGCGTCGCGACCGAAGTCCAACGGGGATAGATCCGCAGTGTCCTGCTGAGCAGCGCGTGTTGATGCACGTTGCTTGCGCAGCTCGTCGTACTGCTGGAAAAGCTGTATGACCTCGGCAATAGTGCGGGGACTCTTCGCGACGAGCATCTGAAAGGCATGCTCATCGATGCCTTTCATGACGTGCTTGATCTTGTCTGCTTCATCCATGGATGAGTTGACGCGCTTGCAGAGCGAGAGCACGTCTTCAATATAACTGGTGAAGGTCTCGTCCTGGCGTTGAGCTCGACCACGCAAGCGCTGCTCAGCGCGAAGCCGGCGAACTGCGGGACGGCCGAAGACCTCAGCCAAAGTCGCCGTGAAAGCCGACCAGGTGGTAAAATCGGCTTCATGATTGCGGAACCGTAGGTTGGCCACATCAGTCAAGTAAAATATGACATTTGTGAGCTTGGCGTGGTCGTCCCACTTATTATAGGCGCTTACACGGTCATATTCGGCGAGCCAGTCTTCCACGTCGTGGTCGTCTGTGCCGCTAAATATAGCCGGATCGCGCTGGCGGATAACACCAGAGCAGACGATGGCCGGGGGCACGGGAGCAGCAGCCTGGGACGGTCCCGGTTCATCCATTGTAACAGCTGGTAGTAGCGTCCGACTGCGGAGTTCCAGGATGTTGAAGAGAAACCCAGCAGCTCCACCAAATGCAAAGGGAGGGGGGGGGGGTGTTCGCCTAGCATCACTAGCTCTAGGTTGCAGCGGTAGGCTTAAAACAGGTCGGTGCTATCTCGAAACGGGGAAGCAAGCACACCTCGTCGTCTTCTTCTCATCCACTAGCACCATGCCCAGTGCCTTCAGTACAATATGTATATATATATATATATATATATATATATATATATATATATATATATATATATATATATATATATATATATATATATATATATATCCAAGACAGGATATGTTACACACGGTTAACCCTTGCTGCCAGGAAATACGGAAGTAATAAGTGAAGAGAAGACAGGAAAGATGGAAAAGTGGGAGAGAAAGACGAAGATTGGGGAGGAGGACAGGAACAGGCGACTGCCGATTTCCTCCAGGTGGGTCATTCTGAAGGTGCCGTCTATGTAAAGCCGAGGCCGAAGAGGTGTGTTGCCTCCGCCGGGTGGCCTTAAAGGTCCAAACACCCAGCATCGGCTCAACCCCCAGGATCCCCCTTTCCCCAGACACGGCTAAGCCGCGCGCGGCTACACGCGGGAGGGTTCAACCCTCGTGTGCTCGGGTATGTGGTGTCGCAACACACCAAACGCCTGCTGACGAAGACGCCCCTGCGGGGAGAAGAGAAGGGTGGAAATTCGGCCTTGTTAGTAAGACATGCTCCAATAAAAGCATGAAAAACAGGGATGGATGCATGTAGTGTGCCCTCCGTTCGTCCCTGTTTTTCATGCTTCACTTGCAGTACTGCAGAGAACTCTAGTGCTCCCTAAGGAAATGATTGATAGCACAGTAGACTTCCATTAGTTTGACTCCTGTCAATTCAATTTTTCGATTAGTTTGATCCCGGCTGGTGCCCGTGCATTTCTATGAGTCAAAACAATGATTCTTTTTATCCTAAAATTGGCATTTGCTGGATAACTCGAACTTGACCACTCAGCATGCCCGTTACCTCTATCGTGATTCCGATAGCCAGACCTCATCGATGCCATCAAGACCAAGTGCTATGGAGATCCCACTCCCACACAACCATGTAGAACACCCTACACAGTACAACCCAACCCACTAATGGATGAACCTATCACCGAAAACGAATTGAGAGCAGTCATCGCAGCCACCACCCGTAACACAGCGGCGGGCACGGACCAAATCACGAATTCGATGATCAGAAACCTGAGCGACAAGTCTATCTCCGCACTCACGGCCTTTCTCAACCAACACTGGGAACAAGGTACGGTACCGGCGATGTGGAAACACGCACGAATAATCATGATCCCTAAAGCGGGCAAGAAATTGGCAATTGAAAACCTCAGACCCATATCGCTCACATCTTGCCTCGGCAAGGTGTACGAAAAAATTATAAACACGAGACTACAGAGACACTTGGAAGATAACAAACACCTGCCGGACACCATGTTCGGTTTCCACGCAGGCCTGTCCACACAAGATGTGCTACTCCAAATCAAGGAAGAAGTCCTCAGTAACGTTTCCCGCAGCGGCGAACACGTCCTCCTAGCAATCGACATCAAAGGGGCTTTCGACAATGTCAGCCACCAAGGAATCCTAGAAGGGCTGGCCAACACCAACTGCGGCAAGCGAACGTATAAGTATGTTCAGAGCTTCCCGAGTCACCGCAAGGCGGAGCTGAAGATGGGAGAGATCCAGACTCCAGTGTACCCCCCTCCCAACAAAGGCACACCACAAGGTGCTGTCATCTCTCCCACGCTGTTCAACGTCACCATGATCGGTCTCGCAAGCAAACTGCAGGACGTAGCAGGTCTTCGGCACGCAATCTACGCAGACGATATAACACTCTGGACCACAATAGGGTCCCTCGTTGAAAAAGAAGAACGGCTACAAACTGCAGCAAATCTCATCCAAGATTACGTCAGCCAACGGGGTCTACAATGCTCCCCCGAGAAATCTGAGCTCCTACGAGTCTGGTGAGGCCGCGGTAACCACACAGTCCCCACAGACCCAACAAGAAGACTCGTGGTACGCCTCAACGGGGGCCTCATACCAGAGAAGCCATTGCTGAGGGTGCTGGGCTTGTGGCTGCAGTCCAACCAGCGGGCCACACACACCCTGACACTCCTCAAAACCAGTTTCAAGGCGATATCACGCATGATATCCCGCGTAACATCCAAGAACAGAGGCATGAAGGAAAGGGACACCCTCCGACTGGTCAATAGCCTGGTGGTGAGCAGAATCACATCAGCCTGCCTTACTACCACCTCACACAGTCCGAGACAAAGCAGGCCGACACACTTTTGAGGATGGCATTGAAGACCGTTCTCCGCCTGCCGATGAGTACATCGACTGAAAAATTATTGGCGCTATGGTTGCACAACACCCTCAGTGAACTGACAGAAGCCCATCAAGCCTCGCAACAACAGAGACTTGCGCGGACTCGCACGGGCCAGCAGGTCCTACAAACCTTGGGGTTCCCAGCAATAGCAACACGAACCCAAGAAACCTGCTTGATACCTCGTCACGTCCAGGACAGGTTTCACGTTGCCCCGATACCACACAACATGGACCCTAACCTACACTCCGGCAGGAGGACAGCAAGGGCCCAGTACATGGAGAAAGCGTTCAGGTTCAATACCACGGCCCGTTTTACGGACGCCGCCATGTATGGGACGAACAACAAGGGCGCAGTTGCAGTGGCATGCGACCACCGAGGCCACGTTACCTCCGCGGCATCGACCCGCCCCTGCACGATTACGGAAGCCGAAAAACTGGCCATCGCGTTAGCCATCCGCGAGGGCCTACACGCAAACCAACCACTGACGATCCTCATGGATTCCCAGCAGGCCTGCCGCAACTTCCTACAGGGTAGAATTGGAAGACCTGCTGCACAAGTCCTAGCCGGAATACTCAAGGAGGACTCTGAGGACTTCACCACCCAAACCATCATCTGGATACCGGGCTACACTGGCGTCACGGGCAACCTGCAAGCCGACAGAGCAGCTCGAGGATTCGTGCATAACCGAGCACTCATCAGACCGGCTGCAGAAAACCTGGACCCTGTCGACCTCGAGTATTCAGCCATCGTGAACTACCACAGAGGGCGTCGCTTGCGATATCCACCTCCCCATCGAAACCTAAAGACAGAAGATGCCGCTGCCTGGCGTAGGCACCAGACAGGCACTTACACGAACCTACACATATTACATCGGATACACCCCACAGCCTACAGGGACGAATGCCCATATACCACATTACGTGGGAGTGCACTCTACACAACACAGAACACCCAGACACGAACACCACTAGGGAGCAATGGGAGGCACTGCTGTCCAGCTCGGCCCTCGACGACCAGCTCAAGCTGATAAATAGAGCTGAGAAGATGGCAAGAGCCAGCGGAGCCCTGGACTAAGGGCCCCGACCATTAGAGGTTTTTCTTATTATTCTTTTGATAAAGTTTAGCTATCTATCTTGATCTTTTCGTGTTTCCTTTGCTTCTTGATTCTGTGCGTTTTGATCGGTTGGTAAAGCAGGAGCTCCGACTTGCTTGGGGAGCAACGCAGTCCCGTACCTTCCAGGCTTTCTTCGATCGTGTCGACGGCCGTCTGTAGTGTGGATATTATGCGGGCATCACTGCCCCCGTCCACCCACAGCGTAATGGCGTCCGCGTATATCGCGTGCTTCAGTCCTTCAAGCTGGCATAGTCTTTTGACAACTTGAGTCGTAACAAGGTTAAATAGCATGGGTGAGATGATGGAGCCTTGGGGAGTGCCCTGGCTCCCTAATGTCTTCTCGTCCGTCTTCAGGTCGCCGGCTCTGAGCTCCGCCGTTCAGCCGGTGAGGAAGTCTTTGAAATATTCGTGCGACATCTCACCTACGTTTAGATGGTATACCTGCGCGAGGATAGCAGAGTGCGTCTCTTTGTCGAAGGCGCTTTCTAGGTCGAGCCCGAGGATGGCTTTGGTGTCCCTGGTTTCACCGTCGATGACCTGATGTTTGATAAGCAAAAAATCTCAGTGCCCTCCCACTCTGTGAAGAAAGATGATCAGCAAAGCTGTGTATGTGGGCCCCTTAATGGCCAACTGAACCTCCACCGTATGCCAGCCCCGCATTGCACTGTCTTCGGAATCGGCCTACGTATGGGGAGTGCTTAATGCCTGCTTCACATTCGCCGCAGGTCGGCCTGCCATGGCGTTACATTCGGGATCTGCCCACGTATGAGGAGAGCTGAACGCTTTTTTCACCTCCGCTGTGGGTCAGGCAGGTATTACGCTATCTTCGGGTTTGTGCTCTACACGCGGACGCGGTAGTGGGGAAAGTAGCCCTTAAGAGTAACTTTAGCTCTGGTGGTCCTATCTAAATACATGTAAAAAGAGAATTTAGTTTTCTCCACAACCACTGCATCAAATTTTACAAGGTTTGTTGCACTTAAAAGAAAAACTTAAAATCTGGTGACTGTTGGTTTAGAATTTTTGATTTATGTCATCATTTGTTTATTCAAAATTGGCAAAAATCACAAATTTTCAGAAAACGAAACCAACAAGTTTACAACTCTGTCTTTCGGCAATGAAAACTGATATCACAATTCTGTACATTGCATCTAACAGCACATCTATAGCGGACAAAAGTAATATATTACGCATGAATATAAAAAAAATTTAGTAATGTGGAAATACAGCTTTTCCACAACCCTTGTTCACAACGCAATGACTTCACGTAAGATATAAATCGGCATATTCGATTTGTCCGCTTTGAATTGTGTAAAGGATGCTGTTTACAGAACCGCGACATCAGTTCTTGATGCGGAGTTATAATTTGTAAACTTCGTGCTTCTGTATTTTTCGCACTTTCGAATTTTTGAAAATCTTTGACCAGATTTCAAGCCATAAATAGAAATTCCGCTCCCAATAGTCACTAGAATTCAGATTTCTCTCCCGAATCCAGTAAATTTCATTAAAATCTGCCTAGGAGTTATCTCAGAAAAGAGTTTCGGAGTTTTACATCTATTTGAATAGGCCGCGTCGGAGTTGGGCCCGAGTTAAAGCTTACTCTTAACGACTTCGTTGTAAAAAAAGGAAGAAAGGAATAACAGAAAAAAAACGCTTCAGCCGTCAATATCGCCGCCTCAGATTTCGTCATGATGGCACCGCCACCATCGGCACGACTCCGTGAGCTACCAAGCTGTTCACTTTCGTTGTCTTCCTTCCCTCGGGGGCAGCGCATTGTCTTGATGCCAGCGACGCGCTAAATCTGCACCATCATTCCGTCATGCATCGCTTCTGCGATGCAAGCAAGCTTTCGGCGGCACACGTTCACTGCCGTATTGACACTAAAACCATAGAGAAAGAAATTTAACTAGAGGGGACACTCTTCAAAAACTGGCAACAGGAAACACGTCACGCCTAGTTTCAACACCATCCGTTAGTTGACGCGAGCATCAGAAAAAAAGAATGAAATAAACTTCCAGACAACGTTTTATTTTTTTTATTCCTTCCCACAAAAAGTGCAAAAGTCTTGCGTGTAAATGAACTTATACTTTGCAACTTTTTGTTCCGTTACCTAGCAACAAGCTAGCGGCACGCCAGACGCGCGTGCATACGTCATGCGCCTGACAAGCCACAGGAGTGAGCGAGGCCGGTCGTAACTGCGAAGCTCGCGTGCTCGGCGACCCGTCTGTTTAGGATATAGCCCATTTTTGGGGGGGCTCCCGGCCTTCTCTATGCTTCTCTTGCGTATCGTCTGCATTTCGACACGGCACCCCTTCACTACTGAACTACGGCAAGGTGAGAAATTGTGTTTGACAGTGTGCGGCGCATTTTAAGCACATTTAGGCTTAGTTCGACTGGCGCAGTATGCGAAAAACAGCTCCGCCGTCCTGGCGCAGTTAATTTGAGTTAATGCCTCGTCCTGGGAGATGTTTGCGACGCTTTCTATGAGCCCCAACATTACTGTAACTTATTTCGGTAGTTTTTGGGCACGCTTGCCGCGCCCGGCTTATTGACGCAGTAAGCGAAAACCGGCTCGGCCGTGTGACGCATTTGCGCGAGTACAGTCGCGATCAATTTGAAGGTGATCGCTCGAGCGGCCACCAAAACTAGGAGCAGCGCCACGTTACGTCATCACCGTCGGTCAAGAGGGAAACATCGGATAGCTCCCCCTCTCTCTTTTGGTGTTCTCTGGAAAGCTGTCACTCCCGTCACCGTTCACGGCATAACCTGCGAATTCATTTTTATTGCGTTATGAGCGTTTGCACAGATGCGTCATTGTTAGCCAAGATATGCATGAGGAAGCGACGCACACAGATTATTGCCATGAAAGGGAAACAAACACAAAAATGTGGCTAGTTGGTCTTCGGGGTTATGGTTGCAGCCTGGAAGACCATAATAGGGGAAGAAGGCAGCGCAATCTTTATCTTCGCAGTTCCAAAATCGGCCGCTATGCTGCTTGGAAGGCCCGCCGGTCGATGCTCGCGCGATCACCTTCAAATTGATCGTGACTGTACATGCGTGTACTACGTCGTAGCGCCTAAGACAGACAAGTTTTCGCGCATTCTGTGGCCCCCGACATTATTGTAACTAACATCGTTATATTTGGGGTAGTTTAGAAGCATGGTTGCCGCGCCCGGCTTATTGACACAGTTAGCGAAAAGCAGCTCGGCTGTGTGCCGCAGTTAGTTTCACGTGTACTGAATCTTACTGGTAGAAGTTCGTGACGCATTCTCTGACCCGAAAAAGTATTGTAATTTATTTGGTAACTTTTTGGGATATCTTGAGGCTTGCTCGCCGCGCCTGGAGTTGTGAAGCTGTTAGAAAAAAAGCAAGCCGGCCATAGCGAGTTAGTTGTGTGTGTACTGAATTTTAGTGGGACAAGTTTGTGACGCATTTTATAGCCCTGCAACAACATATACCTTATTTCGGTACTCACGTCTCGAAAACGCGAAGAGCGATTGCCAATAGTGATAACACGGGAGTGTTGCATGCGCCGGCAGGACGCGTAAAAGATAACAACGTGAGAGTATGGAGGTGCTCCATCTTCATTGAGTGAATACTGGGAAACGGATAGGCCTTTTATTGCGTCTGCGTTTGCACATGTACCGCCGCAGCAATTTATTTTTCATAACTTACTTTTTAATTTAGGGGGCTGCAAAGCACAGCAACCTTTCATTAACAGGATGTATTAATAACACAGAAAATTTAAATGCTTATTAGTCGGCTTTCACCTCACGGTAAGGAACTTCAATAAAGATATACTTATGATAATTAAAAGCCTATCCGTTTGACAACGTTTCATCTGAGTTCCCCTTTGCAAGGTGATACAGACTTGCAGGTGGTTCGTATCGGGGACCCTCGACATATGTCCAACCGCCAAACAAAGGGTTATTCCGAATGTTTCATTTCAGGAAGGCGTGTTACCCTCCTGTCTTTCATTCCCGTTCGCAAACACGCTTAAGACGAAAGTGCTGCGTGAAGAGCGTCGTTAGTCCAAGCCAACGAGCTACCGTAACTCACCTCGCCTATATCGCTGTCATTTAGGCTTAGATAAGAAATATATATATTTTAAATTGACGCATCTCGAATCCAAAACGAGCTGCCCGCATCCAGCCCAGCTAGGATTCTGTCATTTCGTACTTCGTCGTAGCGGCTAATAGTAGCTCATGAAGCAGAGCACTGAGTGGGGATGTGGCACAGGATGTTTTCTATATGCTGTCTTGTCACCCACCGAAAATTGCCCGCCGTGCTACTGGCCATTCCTAGAAAATTGCCCAGGTGACGCCCAGCCCTTCGCAACACAGCAACGTTGTTTTGCGATGGGAGAGTCCAGGTGAGGGACAGGGTGGTTATAGAGATAAAGACACGCTATTTTCTGCAGTAACTTAGGAATGCATGAATGAATGCCTTCATTTATTGAGAAAAAGGAGGAGCCACCATCTGTGGCAGATTGGGAAAGAAGCGGGGGACAAAGAGCTGGGGCCCGGGTGGCAGGCGAAGTCGCAGCTTAGGGGCGAGAGAATATCAGCAAGAGTTGGCAAAACCAGTTGAATTCCAGTGTAGATGTGTGATGTGCCGAGTAAATGATTGGAGTCACCGCGCAGCATCCGTCCTTTGCGGCAGTATAAGCTCCCGCCGTTCTTGGTAACAAGCCTTTACTGAAAACCAATCTTCGCAATTACGTATTCATCAGCCATGCCTAGCCACGTATTCCTTAGTGGCAGGGTCTGTGGATTACAACTACGCTGCCCCGACAAGTTACGACCATAACGTGACGCTTGCGGTTACGGATGCCATCCTCGTGACTCTTACTATACTGCTACTATACTGCGCGAATACTATAAACATGGGTTTACTGCACAAGTTAGTGAACAGACACTTGAGAACCGCGTTTTTTGCCTTACATACGCTCAACGCAAGCACCATTGCCGCATGTTACGGTGCGCGTCCCTTCAAGACGGAGACGCAAACGCAAACATAAGAACGCGTTAGAAGACAAGGTCTTGGGCCTCCTGCCAAACATATCCAAGCCAACAATATGTTAACAATCATGCCGTCGTTTTTATGCAAGGAGGTTATGTATTTAAGCTTCTGGAGTGACAGTCCAATCCGCCACCTACGGGAGCGCGTGAAGCCGCCGGGGCCGCATCGTTCGAGGAAAAGGAGCACGGCCACAGTACGTGGCTGCGGTATGTGCGCGACGCAACCTGTGCTTGCGGTTGTTCGATGCAAAAATAAAATGAAATCCCTTTAGTAAGTATATCAGTCCACCACTGTGTGTCCCTGTTATCAAAAATAAAATGTCATGGTGGTGGGTGTCTTGTGTTCTGTGTACAATATGTTGCGAGAACTGAAAAACAGTCGTTTCCTGTTTTCTTCATTCAGTAACCTGCCACGTGCATCGGCACTGCGATGCCCTTTCGTCGATACGTGGTGCCGGCCCGTATTGACACGACATGACCTCGAAATATAGTATCCTTGTGCCATTTCTTTAAAAAATCACTATTTGTGTAAATGATAGTTTTTGGTTGAAACATAGAAAACAATAAAAAAATATTCAACGGTAGGTCTCATTTTTGTCCGGCGTTTCAGTTCTAGCTGAAAAGAGTCGGTGAAAGCAAACTTACAATAAAGCTAAGGCGACCCACAATCTGCACGCAGCCGCAAGCCCTACATGCGCTCCAATGAGAATAACCTGCCAATGTTAAGGTCATGTGTCAGCTGGCGGCTCAAGCAATCTTTACTTTTTTTTCGTTTCTGCATCCGTTCTGCCTGCGTCTGCGGCAAAAACGTGAAGTGGGAAGGTAGATAAACAGAAATGGGTGGAGGCAGATGGTAGCGTAATGGTTAGCGTGCCCTTCTCCCAAATGCAAGATGGTGCATTTGGGAGATGGGCTCGAATCTCGGTGGTTTGTTTGTGAAGGCAGTTTTCTGTGCCCTCTGGTGACTGCGAAGCTCAGAATGAGGCGGTAGCCTGACAACGGTCACCGTCAACGTAACAGAATAAGCGGGTGTGCAAGGTCAGCCCTAAAGCCGAAAGCACATTCAGAGGAAATACACTATGCTCTTGTCGACAAAAAAAAAAACGTGATGAGTAACGAGCGGTGTTGTTGAGTGAGGCTGTAGACGGATAATGTCACTATAGACAGGACCACGCTCCAATCCCGGTGCTCAGCGGAAATAGACATCGACACCATGTCAACTAGCGTGTAATTGATACTTCATTAAGGTCGTTGCGTGTTTGTGTTGTGTCTAGTAGGAGCGAGTAGTGTAAGAGATGACACTGGAGAGAAGGCGGTGAGCGAAGTCCGCGAAAAGTAATTGAGGATAGCCATACTGAACGTTGACGCCATGTTGAATAAAGCCTGCGACTTCAGTTGCTCAGCCGCCAGAAAGGCTTGAAGGGTAGCATACCGCTGGGCGTATTTGGTAACCACAGCGATAAGCACATACTTTGCGGGAGTAAACAGAGGAAAGGGACGTAGTGAGTTGGCCGCCCTTTTCGGGCTCTGGCATAGTTTGAAAAATAAATGTGGCGAAGTATGACGCACAAAATACTATAAGTCAACCCATATGAATCAGCGTAGTCATACTTGCGCGACACGCCATGGTGGCCTGCCACCAGGACATCATGAAGTTGCAGCGATGAGAGTTTTCATTGGGTACTTGAGAATAAAAACAAGCACATCAAAGACGTCCGAGGGACATTTCTAGGGTACAAGAGCACATCGCCCCCCCCCAAAAAAAAAATAAATCACGAATATAAGCTTACGAATAGAGACATCATAAGATCGAGCACTACGGCGCTTGTTGATCGTGTTTAGGATGACATCAGCATTTCATTCAGCCTTTATTTCTGAGAAAATTAGTTGAAGTTCCGTTTATTTGCATCACAATGGCAGGCGTAATGAGGCAAACATTGACAGCATTTCATTAGAGAGTGCCTGTCTACTCTGTGGAGATTACGTGTGGCCATGACAACAAACACAGAAAGCTTTGCTTACATCGATTCGCACATACATGGGATCCGCATAATTTTTTTTACTATCAGTTTAAATGCTTAAGAATGGCGCTCATTAACTCAATATTTCCATTCACAGTGAGCAAAAGCGGCTGTCGTATCCACAGTAGAATTGATTTAAATGGCTTTAATCCTATGGACATTATATCGTTGCCAACTTCCGTGGGACTGGAGTCGTCAAATTGGGATACAGTTGATAGGGAAATCAGGAGGTTGATCAACGGCAAGAAGGCAGAAGCTTGCACAAGACCTCAGGGATATAGAATGACTTCTTGAGCAGCTTGGTCAGGGGGGCACGCAATGGTTTCCACGTCTATTAAAAATCATCCAAAATATGAACAGAGGCCGACAAAAATGCGGGTACTTTGGGAAAGGTGAAACCGCTGGAAATTTCAGGACAGCATTAGCCTAAATATAAAAGATGACTTAAAAATAAGAAACCATAACGTTGACAGGGTGGCCAAATTTTGGCACAAATTGGCTGTTGAAGCAGTTCAGCTGAAACGCAATGGAGCGAAATAAGGCGAGAATGTCGGCAAGTGTTGAACAAAGGTCAAGTAGGTCCTGTGGCCGACGCCAGCGCTCGGCAGCTGTCAAGCGACTGCACGTATTAGCGAGATGCCTGGTCGTCAGTAGTTACAGTATTATTCGGGTCTGAAATATTGGACGCGGACTGCACCACATTGAATACAGTGCATTCTACGGTGTCATTCTTCGACAGATGGTGCCGATTCTCGCGCAATGAGAATGGGAACAAACTGTCTCACGTGCCGGCTGTCACCTTCCTCCTACTGCCAACATTCCTTCCCCTCCGTAGTTGCTTAGCTTTTATTGGTTTCGGCTGCTAATCACGAGGTCTCGGGATCGAATCCTAACCACGGCAGCCGTATTTCAATGGGTGTGAAATGCGAAAAACCGCCGTATAAGGGTTAGGCGCACGTTAAAAAAATCCCAAGTGGTCTAAATTATTCCTGAATCCTCCACTACGGCGTGCCTCATAATGAAATTAGGTTTTGGAAAGTAAAACCTCATAATATGTTATGTAACATTCGTTAAGGATGTCCTAGGCAGTCGCACAACTCTTGAATACAATTAAGTGTCATTAGTTGTGCGCGAGGTCTTTGAGTATGTGGATAGCCTTTATGGCGTTCGATAGCTGCTAGTCTACATTGCCGCTATATAATAAAGGCGGAACGGCAACATGGTGGAGAATGTGGAGAACATACAAATCCCGCATATATACTGCACAACAATTTTAAATAGCGTTCTTGTTTCACGCACGTAGATCACCGCCATAGGAGACTACTTTGGAAACTAACTGCAAGTACTGTATATGTCGAACCCAAGGGTGTACCTGGCCTGGTGGCCAGTAAATGTGACGTAATATTGCGAGCAGCTTCGGCCATAGCATGCTAACGGACGACGACACAGACTGAAGTGACTAGCGCAAGAGTGGGCAAGGGACACTAAAGAGTCTACAAGGACAAGTGCCCAGTTGTAAGTTTGAGCCTATCCTTGTCGCCTCTTTAGTGTCCCGTGTCCACTCTCGCACTAGTCACTTTAGCATGGGATACCAACTAGCCCGGTATCACACCCTGCGACGACACAGGCACAGTTTGCTCAACTCTTCTGTCGTGACTTTTGTGTCAAGGTGAAAAACCAACATATCCATGTATATGTCTTAATACTTAAGCACATCTAGATTTGCAGCTGCAGCGGTAGCCCATGCGTGCGCATTGCAAAGTCGCTAGTGAAATAATTGTGTGCACCTTAACGAATTCGATAGGGGAAAATCAAAATCCGTCCACGACGGCGTCTCTAGTAGACGTTGTGCGATGTTCGGACGTTAACAATGTGTGCCGACTGAAGAAAGGCTGCCCCGAAGTGTTTTTGACGGTTAGGCTAGCTTCTTTGCTCCGTAGAAGTAAAAAAAAGAAAAAGAAAAGGAAAAGAAAACAAACAAGAAGACAAAAGAACCGCATCAAAAGCCGAGAATCAACCATTGCTCGTCGCGACTAAACGCTTTTAGGATGGCGAGTTATTTCCAGGCGACGAGCGAATACGCTTTATCAAAAACACTGATAACGCCGGCGGGACAAGCATTGTGGCGAAGTTCAATGCACAGGGACAGCTTTTATTTTTTTATTTTTGTTTGGTTGACGTCATCACGCATCACCGCGGGAAGTTTGAAAAGCTTAAGGTCAGTGCGCCACTTGGTGGCACTCACGCGAACTAAACCCTTGTGTCCAGAAAAGCTGGATACGGGTACTGTTTCAGCCGCTTTCCACGCATATATACGCATGTATACTTATACATGCGTTTTTAATCGAATAGATCACTAAGTTTAGCACACCGTTAGAAGGTTCTTGATACAATATACTTAACATTGTATTTGCTATGCCATTAAAGCCAGGGGTTCCTGCTGGCAGCATTAAAATAATTTAATTGAACTACGATAATATGACCTCCCTGCAACTTGGCGCGGTAACGTGTAATAGCTGAAAGCTTGTCGTAAAGCGTCTTAACGCGATCAGCATTCTTAGAATATTCCCCGCATTTTGTGAGGTCTTGCTGTGTCTCTAACCTTTTTCGCGCAAACTTGCGTCAATGGGTAGTGCATGGTTTTAATGGGCACAGAATCGGGCTGCCGTGTTGAGGAAAACGCGTTCGAAACTTTTTTAGAGAACCTAAATTCATTCGTGTTTCTCTTGATGACGAAGCGCTTTAACTTAATTGATGTGCAGCTAAGGCTAATAACATTGCTTCGCACAGTCGTTTACATCGCCCCGGTAATTGATATGCAATAATTTTGCCTTTTGGTGTGAATCAGGAGCCGACACATTTGTTCCAAGCTTGGCAAGCTTACGTAAAAAAAAACGATTAGCAACCGATTAGAGCACGTGCGAGTGGCGGAACAGGCTTCAGCGATAGCTTATCGTGGATTATACGAAAAGTGTAGCATGAATGGTGGTCACGCTTCCTTAAGACTCTGCTCAGTATGCTTCACCCGTTTTTGTTCTGGTCGACGGCAAACATCGCTGACTAGACGAGATAAGGAGTTACACTCGTTGAAATACTTATGCGGTAATTGTGCTTTTAATGCGATTAGGATGCTTAGTATACCCTTAGCATTCTTCAAGCAATTTCTGCTGTCGACCTGCCTGTGTGTCAGCCGTGCGAAGGTCAATCCAAATAGGTCGCGAAACTTCGGGCAATAAACCGTTCAGAACAAACTGTCACCGACCATAGCAAGGGTGGCTATAGGAGCAGCCATTGAAGCGCGACTATCAGAGGAGGGAACGAACGTTGGGAAATGAAAAGGAGTGTTTTAGTTAAATCGAGACATAAATTAATTCAAGGAAAATAAAATTCGTATTCAAAAATAAATGCGCGTGACGAGTAAGAAAAAATACCATTCCATTTTGCTTCATCAGGGCTTTATCAGGCGCGTTCGTGGAAGTTCCCCTGTAACAATGCGCCTCCTTCACACATTGTGTTGTCTTGCTTGCCGACGTTCGTTCGAATTTGATGGCGTGGGTAGTTCCATCGTTTCTTAACCTGTTCGGTCAAAAGTAGGGCGACTAGTCGATAATTATTTACTTTGGCTGTTTTCGTCGGACTGCAATGGCCGACGGGCTTGGCGTCGGACGATGGGAGCAGCACTCTACACCCAAAGCTTTCGTCGGCCTCCAGAGAAAGCACGTGCAGCGGTACAATTTCAACACCCGACCTTTTACTGCATCGCTTTCCTTGCTGAAACCTCGGGACGCACATGAAGTCGATGGGCGCGGAATTTGAATGTACAGCTGTAATGGCAGGCCAGCAGAACAAATTTCGCGCCGACGTCGCTTCTGTTTTCAACGGATATGGCGTGACATTATTTTTTATTCCATCGAAAGTGTTCCCTCCTCACATAGATGGCGCTAAGCTCCATGAACCACTGGCCGCGTGGTTGAGCGCGTGTGAGAACGTGTCATACCTTCGGTCTCCGCGGCATTGATTGTTTTTTGAAACAGTGGTGAGAGTTGCTTTGCGGCATTTTGAGGATTTGGATCATGTGCGTATCGGTTTTTGCTAAAAGGCACGTGCTCTGTATTTATATAGTATTATAGTATTTCCATCAGTAGTATCATTATTACAGTATTATAGTATTTGCAAAAAGCCATGCTATACATGGCGAGAAAACCGGTAAAGCGGGCAGTACGCGAAGGGTCCCTCAAGGCAGATGAGGAGACGGATGAAAATGGAGAGGGCGTCGAATCAACTGGCCCACACTGTGATGTCGATACTAGACTGCAGAAAATGGAGGCTTTCCAGGAAGAGCTTTTCAAACAGGTGCAAGAGCTCAAAAATGAGCTAAACAGGGAGCCTGATGCACAGAAGGTAGTAGAAAAGAGACTTGAAGCAGCCGAGGAAAAGCTGAACAGGGCCGCCATTGTGACCGAGAATGTGCGGGACACTGGAACGCAGACCACCGACACGACAGGAGAGGGAGTGTCAGCAAATTACGCGGAACACATGCAGCGTGATGAAGGGTTAGCTGGAAAGAGCGGCACCTACATTGAGGCCGCCACGCGGAAAAAGCAGGAGCCCAGGGGACAATGCCCCTTGCCGAGTCCGAATCACGCGGAAAAGGACAAAGGGAAGCAGGGAGAGGTAGGAGAGAGTGGAAGGATGATTATCGCTGGCGACTCAAACCTGGCTGGGTGCACAAAAGCAATTGTGGAGAGGGTGAAAGGCGACAAAAGAGTGGCGGTAGGGACATTTCCAGGGCGGACACTTGGCTCTGTCATGGAGCGAGCAAAAGGAAAGCTCGCGGAAAATGCCCACGTGCGCAACCTTGTCATAGTAGCAGGTGGGCTAAATGACGTCCTAAACAGGAGAGGGCCAAGACTAGCCCAGCGCTTGGCGAAGGGGGTGGATGACTTGCGAGAGCTATCCCCTCAGGTGCACATCGTGGTGTGCACGGTCCCGGAGGTGCCTGTGCGTGACAGTCACGTACAAAGAGCCGTAGTGGCTGCTAGTGAGGCAATATGGAAAACGAGCCGAGAGAAAGGCTTCGAGGTTATCGAAGTGAACAGGGAAGTGAGAAGTTGTGGTGGTTTTAAACGAGACGGCATCCACTTCAATTACAGGCTAGCACGAGCAGTGGGCTGGTGACTTGGTGGTCGCGCTGTTGCTTCTTTAGGGGGCCCGCGGGCGCTCAGGAGGTCAGAATAGATAGTAATGAAGAAGGTCCCCTAGGGGAACATCAGAAGTGCATCGCCGTCGATAACAGAAAAAGGAGGAAAGCAATAAAAAAAGCTCGCCATGCAATAGGCTACATAAACATGCAGTGCGGCAGAAGAAAGGAAACGTGGGCAGAGATTGACGAGCAGTTACATAGAGAACCAATAGGGGTGTATGCGGTTACAGAAACGCACCCTAGAGACTCAGAAGAGCCGCCAGTTATTGAGAATTATGTTTGGGAAGGGTGCAACAGAACTAAGTCGGAAAGAAAGGGAAGGGGTGTCGGAATGCTCATACATCAAGGAGCCAAATGGAAAAGAGCAAATTCACAATGTCAAGAGCATCTTCGGTTATCAGGTACAATGAGTGGAAAAGAAACTTGGCACAGAGAAGAATAAAGATTTAGTGGAACGCATAAGCGCTGATGTTCTGAATGGTACTCAAATTGTCCTATTAGCTGACGTGAATGCCCACATACAGGATTTAGATAGCTATACCGACAATAACGGGAAGTCAATGCTTGACCTTTGTGAGCAACATAACCTCGTGATCTTGAATACAGGGCCTAAGTGTGAAGGACAGATCACGTGGGAAGTGGGAAACCGGCAATCGACCATTGATTACTGTCTGATGACAGAAGGAATTCATGATAAGTTCTGAGAAATGGTCATCGATGAGGAAGGGTTTAGCAGCATAGGGAGTGACCATAAACGCGTCATTTTGAAAATGGGATATGTAGTTGGGAAAGAGAGCAAGGAGAGCAAAATGGCCAGTCCAAATTTGAACGCTGAACAAATAGCAAATATAGTCACTAGAGTTGAGGAAGAACTTGACAAATGGCCAAGTAAAGAGTGGGAATATGGTGACTTCTAAGTGTAATAACGACAGAAATACGGAAAGAGAAACAACATGTTCGTTGGAAAGGAAAAAAGAAACCTAAAAGCTGGTGGAACAAGGAGATACGAGAAGCGATCGCCGAACGACAGAAAGCATCTCGAGAGCACAGGCAGGCAAAGAAGGCGCAGTTGCCGCAGGATGAAGTAACTAGTAAACGGGAAATATACCGGGAGAAAAAGTATATGGTTCAAATACTGGTGCAAGCAAAATTAAAAGGTGAAAGTGAACGTTGGTTGTCAGAAATACGTCAGAAAAAGAAGGCCGCACCTAGTATATTTTGGAATCACGTAAAATTATTAGGCAGGAAGTCAACAACAACACAACAACATATCCTAGACGAAGATGAAAACAGACTGGAAGAAGAAGCGGCAATAAATTACATCCGAAAAGTAACAGCCGAATATTTCCAAGGCAATGACAAGGTTCTATTTAAGGAAAAAAAAGCATGAAAGAGACCCAAGTGGAAACGGAATTGGTGCTGACAAATTTAAACTTGAAGAAAGCGGAAGATAAAATTCCTAAGCGCACAGCCACGGGGCTAGACGAGGTTCCCGTTAGGCTGATAAATGAACTAGGACCAAAAAGTAAGGAAGCTCTGGTGAAAGCAGTGGAAAGAACTTTAAAAAATAGATGAATACCAGACAGTTGGCGACAAAGTAGAATGAATTTAATTTATAAAGGTAAGGGGGAGAAAAACCGAATTCACTCGTATAGACCATTGACCATTACATCGGTAATATACAGGCTAGCAATGCAGGCAATCAAGTTAAAGCTTCAAGCATGGGCAGAGAATAATGGCATATTGGGAGAGCTTCAGAATGGCTTCAGAATAGGTAGGCGTTTGGATGACAACTTGTTTGTTCTTACTCAGTGTATTGAAATATCAAAAGCAGAAGGCAGACCGTTGTACCTAGCCTTTTTAGACATTGCAGGAGCATACGACAACGTAGACCGCAACATTTTGTGGGGTATTCTGGAAGGGGAAGGCTTGGGTGACGATTGTCTACAGCTTTTGAGAGAGATTTACCTAGAAAATACCGTTTGCACTGAATGGGAAGATTTGAGGTGCGAGGAGAAAGTGTATATCAACAAGGGACTGAGGCAGGGGTGCCCTTTATCCCCGCTGCTGTTTATGATGTACATGATGAGGATGGAGAGGGCGCTAGAAAGAAGTAATATCGTGTTTAATCTCTCATACAAACAGGCGGGTAAAGTAATAGAGCAGCAACTCCTAGGTTTATTTTATGCGGACGACATTGTGTTGCTAGCTAATAAGCAAAGTGATTTGCAACATCTGGCTAATATCTGTGGACAGGAAAGCAACAATTTAGGTTTGAAATTTAGTGTTAGAAAATCAGGTGTTATGGTATTCAATGAAAACAGTGAACAGACAGTGGAGATACAGGGCCATGAAATACCTCGAGTAACAGAATATAAATACCTTGGTATATGGACAAACTAAGGCAATGGATAGATTGAAACACAGGAAAAAAACATAATAGCAAAGGGGAAGAGAAATGCAGCCATAATGAAGCACAGAACGCTATGGGGTGTTAAGAATGGCGAGCTGCGAAACAAGATTGCCACACAGTTACGACAGGGCGACACGACGCGCACCTCCCCCTCTCCGTCGCTGCAGCTGGGAGGCGTTCGAAGAAGCGGCCTTTGCGCTGGAATCCGCCGCCTTCCACCCGCCCCATCGACATTGTGACGGAACTAGTTCGGCGTGTGTGAACAATGATTCCGGAGTTCCCCAACGCGGAGCTGATTTGACACGCATGGACAAGCTGCCGTGGGGACGACGTATTTTGGTGCGTCTCACGCTTCGGCGTGGCGCAAAACAACGAGCGACCCTCGATCGGCACAGATAATTTCCGGAACGCCACCCCGCCAACACCGTCGTTTGGGCTTCGGAATGTGTGTGCCTTTGTGTCTGTAAACTGATCTGCAGAGCAGCGGCGAGTTGGTGATGAGTAAACGAACAGTCGCCGCGTCGTATGACCGGCGGATCGAGTGTATAAAAACTGTGGTTGTGCGAATGCTGAGGACACTTCTTTTGAGCAGTCATGTTAGACTGAGTCACTTCTCTCATGCAGTCATGTTGGACTGATACTCTTTTTCACAAGCAGTCATGTTAGACTGATTTAATTTCTGTAAATAAACCCTTTTCCTCGTTCTCGATGAGAAACAGTTCTTCACTTCATCAACGATCTCAGCGTAAATAACTTGGACGACGGCATGGGCCAGCTACCTTCGAATTCATGCCGTACTCCAATCTTGGCAAAGGACCACGGACGATGGGATTGAGCCCCCAATCCTGACAACTGGCTGACAGCGGTGAGATGGACTTTGCGACATGGCGCTGTATCTGCGGTGAGTGCTTGGTTTTTGCTTTGACTCTCTAGGCTTCATTTTGTGGTTGTTCTGTTTAGAACAGTAGGGAAGCTAGATTGTTGTGTGTTAGCTAGGTTGTGTTTTCCTAGCTAGATTTAGAGAGCAGAATCAAGGCAGTAAAGCAGCAGTCATGGAATTAAGGACACTGCTGAGAGACGAGTTGTTGATTGTTGGTGAGGAACTGGGCCTAGATGTACGTAAGGAAATGCTAAAATCAGAATTATTGCATATCATTTCCGAACAGGCCAGCGAGGAAGAAGTTGAACTGGGGTTTGAACTTCTGAAAAAGAGAGAAGAACGAGAGAGAAAAGAAAGGGAGGAACGCGATAAAGAAAGGGAGGAACGCGATAAAGATCGCGAGTTAAGAAAAATGCAACTTGAACTTGAAAGCAAACGTTTGGAGTTGTCTCAAGGAAGTGAAGGCGCTCTGGGACGATCAAGTGAGGCAGAATCATACCGCATGGACAGGCTATTAAAGCCATTTGAGGTCGGCACCGACATAGGCTTGTTCCTAAGCAATTTTGAAAGGACTTGCGAAAAGATGAACTTCGGCCCGAGTACATGGCCACAGCGGTTGCTGTCTATGTTGCCGTGTGAGGCGGCGGAAGTAATCGCCAGACTGAGTGTGCAGGATGCATATGATTATGCAAAAGTTAAGGCTAGTCTCCTGAAGAAATACCGCCTTTCAGCCGAAGCTTTTCGGCAAAGGTTTAGGAGCACAGGCAAGAAAGATAGCGAGGGCTATCCGGATTTTGCATATAGCTTAAAGGCCAACCTAGTCGAGTGGCTTAAAAGCGCGGAAGCGTACGACAGCAGAGACATGATCATTGAATGCATGTGTCTAGAGCAGTTTTACAAAACCATCCCCCAAGCTGTGAAACTGTGGGTGCAAGACAGAGGTAATGTAAACACGGTGGAAAGGGCGGCTGATTTAGCCGAAGAGTACGCAACCCGTAGAAAGTTGAACGCCGAGGAGGGAAACTGGGACGGTCGAAATGGACCGCGGAAACCATTTCCGTTCAAAAAGGGTGCGCAAACTAGACGATCCGAGCCTGTAGACATGGCGGAAAAGCCCGCAGAAAAGAGCGAGGAGAAACTTAACGGAGAAACCGCACAAAAAGAACAGAAAAGAAAATTCGAATCTGTTAGACCAATTCGCTGTTACAAATGCCACAAACTGGGACATATAGCTGTAAACTGCGAGAAGTCTAGCGTAGTTTTTTCCTACGTGGAGGAAAAAGATGAGAATATGGAACTTTTAAGTCCATATCTCCACGACCTGCAAGTTAATGGAAAACCATGCCGAGTGCTAAGAGACAGTGCCGCCACGCTGGACATTGTCCATCCGTCTTACGTGATGGTAGATGACTTCACCGGAGAAGTAGCATGGATAAAACAGGTTGTAGAAGAACACAGCGTGTGTCTGCCCATGGCCAAAGTCAAAATCAGTGGACCATTCGGGGAGCTAGAGACTGAGGCTGCAGTTTCCAAATTTTTGTCACTGCAGTATCCCTACATCTTTTCGAATCGTTCGAATCAGTTACTGCGTGACAGAGGGCTCAAACTGGGAGAGGGCATAGTACAGGCATTGACCCGAGGCCAAGCTCGTAAGATCGTGGCGCTTTCGGCTGAAAATGCTCAAGCTCCTCCAGCGGAAGCAGAAAAGGGAATAACTTCAATACTGGAATCCGAGCTAGGCCCGAGGGACAAAAGAACAGTTGAGGAGAGCCTGCCAGCTGACCAGCTCAATGAGAGCGTAGCACTAGAGTGTCAGAGTTCTAGCCTGCAGGAAGAGAAAGCAGACGCGCTCACAAGCGAGACAGGGTCGTTATTATCACCGGCCTCAAAGAACTTTGATCAACTCTTACGCGTGGATAGAGAGTCACTGGCAGCTGAGCAAAAGAATGATGAGAGCTTAGCAAAATTACATGACACAGCTAAAGAAGGCATTGCTAGGCGCAACGTAACGATACATGAGAGAGGAGGATTGTTGTATCGGCATTACAGAGATCGAAAGGGTAGGATTTTAGATCAGTTAGTCATACCTACTAAGTATAGGGAGGACCTTTTGAGTCTTCGTCATGGAAATGGGTGGTCCGGCCACCTAGGCATAAACAAATCAAAGGAAAGATTGCTTATGGAATACTACTGGCCTGGCTGTTTCAAAGATGTAGAAAACTTTGTAAGATCATGCGACGCCTGCCAGCGTTCTGGTAAACCAGGAGAGACTTGGAAAGCTCCACTGAAGGTAGTGCCCTTAATAACAGAGCCTTTCAGACGACTTGTAATAGACACGGTAGGGCCTCTTCCAAAAACAAAATCAGGCTACAGGTACTTGTTTACCATGCTGTGTCCGGCTACCAAGTTTCCAGAAGCAATCCCTTTGAAAGAGCTCAGCTCCACCGAAGTAGTAGACGCGCTTTTGACAGTGTTTGCACGAGTTGGGTTTCCAGCCGAAATTCAGGCAGATCAAGGGTCAGTATTCACGAGCGCACTGACTTCCACATTCTTGCAAAAATGCGGGGTAAAGTTAATACACAGTTCTGTCTATCACCCTCAGTCAAACAGTGTAGAGAGGTAGCATTCGGTGCTTAAGCGAGTTTTGCGTGCGCTCTGTTACGAGCACAAGGAGGACTGGGAGAACTGTCTGCCGGCAACTTTGTTTGCTTTGCGAACGGTTCCACATGAAGCAACAGGGTTCTCACCAGCAGAACTAGTGTATGGGAGGACACTCCGGTCTCCACTGAGAATGTTAAGAGAGATGTGGGAGGAAAGAGGGGAGAGTCCAACAGTGGTTGAATACGTGCTAAATTTACTGGAACGGCTAAGCGCAACCCAAGAACTAGTCGGAAAGAACATGGCACTAGCTCAAAAGAACGCCAAATTCTATTACGACAAGAATGCGAGGCTTCGTACGTTTAACGCCGGAGACCAGGTAATGATCCTCAAACCTTCAAGAAAGAACAAGCTTGAAGTTCACTGGGACGGGCCCGTTAAAGTGTTGCACAAACTTTCAGATACCAACTATGCTTTGAGAATGCCCGGTCGCAGGAAGGAAGTGAGGATATATCACTGTAATTTGATGAAGCCGTACGTAGAGCGGAGCGGAGTCGTTAACTATACCGTCAAAGAGCCGGATGGCATTGGTACCAAGTTTAAGGAGTATAGGGCAACCTCCAACTCTGAAATCGGCCTAGAAGGAGTAGTAGAACACTCGGTAAGCTCGATGCTCTAAGACTCGAGCAGCTAGATGAGCTAAAAGGGATGTTAGGGGAATATCTCGACAGATTCAGCGATCGGCCGGGTAGAACCGAACTGATAACGCATGAAATTGAGCTGACCTCTACCGAACCAGTAAGATCAAAACCTTACAGGGTGTCTCCAAGACAAAGAGAGATTATGGAGGCAGAGATACAGCGCATGCTAAAGTTGGGAGTTATTGAGCCCGCTGAGAGTGACTACACGTCACCGCTAATACTCGTAGAAACCCCTAACAAGGACCCTCGTCCATGTGTTGACTACAGGAAGTTAAATGCGATCACTAGGGATCAGCTGTACCCGATACCCAACATTGAGGAACGAATTGAAAGAGTTAGCGCTGCTAAATACATTTCAACTATAGATCTCGTGCGGGGGTACTGGCAAGTTCCCCTTTCAGAAAGTGCCAGCCGCTATGCCGCATTCATCTCGCCTGTAGGCACTTTTCGCCCTCTCGCACTCAGCTTCGGGCTGAAGAACGCGCCGTTTAGCTTCTCTAAGTTAATGGATATTGTCCTAAAAGACTTGCAGGAGTTCGCCTTACCTTATCTTGATGATGTGGCCATTTTTTCGGACAGCTGGGAACAACACGTATCGCACCTCAAACAGGTGTTCTCACGGTTGAGGGAAGCCGGCTTAACGATGAAAGCGGAAAAGTGTAGGTTTGGTTGTTCGCAGGTTACTTATCTGGGCCATGCTGTCGGTCAGGGCATGAGACGGCCGGCTGAGCTGAAAATAGCGACGATTGGAGATTTTTCTCAGCCGCGCACGAAAACGGACCTTCGTTCATTTTTGGGACTTGTGGGGTACTATCAACGGTACATTCCGAATTACTCGCAATTGGCAAGTCCATTAACAGACGCCCTCCGAAAGGGAGCACCGAGTAACGTACACTGGGATAAGGACAAAGAGAACGCTTTCCAAAGTTTGAAAACGCTATTGGTTTCTCGCCCTGTGCTTCGCGCGCCAGACTACACAAAGGAATTCATAGTTCAATGCGACGCAAGCGACAGAGGTATGGGCGTGGTACTTAGTCAGGTCGGCGACGATAACGAGGAGCATCCTATCCTCTACGCCAGCCGTAAACTAAATGTAAGAGAGGAAGCCTACAGCGCTTCAGAGAAGGAATGCGCTTGTTTGGTTTGGGCCGCCCAGAAGTTGTCGTGTTGCTTGTACGGAGCGAAGTTCATCTTCGAGACCGAACACTGTCCTCTGACGTGGCTCAATCAAATGTCACACAAAAACGGCCGCTTGCTCCGATGGAGCCTCACTCTCCAAGAGTACAACTTCTCCGTTAGATATAAGAAGGGAAAGTTGCATAGCAATGCGGATGGTTTCAGCAGGCTAATTTGAATTCTGCGTTTGAGGGTCCCGCCTAAATTTTAGGGTTACTAGTGTTAGCTTTTCTTTAGGCGAAGAAAATCCCCTCTCATTCAGCAGAATTCCCTCCATTAATTGCTGAATTTGTCAGCAGGAATTTGCTTCAGAAATTGGCATAGTGAAATGTAGCATTTTTTTTTGTTTCTGCACTTATGTTGTTGTTGTTTTTTTGAAGCCTAGCGAGTCTAAAGTGAGAGCCAATGCACGTCATCTCGGCGCAGAGCCGTGTTGTGGGGTTCATTTTGCAGTTGCCTGTCCTTGTTGGATGTTTTGGGGCGGTGACATCAATGCACAAAAGGTCGCTGCGAGCCAAGACATCAATCCCCCCCTGACCAGCAGCCGTTCTCTTCCTACCTAGCGGTTGTCAGCGCTAGACAGTCGAGACTTTCCGGGCCATGGAGGCGCTGTTAAGAATGGCGAGCTGCGAAACAAGATTGCCACACAGTTACGACAGGGCGACACGACGCGCACCTCCCCCTCTCCGTCGCTGCAGCTGGGAGGCGTTCGAAGAAGCGGCCTTTGCGCTGGAATCCGCCGCCTTCCACCCGCCCCATCGACATTGTGACGGAACTAGTTCGGCGTGTGTGAACAATGATTCCGGAGTTCCCCAACGCGGAGCTGATTTGACACGCATGGACAAGCTGCCGTGGGGACGACGTATTTTGATGCGTCTCACGCTTCGGCGTGGCGCAAAACAACGAGCGACCCTCGATCGGCACAGATAATTCCCGGAACGGCACCCCGCCAACACCGTCGTTTGGGCTTCGGAATGTGTGTGCCTTTGTGTCTGTAAACTGATCTGCAGAGCAGCGGCGAGTTGGTGATGAGTAAACGAACAGTCGCCGCGTCGTATGACCGGCGGATCGAGTGTATAAAAACTGTGGTTGTGCGAATGCTGAGGACACTTCTCTTGAGCAGTCATGTTAGACTGAGTCACTTCTCTCATGCAGTCATGTTGGACTGATACTGTTTTTCACAAGCAGTCATGTTAGACTGATTTAATTTCTGTAAATAAACCCTTTTCCTCGTTCTCGATGAGAAACAGTTCTTCACTTCATCAACGATCTCAGCGTAAATAAGTTGGACGACGGCATGGGCCAGCTACCTTCGAATTCATGCCGTACTCCAATCTTGGCAAAGGGCCACGGACGATGGGATTGAGCCCCCAATCCTGACAGGGGATACAATAGGTACGAGGTCCTCCGAGGTTCGTGGAGAGGTGTAATGGTTCCAGGACTTACTTTTGGAAATGCAGTTATTTGCTATAAATAAAGGGTACAATCAGGACTCGACTGGAACCAAAGGTCAGTGGGTCGCCTCGCATTGGGCTCTCACGGGACGACTACAAATGAAGCTGTGCAGGGTGATATGGGCTGGACTAATTTTGAAGTGGGGGAAGCTCGCAGTAAAATTGGGTATGAAGAACGGCTGAGGAATATGGAAGAAAGTAAATGGGCTGGGAGAGTGTTCAGGTATCTGTACAGGAAAAACATTGATTCACAGTGGAGGAAAAGAACTAGGAAGCTTACCAGCAAGTATGCGGCCTGTAGGGTGGACAACACAACAACAAAGGTCAAGCGAAAAGTCAGAGAAGCTGAACTAATCTCATGGGTGGCGGCAATGGAAAAGAAACCTGCCATGAGTAACTACTTAAGAGGAAAAAACGAAATCAGGAAAGAAACCATTTATGATAACTCAAAGGGAAGCTCATTACTTTTCGAAGCGAGATCAGGACGCCTTAGAACACGCACCTATAAAGCGAGATATAACAAGGAAGAAAAAGCATGTGCTTGCTGCGGTAAAGTTAGGGAAACGACGGAGCATGTTTTATTAGAATGTGAAGACGTCTACCCAGCGGTCGAGTTAGGCACCACCGGCCTCCTTGAAGCCCTTCGGTTCAGCGGGAGCAGTGGTAAAGCAAACATGTCCGCAATAGACATTAGTAAGAGGCGATTGGCGGATTGGTGGAAGTAGGGAAACGACAAACGACGGAGACGTACAAAAGCACAGTTCGCAATATGGGATCAGAAAATTTGGGCGTGGTATTTCATAGTGTTTTTTTTATATTGTTTAACCTAGGTAGGATATTAGGCAGTACAGTACCAAGAGCTTGGGGGCGCAACCCACCGCCCCGTTCCAAAGGGACGCTCATAACATCCATCCATCCATTTACTAATCATGAACCACCGATGAACCGCCGTGTTTTGAGCCTATGGGCTTCTATGGAAGCTTCTCTAAAATGTGTAGTTATCTTGGTTTGATTATGTCTCTAACCGTTTTCCCGTCAACGTTATTGGGTCACTGCGTAGTAAGTAGTCCATGGTCGAATGGGTAGCATATCGGGTTGCTGTGCTGAGGGAGCCTGGTTCGAAACCAAGGCCTGGTAAAAGGCTGGCAGTACTTCATCATCATTTATTGGACCCTTAAGGACCCTTTACAGTGTATTACATAAGGGGGGGGGGGGTCATCATAGACATACATAAGTCAAAGATGTTACAACAAGAATGAATTCAAATAACGCAGGTTAAGTAATGCAGCAAAACGAAATAGGAGTACAGACGACTTCAAATGCAACAACACTTGGAATGAAAAGAGAAATCGTTCAATTGTAATTTCCAAAATGTGAAAGCAACCACTCTTTCAATTCTTCAGGATCATGCTCCCTGGCAATTGCACCTGAGTGCATTCCATTCCTGGATTGCTGTGGGTAAAAATGATTTATTGAAGGCTGAAGTTAATCCATACAGGCGCTGTAAACTGAGTGAATTGAACAGGCGTCGTGACGAACGTGCTGGTGGTAGAAGTGATTCACGCAGGTGTTGAAAATGGTAGTACAACTTGTGGAATAAGCATAGACATGCTATCTTGCATCGATAGACTAATGTGGGTTAATTGAGCGATGACTTAATACTACTGATACTAGTTTTGTATTCATATTTTGAAGATATGAATCGAGCAGCACGGTTCTGGACCGATTCCATTGCATTGATTAGATATGTTTGATGTGGACACCACATCGCGGAAGCGTATTCAAGTTTTGTTCTAGCAAAAGTTTCGTATGCCAGTTTACGGACGGAAGGGGGTGACAACGGTAATGCTCTTCTGATGAAGCCTAGAGTTTTAAAGCTGTCGGCGATCAGTTTCGTGATGTGTTCCGACTAGTTTAGATTGCTAGCGATTAGGATACCGAGGTAGCGATACGTTTGTACTTGCGAGATGTTGACTGTGCGTAATGAGTACTCATGGGTGATGTTAGTGTGCTTGCGGGAAATTTGAATAGATTTGCATTTAGATATGTTAAGCTGCATCAACCATTTGGTACACCAGTTATCTATTAAATGCAGGTCGTTCTGAAGAAGGGCCTGGTCGGACTCAGTAGAAATTTGACGATAAAGGACACAGTCGTCCGCGAAGAGGCGTATAGATGAAATACCACAAGGTAGGTCATTAATATAGATGAGAAAGAGAAGGGGACCAAGGACTGATACTTGTGGAACTCCAGAAAATACCTTGCTTGAGGCTGAAGAACATCCACCTATAACGGTGTACTGAAGGCGGTCGATGAGGAAGCATTTAATCCAGGCTAGAATGGGCGGGTGTAGGCTGAGAGAAGAGAGTTTGCAGATTAGTCGTAGATGGGGAACACGATCGAATGCCTTTGAGAAGTCTAAGAATACTACATCAGTTTGAAATAATGAATCTAATGGCGTTTTTCACTGGTCGATTCGGAGCAGGATTTCTTGCTCCGTGGCAACGAATCCGAATTTCGCTGGTCGATCTGGAGCGGGTTCGCGCGTTCCACTGGTCGTTTCGGATCAACTCACTCCGCGCCGGATCGCTCTCACTTGCTCCGCCGCCGAGGCGCGGATTCGGGCGGAAATAGCTCGCTTCACTTCCGTCTTAAAGCAAAATCGGTACCGGTTGGTACGCACAACATTGTGTTGCTTCGCAAAATGGCTGCGTTCGTTGCTGCTGCAGAGCTCGCGTTTAGCGATGAGAGCTCGGATGACAGCGATTACTAGGTGACGCAGGTGCTCTACGAAGCCTTCTATGCACGTTGTCCATGCATAATCCTTGCGGGCGCGACATGGAAATGACGGACTCTGCAATTTCCGTGGTCAAATTACGCACGGGGGACCAACGTTTATAGATACTTTTTTAGTTCCGTATCTCTCCGCCTCGCCCATAGAGAAAAAGCGGCCTGTCGCGATTCTCGCCACCGTGGCGCTGCGGTTACGGGTTGCGCTAGGAGAGTGAGCGTCGTCTGCTAGCAGGCAGCGTTCCGCTACGGCATCTCAGGTTCTCGCCAATTCTGGCCGTCTACTGCAGAAGAAATAACTGTTCTCGGGAAGTTGCTCGGCATTTTTTTGCGGCTATTCCAGTTCGCGATTTATTTGAAACGGGCCGTATTGTGCAAGGAGTAATGTGTACGCCCAGGTATTTTGAGCGGTGGCGGAAATATCAAGAATAACAGCGTTTTAAATGAACGTTCGCGCATCAGTGGCTGTCAAGCGTGCACACGAATTCGCTACCCATGCCAATCGCGCGAATCTATTGCAGCACGTATGATATTTCCTCACAGCCGTGCGGAACAACTCTTTTCTTTATGATACGCGCAGAGATCCACGTAGCTGAATTTATGCGCCTCAAGAGCAGGCTGCCCGTTTCAGCGACTGCGCAACTCGCAGCCATCGAGTGCTAACTTGTATTCTTCCATCCGAAATTCTCCACGCTCATTCTACTTTAAAGAAATATTCGACACTGGCTTGCTCAATATATGTGTATCGTGATGCACACGCAGTACACAGCGATTGTATGAGCATGATCCATGCAGTTACTGTTTTCAAAATGGGAAAAAGAGGAACTTTATTAACAATGGTTTTGCTGCCTGCTGCATGACTTCTGTGCGAATGGCGACCTTCTGTACTTCAGGTAGGTCTTGCACAAGCTCGTCAAGGGATGTTGTGAACTTCTCGCTGAGCCGCTTCACTTCCCGCTTTTTGCGCTCCCGTGCTGCAGTGGCGCGAATCAATCGCTTCCTCAGCACACAAGCTGCGACAGGGACCTTCCTCCTTGCTGGCGTAGATATCTTCTTCTTCAGGCTCTTAATCAAAGTGACGCACATATTGCAGACACCTTTGTCTGCGTCCGTCAAAACTGAGCAGTCCTTGTGGAACAATGTGCTTCCAACTTTCACCCCTGCTCTGCTAGTGGCAACATCACTGCAAGAGCAGCCTAGGCAAAATTGTTTGTTGTGTACAATCTGCAGCAGGGCTTCTAGATCTTGCAGAGAACGAATCTCTACATCAAAAGACGACTGTCGGAGCAGCCTCCCGTTTGCGTGGACAACATAGGTGATATCGTCCCGTACAACGACGCTCTTCAGGATTGTGTACGCCCCCGCTTTCATTCCGGCCACGCAAAAAACAATCTGCCGACGCTGCCCTGGTTCTTCTTCGAGTACTGCTGTTGTCCAGTTGGCTGGGAGCCGAACTGTCGCACTATTCTCGACAATCTGAGCAAAATCGGTGCACTGCAGGGGAACAGGCGCCTCTTGGTTAGTCAGCTGCTCTCGTCGCTCCGTGGGCAAGTGTGCTTCGTTTGTGGTCACATCGTGCGTAGATGCCGCAGCTCTCTTTTTCGGAGACCGCCGCCGAGTCTGCTTTCTTGACAAGTAACTGGGAAGGTTGGGAAAGTTAACGGGGACTGCACCTTCCTTCAATGCCCAGTACGCCCGGTCGATCTCGACGACTTCACCGTTGATAATATGCTTAAACGTCTTCGAAATGTCCGCTTCGTCAAAATGGAGGTCACAAACCTTGGACGTTTTGCTCAGCTCTTTGTCCGCGCGGGGAATAGCTCTTTTCCATTTGCTGAGAAGTTCCGGATCCGATGGCGGTGCAAAAAAAGTGACGCTTGTGAGTGTTGCTTTTGTACCCGCTCGTACAGCCAGGTGCGTAGCAGGTCGGCATTGCGCTAAGCCCAGCACATCAGAGAAAACACAGCGTATCGACAGTTACGAAATGCTTCCGTCCGCGGCCGCACTGTTCGATAGCCCCACAAACCGAGCGCACTGCAAGGTCAAGGTTCTCGCACAGGGGCGAAGACAAACGCAGGCTAAAAGAATCGTGCACAGAAAACACGCAACTGTGCCGCAACTTTTAGTTCAGCCGACCGGCACACGCCGTCAATGCTGCCGCCGGCACCGCGCAACCCGCGACCGCAGCGCCCTCTCAGCGCCTAGGAAGAAATCACGCCCGCCTGGGAAGGCGCAGTTCCGGAACTAAACAAGTATCTATAAACGTTGCGGGGGACGGTGAGTTTGGTTGCCGTGGAAACGTACAGAGCAGAAGTCGGGCATAGTTTCCGGAACCGGTTTGTGCGACGTGCACGCAGACTTCCTGTGTGATCCCCCACGGAGCATTTTTGCGCTCCGCTGGCCGATTCGGATTCGCGAAACCCGAGCCGCTCGCTCGAGGATTTCGGCGGCCGCTCCAGATCGACCAGTGAAAAACGCCATAAGTTTAAATGAAGCCCGGTGGTAAATTAAAAAAGTTGCGTTTCGCAAGAAAGACCAGACCTGAAGCCGTGTTGATTGGCGAAAAAGAACCCGTTGTTTGAAGGTGTAGGGCGACTTCAGAATAAATTATATATTTCATTAGTTTGCATGCAATGCATGTTAGAGATTGGACGATAATTTGAAGCATCAGACCGGTTACCACTTTTGAATACTGGAACTATTTTGCTGACCTTCCAGTCATCTGGAAGCGCGCCTGCATTGAGGGATTGGGTAAAGATTATTTGTAGTAAACGACTTGATGGGACTACGGTTGCTTTGAGCACTTTAGCAGATGTGTTATCGGGGCCGGGACTGCTTGATAGTTTCAACTTGTCGATCAGCTTTTCGATTGTAAAATAATTAAATAAATAAATAACCGTCGGACCAACTTGGGCCACTGGGCATCTGACACATAGCAGGTGCCGCTCATCAAAGAGCCCCTCACCAGGCCCCATAGCAAATTTTGGTTATACGCTGGAAGTTGTTACGTGTCCTTTAGGGAGCGTTCTGCCACAAAACATTTTCAAATCGGCTCAGTAATAGTCGAGATAGAAATATTTCAGTGCCGCGAACCCATGATTTCAGCAGGCGGGCTCCACTGCCGAGCAAGACAATCCAATCTTTCCAATCGCCCCGTTTAGCCTACGCAAGCGAAATTCCTTGCCTGCGTGCTCCCATACCGGTCTTCGGGGATCGCGTGTTGCATGCGTCACAGACACCGCCTTCATTTTTTTTTTCTCCTCGCTTTTTTTTTGGCGGCGCTACGCACTTCCGCCGACGGCAACGCGCGCGAGATGTCTCGTTCGCTAAGCCCACGATATTGCGCGTTGTGCACAAGGAAACATGACTGGCGGTATAGTTCAGTGCAACACTAATACTGAGGCAGAAGAAGCGGATCGCAGAAAATGATCACGCCGCTGGAACGCGGTAGAAAATTGCAAAGTTTCGGTACCTGAGCACGTCACCGCACGACCGTGGGAACAACCAGACGAAGCGCAAATATAACTCTCCTGCTTCGGTGCGAAATAAAACAGAAAACACGCCGACGTTCCGTTTGTGTGTTTTCTTATTTCTCTAAACTTTAATTCGTCAATTCAAGCAACAGATCGCACAGAAAACAGATCTTGTCTTGAATAATTCTCGAAGTCCCGTGTCCCCCCGAGCGGTGTCGCACTGCGGGAACGACTACGTAGTGCAGGGACACGATTACGACACCGTCCGACTTGGAGCGCGCCGGCCGCGAGGAGAAGGAAAAACAGCGTTCGGTTTGAAATTTCAGATCTTTCCGCGGCGCGTAGCAATGTAATACTTTGCAGACGCGATCGTTATCGCGCAACGTATGCAGTGCGCTTGTCAGCTCAAACTGGCCAGACCTGGTGAGGGGCCCTTTCACTGTATCTCTTTTGATGACAACATGGGCCATTGAGTATTAGCCACTGGATATGTGCTGCAATTCAACGACAACCCCTTCTGCCCGAAAGACGAAGCACCGTTTGCAAATTAGTAGATAGCTTTACGAAGTAAGGATAGCGTAGTTTTATCGGCCGCATAAACTTGTAAACATTCGCTTACTAACTGAATTAAAATTGATAGAATGTGTAAGCGAGACTGAATGAGGACGTACAAACAAACGGACACACAGAGACAGCGGTGTCTTTGCGTGTCTGCTTCTTCCTACGTCCTTGTTCAGTCCCGCTTACCCATTCTATCATGGATTTAACTGGTTTTAACTAAGCTAACCATCACGATGTCACGCGCGCACAGGTAAACATCAACACATCTTGCTTCAATGACGGCGGGAACTGTCTATGAAAACGGTGGAGAATAATCGCGGCACCAGCCGCGAGCCAAGTGACCTCCGTGCATCTGTCGCTTCAGCGCGAACGACACGTCGAAAGCACAGTGCATACGAAGCTACCGGCACTCCGCGCACTCTGCAAAGATTGCAGATCGTTTTGAAGATGAGGCCCGAGCGGGCGCGCACTTCAGCCACGTCGCTGATTGCTTTACGGCTGGCGATCCCTCAAATGAACTTCTCGCCCAGCGCTTGACCAGTTGGACCAGCAAACCTAAACATCGGCCCCGGGCTCCATGGTCGCTGCGCATGCGTTGGCTGAGCCTCTATAGCTGAGAGAAGGTGAAAAATGAGAACAACTTTGCTTTAATCATAGAGTTTTATATTAGTATACCTAGAGGAAAATTTGGCGCTGTGATCGTTCAACCACAATGGGGATGATGGGAAGTACAGGCTTCGGATTGACGTTCTGTTGACTGGCGAACTAGTCTACAGTTATTTTTGGGGCAGTTTTGGTTTCGCTCCCAGCGCAATTGCTATAACCTGCAGTGGGACAGTGCAACGCAAAGCTCTCTGCCTTTGTTATACTGCTCGAAGTGGCGATAGCGCGCTGGGCCAGCGACTGGGACGATGTTTGTGTCGCGGTATGGTGTCGAAGCCCTGACGAGAATGTGACGGCATCGTAAACGTTGATAGAACATGTTTTGAGCGTTTGAACCTTGGTTTGCTAAGTGTGTTAGGTTGCCGCTGTAGCATTACGTGCTTTATGAAACTTCAGAATAGGAAAAAGACGGCACTACTGATTCAAGACATGGACAGTGGCTTGACAATCAAATTTTATTGAGGGCTTCATTATGCATTGCTCGTTTATGTGCTCATTGAAATGCGTGTTTTAGGACTTTGAGAACAAAAACTTACTTGTGGTAGGAATGGTTGCTGCTTCCTGGCTGTAGTCTAGTGTCGCAAAATGGGTACGTGCAAAGCCATGCCGTAACGCTTCGGAAGCGGTACGTCAATATAAAATGTAATGAAGCATACTAGCGTCCTAGCTAGCACTACAGCAGATGTGCTTAAAAGTACTTGAATACGCTCAGAAATCGTGACAGTTGACGCAGCCTTTCGAAAGAGCGAGAGAGTTCGCAAGTGCCTGTCGTCTGCGAGAAAAGTCTCGCGTTTGCAGTGAGCAGGCGTTGTGGCAGATGACACTTGTAGCATTCCGCTCAAGGGCGCAACACTTTCTCACAATACATTTTTATTTCCATAAATACTTGATGAGTATTTTTCTATAAGTACATGCACAGTTGTTATTGCTGTTGCAAAAATAAATAAATAATTATTCTCTGGCGTTAAATCGGGAACAGAAGCGCACAAAAATACATACCCTGGTGTGTCCTGGTGATAAACCATAGTAAATCATGCTTCCATCTCAAAGTCATACAACGTTTATGTAGCGTGTTGTACATCTTATAGCATATTGTAGAAAGAAAATTAGATTTTGCGCGATAATATTTGAGTATAGCTTCGTTTACTGCGCCGCAAGCAAACACCACTAGTCTAAAGATTGAAGTCAATCCGAAGCCTGTACTTCCCATCATTCCCATGTAGTATGGTCACCATACATGTAGGTTGAGGCATAGGTATGGTGACTAGAGGGGGGTAGTGTGACGGGCGAGAGCGGAGAGGTGCACAAATTTGCGAAGAAATATGGCGGCCCCAGTAGATGGCGCTGGCTGTGCGACATGTGCCAGCGGCGCTGGGCGGTTTCACGTTGGGCCTCATGTTTTTACTCTCCACCTTGTTTCCAATAATTACACGCCGCGTCCGTGTTAACAGGACATGAACTAGTCATTTTGTTACTTCGTTAAAAAGCATGCGTTTGAAATTTTAAATGGTGCTACTTAACATAAACGAAAACCACAATGTTTCTGATAGACGCAACTGGCAAGCGGCGTTTAGTTTATAATTAACTGTTTCTCAGCATTGACCAGATTTGACATGTTTCGCCAACTTCATTTGAATTAACCCATTTACCTGAGCGCACAGTCAAACTGTGTCTTCAGTGTTTCTTCATGGGCTTTGTTTGGAGTGTAAACTGCTTAATATTTTCTCTTGTAATAAGCAATAGTTCGGGTGTAGCGTGTTTATTTTTCGCTCTCAAAGGTCTTGTTCAGTGTTGAAATCATTTAAATTTAATTTTCTCTTTTCCTTTTCCTTGGAGAGCTTGTATTTTTTAGAGTAGAAATGGCAATGCTACAGTCAGGGCTCTGTTGTACCGAACATCTGCATTCATTTTTTTTTTTACTGTTTCTCTCTCGTTCCGTCGCTTTCGTGAAAATTGATTCTCCAGCAGTTTTCTCAAGTATTTGCAATGAATGCAGGGGCTGTTACTTTCACATTCGTAAGTGCACTTGACAGAAAAGTAATACCCAGCAAACGATATATATCTTCCTTGCTTCTCTGGTTTCACACCGCAACCTCCACACAATACAAGTGCATGTGTGCTGTTGAGCACGCTTCCTCCGACGAAGCAACAGTGCACTGTGAGCGCAATTGGCCCCTGAGGAATACAGAGCAACACAACGATTCCGGTTGGTTGCTTTCCGACTTGAATTTCACTAAATTCGGCAGCGAGATGTGGTCAACCTGCTCGAACCTCGAGCTCACAGACTCCGAAAAACACACTGTAACGTTCACTTGGAAACATTACCTTATTCCATGTTGCATCAGGTAGGCAGACGTTATGACACACACGCTCAAGTTCCACGGCGTGATGTGTATCTGAGGCAATGATATCTGATGTCTCTGGCTCCTGGAGTAGCTGCGTGTGCGCTGCGCCGTCTTCTTGCTGGGCGTCTTGCCTGTTGATTGCGTTCAGCTTTTGTCGTTTTGCAGCAGGTCCACGCTCCTCGCATATATTTCTCTCGTTCCTTTTTATCGGAGCTTTCTTCGTGCAATCTTTGGTGCCTCAGGGAACACAGTGGGCAAGGCGTCTTCTTTCAGATGCGGACGATCGCGCGGCAATTCCACAACCTCACCGTTGATTGTGTGCCGGTAGGTCCTTTCAACGAATCTTTCGTCGAAGTGCCGTTCACAAACCACGCTGTCGTTGGCAAGCCCTTTCTCAGCCCGTTTAATAATTCGGGCCCATTGCTCCCTTTGCAAGACATCAGTTGGGGCTTTAAACACGTACAGAAAGCTTTTGCGAGCAAGGTCGATACCCGCATTTGCATCCAGGCACAAAGCACATACTTCAGCGGCTTGACGGCATGGTTCATTACATCCAAAAGTCTGAATCTGAAGAGTCCATTCCTCGTGTGGCAACGCGACGACCCAACACTGCAGACAAATTTCACAAACGACGGCAGAGGCGACAGCGAAGCGCCAACGCAGCCGGCGAAGCCTAGTCAGTGCCCGGCCGTCGCAAGCGTGGCACGAATAGTGGATGGATGTTATGAGCGTCCACTTTGGAACGGGGCGGTGGGTTGCGCCCCCAAGCTCTTCCTACTATACTACCTAATATTCTACCTAGGTTAAACAATGAAAAAAGACACAAAAAAACACTATGAACTACCACGCCCAAATTTTCTGATCCCCTATTGCGAACTGTGCTTTTGTACGTCTCCGTCTTTTGTCGTTTGCCTACTTTTCTTCCACCAATCCTCCAGTCGCCTCTTACTAATGTCTATTGCGGACACGTTTGCTTTAACACTGCTCCCTCTGAACCCAACGGCTTCAAGGAGGCCAGTAGTGCCTAAATCGACCGCTGGGTAGATGTCTTCACATTCTAATAAAACATGCTCCGTAGTTTCCCTAGCTTTACCACAGCAAGCACATGCTTCTTCTTCTTTCTTATATCTCGCTTTATAGGTGCGTGTTCTAAGGCATCCTGATTTCGCTTCGAAAAGTAATGAGCTTCCCTTTGAGTTATCATAAATGGTTTCTTTCCTGATTTCGTTTTTCCTCTTAAGTAGTTACTCATGGCAGGTTTCTTTTCCATTGCCGCCACCCATGAGATTAATTCAGCTTCTCTGACTTTCCGCTTGACCTTTGTTGTTGTGTTGCCCACCCTACAGGCCGCATACTTGTTGGTAAGCTTCCTAGTTCTTTTCCTCCACTGTGAATCAATGTTTTTCCTGTACAGATACCTGAACACTCTCCCAGCCCATTTACTTTCTTCCATATTCCTCAGCCGTTCTTCATACTCAATTTTACTGCGAGCTTCCCTCACTTCAAAACTAGTCCAGCCCATATCACACTGCACAGCTTCATTTGTAGTCTTCCCGTGAGCGCCCAATGCGAGGCGACCCACTGACCTTTGGTTCCCGTCGAGTCCTGATTGTACCCCTGATTTATAGCAAACAACCGCATTTCCAAAAGTAAGTCCTGGAACCATTACCCCTTTCCACATACCTCGGAGGACCTCGTACTTATTGTATCCCCATAGCGCTCTGTGCTTCATTATGGCTGCATTTCTCTTCCCCTTTGCTATTATGGTTTTTTCCTGTGTTTCAATATATCCATTGCCTTAGTTTGTCCATATACCAAGGTATTTATATTCTGTTACCCCAGGTATTTCTTGGCCCTGTATCTCCACTGTCTGTTCACTGTTTTCATTGAATACCATAACACCAAATTTTCTAACACTAAACTTCAAACCTGAATCGTTGCCTTCCTGTACACAGATATTAGCCAGACGTTGCAAATCACTTTGCTTGTTAGCTAGCAACACAATGTCGTCCGCATAAAATAAACCTGGGAGTTGCTGCTCTATTACTGTACCCGCCTGTTTGCATGAGATTAAACCCGATATTACTTCCTTCTAGCGCCCTCTCCATCCTCACCATGTACATCATAAACAGCAACGGGGATAAAGGGCACCCCTGCCTCAGTCCCTTGTTGATATGAACTTTCTCCTCGCTCCTCATCCCTTCCCATTCAACGCAAACGGTATTTTCTAGGTAAATCTCTCTCAAAAGCTGTATACAATCGTTACCTAAGCCTTCCCCTTCCAGGATATCCCACAAAATGTTGCGGTCCACAATGTTCCGGTCCAAAATGTTGGACTGCAACATTGTTGTCCATGTCCATGTACATGTCCAACATGGACATGTTGGAATGTCCACAAATGTTGCGGTCCAAAATGTTGCACCTTTGAACACAGCAGTGCCCCTAGCGGTAGCCAAATTTTCACCGCTTTCCGCGCGCTCCTCCTCCATGGCGCGGATAAGGCGCCCGGCACACTGCCCCCCTCTAGCCATCATAGCATAGGTATGGGGAACCAGCGCTGGAGTGTTGTAGTGTTCCTGTATATGCTCCCGCAGGGAGCATATACAGGAACACTAGAGTTTTGACACCTGCAGCGCCAACCTGGCGGTCAGAACGTGCACAACGCAGCCGCACCCGCGGAAGAAAATTGCTAGTGATAGTGGCGTTGCGTGCCCCGAAAATCGAAAGAAAACAAAAGCACGCCGACGACACTGTTGCGTATACAGGTGCCACAACTACGTCGGGATGAGGGAGGATATATCCTTCTGCGTCTTTCCATCTGAACGCTAAGAACAAGAACGGAGGCGGCGTTGGATTCAAGCAGTCAGGCGAGCGGAGTAAGTTCCCGTCTTGTCGCCCTGTCAAGCGGTGTCGAGCTGGCTTCTATATAGAATTTCGCGTGTGTGCTTGGTTTATTCGATAGTGAAAACGGTCAGCCATGGTAGACAGTACCAAACAGCAGAATCTGCAGTCGGCATTTCGCCGGAAACAAAATGAGCAATAGCATGCACCATCCGGCATATGTACTAACCATTTTTCCTTCGCAATACCACCGCCAAGCCCCTTCCAACCCCACCGCACCAAGCGAACGATACGAAAGGGAAATATTATCCATTCATTGCCAAGAATTATGTGGTAGGGAAGCTGCCTTGTAGTACGAGTTGTGTGCGCATACTGCCGGCGCACGTACGACTAAGCCGCCTATGTGTTTTTAAAAATGCGCTTGCGGATGAGGACTCGGCGCTCAGATGCATCCCGTAAATTTATTTAATTAGTGCTAAATGTAGCCAGCGTTGTTACGGATCCAGCAGCGGAGCACTCAAACCTTTGCTTGCGCGAGTCAGCTGATGCGATAAAGCTTTTTTCTCCATTGACTGCTGTGGCGAAGTAACATCAGAATTTTTTATGTCTAGCCAGAGAAGTATGGAATCTCTTCAGGCCAACTTATACTTCCGAAACCATAGCGCAGCACGACCGGAGCCGTAGTTGCTAGATTTGCGAGGCAGGCTGCCACGAAAGCATTGCAACGGATCACGGCGCAACCATATGGCGCAACCGTTAAAAAAACACACGTGCTCGCTGCGACATGCTGTGAAAAATACATAAAGCTTAAAAAGCTCCTTTCGAGATTTCTTCACTTGATGGCGCTAGCTTCTTTACGAAAACTGTCCGCTTGAAGCGGCGGGAAAACTGAAACATACGAACTATAATACGGCCGCGCACGTGTGTGTCGTCTGGCCGGGAGGCTGGAATATGCCACGTTTCGTCGCCAGGGCGGCGTGCAACGCACTCTTTTCGACGCGCCGCCTATCCAGCGCTGTTTCCCCATAGCATAGGTGTTATCTTAGAGTTAGTAGAACAACTCTAGAGAAAAAGCTGGGCAGGAAAAGTGGGAACCTCTAGGGCGCCGCCCTGTTGCTACTGGTCAATGTGGCCAGCGCAATTACTTTTGAAAGAGCTGAAAACATGTACAGGTCACCTTATGCTTTGTCATCTAAAAACGCATACCTGATGGCTTTATGAAGGTGGTACGTTAACATTAAGTTTACAGAAAGCGATCGCTAAGTCCGTGACTTATGTAAATCACGATGTACGCATTCATGCAATAAAGGATGACGCGAATTTCGGTTTCGAATCTGTTTTTTTGGATGCGTAGTAGTTTCGTACAGTTTAGGTTCGACATGCGATCGCGCGTCGACATCGGACGCTATGGCGCACTGGTGCCTTATGTGCCACCGAAGTCCCGAAGCGCTCTGGCATATACCTTCACATGTAAGTAAACGAATGTATCTTCTTGTGGAGAATATCACGCGAGTAGGCAGCTCTTGTGGTGCATCACGATCGTTTGAGAAGCGTCACAGTAGAGCATTTTTATGCATGCGGAGCGGTGTTTTATTTGCAGGTTTCCTTTCAGTAGGATCGAAATTGCTGGACAGGCGGACCAGCGCACCGGAATCGTATTGGCGAAGCCACAAGCAACTCAAAGAATCTGGTTAATTGTTGCACTTTGAACAATCATGATTCTACAAAGGCCACAGCAGAAAAACAGCCTGATGCCGAGTATTTCTGTGCCACGAAGTAATCAAGAGGCGAGTGCCTATAATGCGGACGAAATCGAGTGCATCGAGACTTAGAACGACAGAAAGCTGAGCTAGTTGGTAAGGATTCATTATGCAAAACAGAGGTGAGGGGTGCAGACAGGACACAAGAGTAGAGAAGTGGGCGGCGCTCGTGTTGTTTGCTTGTAAATACTCTACTCTTGTGTCCTGTCTGCGCGCCTCACCTCCGTTTTGCATAACGAGTGCATCAAGCCACATATTAATAGCGTAGGCGTTTTATTACCTGTGCAATGTTTTCAACACTTCCATCATATGTGTTGCGGTGATTACTGAATCCTGAGTATATAAGAGAATGTGAGTAATGCTGTGCGCTGCTGTAATGAGGGTTCATTACACTCAACGTATAAACTTTGAATAGGTAACGTTCTGAAGGCACCACTGGCCAGTCGCAGTCCAAGTATGGTGACTAGAGGGCCTCTAGCCACCATAGTCCAAGGTTATGTCCTGGATCAAGTCGTTGGATGTAGGATTGTCTGGCTGAGCCGTAAACAATGGAGCCGTAGTCTAAAAGGCTACGAACAAGAGACCGGTAAATACGTAAAAGACACGTTCGGTCGGAACCCCAGTGCTTATGAGATAACACTTTGAGGATATTCAATGCTTTATTTGCCTTAATCTTTAGTGCGTTAATGTGGGCAAGGAAGTTTAGTTTTTTGTCAAAAATTACTCCCAAGAATTTATATTCTTGTTTTACCTGCAGCGCAACATCATTCAATTTTAAGTCCGGGTCTAAGTACAACCCTCGTTTTTGCGGCAATAGCACTGCAACAGTTTTCTGAGTAGAGAAGCGGAAGCCATTTTTCTCAGCCCACTCCATTAGTTTATTTATTGTTATCAGCTGGAGCTGCCTTTCACATGTTGGTAAGTTTGAGGCGCGGCACGCTATTTGCAAGTCATCGACGTATATGCAGTGCATAACAGAGGTCGGAATGACTTTGTTGATAGAGTTCATTTTTACAATAAAGAGTGTTGTGCTAAGTACGCAACCCCGTGGCACGCCGTTTTCCTGGATAAACGTGCGCGAGAGCGCAGAGACTAGACGAATTTGGAATGTTCTGTTGGACATAAAATCTGCGATACAGTTGAGCATTTTGCCACGGATTCCTAGCGCGGCAAGGTCACGTAAGATTCCAAACCTCCACGTGGTGTCATACGCTTTTTCTAAATCGAAGAACACTGCCAGGCAGTGCTGTTTGTGTACGAATGCCTCACGTATTTCGTGTTCAAGTCGGACGAGGTGGTCTGTCGTTGAACACCCTTTGTTTATAGCCGCACTGATGAGAATCAATGGAGTTCCGTATATGAAGCGTGAAAGTTAATCTGGCATTTACGATACTTTCATATGTTTCAGCCAAACAACTAGTCAGGGCAATGGGTCGAAAGCTGCTTGGGGATGTGGGGGATTTACCTGGTTTTAAATATGGCACAACTATTGCGTTTTTCCAACTTTTTGGCATGCTTCGGAATTCAAATATTTTGTTAAAAATTTAAGTAGAATATCTACGAATGCTTGGGACAGGTGTGAGAGCATAGAATAATGGATCTGCCCCGTAAGCTTATGTCAAGTAAAACAACGTGAAGTCCTGAGAGATCAAGCTTTTTTTATTACACATGTTATAATAGGAACACCAACTTTTTTCAGGATGATAAAAATCAATGTAGATCAAAGTTCTTCATGTAGTGGAAACATGTTAAATCTGATGATGATGATGTGTGTTGTTTTGTGGCGCAAGGGCCAGGTTTGGCCAAAGAGCGCCATGACCGGTGGTAGTGTTAAGGATGTATTATGGAAGATGTGACTTGGCTGTAAAGTGGCCTAAAAATATTCGCTGTAAAGTGCGTAAAATCTACGTACTATAATATTATGGCGATGACTAATGACGAATACTATGAACATTAAAATCCATCGTACAAGAATGATGCAAAATATAAAATGTATAAGATGGTAAAATTACTTGGAGCACTGCTGCCTCGCCAGAGCCCTTGAGAACAAGGGTCTAGAGGCATGTGCTATACCAAGGAGCTATCACAGCGGCGTCCTCTGAAGAGAGGACCCGCTATGAACATGTAGGGCTAAAAACATGCAAGACAACATCTTTCAGAAAATTTAGGACTGCGTTGGTGTCAAACAAAGGTTCTTGGCCGAGTAACATAACAGGATGAAGGGGGATGCGCTGCCGGTAGGCTAAGGGAAAATGTTTCTTTCTTTCATATTCGGCTTCCCGACACTCCAGGAGGACGTGGAGGACGGTCAGCCTCTCCCCGCATCTACCGCAGGTTGGAGGATCATTTTCAGTGAGTAAATAGTTATGCGTGCCAAATGTGTGTCCTATTCTCAGACGACAGAATAGGACATCTGTTCGGCGTGATTTTGTTACAGAGGGCCAGAATCCTAACTGTGGCTTGATCACGTGGAGCTTATTATTTGTTTCCGCGTCCCATAGGCGTTGCCAGTGGTTGCGTAGTTTCCTCCGTAAGAAGGGCTTCAGATCCGTGACAGGAACTGCAGCGGTGGGATTAGCAGAATGCCATGCAACTGACGTGGCCATCTGGTCCGCCAGAACATTACCTTCGATGGCCCTATGACCTGGCACCCAGCATATAATCACATACTGGTTAGATGCATATGCTTCACATAAGACGGAATAGAGTTCAATTATTACAGGATTTTTGTGCTTGCAGAACGATATCAAAGCCTTCACAACACTTAGGGAGTCCGTATATATAACTGATTTTTTGAGTTTTGATTTCCTTATATGCTTCACGGTCGACAATATTGCGTAGGCCTCAGCCGTGAAGATACTAGTTTCCGGATGCAGTGCGTCGGATTCCGAGAAGGATGGCCCGACGGCTGCATAGGACACCCCGTCATGTGACTTCGATGCGTCTGTGTAGAACTGCGTGCAGGAGTGTTTGTGCTGGAGTTCCCGGAAATGCATTTGGATTTCGATATCTGAAGCGTGCTTTGTAACTTGAACGAAAGATGTGTCGCATTGTATCAGCTGCCACTCCCAAGGAGGTAGCAGCTTGGCTGGATGCATTAGGGGGAGCTCTAGGAGTGGGACATGCATTTGATCACTAAGCTCCCTCACACGCAGCGAGAAAGGCTGTCTTACGGAGGGACGATTGCGAAAGAGTGTAGCATATGTCATGTCATTAATGGTATTAAAACAGGGATGTTGTGGATTTGAGTGGACTTTCAGAAAATATGTTTGGCTAATGTATGTTCTCTGCAGATGAAGTGACCACTCATTTGATTCTACATATAAACTTTGTATGGGACTCGTTCTGAAAGCGCCTGTGGCCAGTCGGATTCCTAGATGGTGGACCGGATCTAGCATCTTTAGCGCGCTCGGGGCTGCAGAATGATAGATCACGGCACCATAGTCTAGTCGTGATCGAATGAGGCTCTTATAGATATTCATTAGACACTTCCTGTCACTACCCCACGTAGTCTGGGATAGAAGTTTCATTAGATTCATTGTTTTCAGACATTTTTGTTTAAGATATTTAATGTGGGGGACGAAAGTGAGTTTGTAGTCAAGTATGACACCCAGAAATTTGTGTTCTTTGTTTACAGGTATCTGCTGTCCACGCAGTTCTATGCAAGGATCTGGGATAAGTCCTCTCTTTCTTGTAAAAAGAACACAAGAGCTTTTGTTAGGATTGATCCTAAATCCATTCCTGTCTGCCCACGTTGACACTTTGTTCAGGCCATGCTGTACCTGTCTCTCGCAGACTGCGAGGTTACAAGATTTGAAACCTATTTGAATGTCGTCCACATAGACAGAGTAAAAGACGGCGGGTGGTAGTGAAGCACGAAGCGTGTTCATCTTCACGATAAAGAGCGTGCAGCTGAGCACGCCTCCTTGGGGTACACCCGTTTCTTGCGTAAAAGGACGTGAGAGTGCATTGCCGACTTTTACCCGGAAAATACGATTTGAAAGATAGCTTTTTATTATATTAAACATATTACCGTGGATGCCCATTTCTGACAGGTCTCTTAAGATTCCGTAACGCCACGTTGTGTCATACGCCTTTTCCATATCGAGAAATATCGATAGGAAGAACTGTTTATGTATAAATGCGTCCCGGATATTCCCTTCAACACGCACGAGATGATCGGTTGTGGAGCGCCCTTCTCGGAAGCCGCACTGATAAGGATCAAGCATTTTGCTCTCTTCAAGGAAATGAATAAGTCGCCGATTTATCATTTTTTCGAACACCTTGCAAATGCAGCTTGTGAGGGCTATCGGGCGGTAACTTGCCACCGAGGAAGGGTCTTTGCCTTGTTTCAAAACAGGGACTACAATGGCTTCTTTCCACGCGGTTGGAAGGTACCCTGCATCCCAGATGGTGTTGAAAAGTGTAAGTAGTGTAAGTTGCGTGTCATTGTGTACGTTTTTGAGCATTTCATATAAGATTCTATCAGATCCTGGTGCGGAACTCTTACATGCGCTCAAGGCCGCTTTCAACTCGGCAGCACTAAATGGGCAATTATAGGGTTCATTCTGTCGGCATTTATTGATGAGTGGCTTGCATTCTTCTATTTCTTTATATTTCAGGAATGTTTGCGAATAATGGTTGAAGCTTGATACACTCTCGAAGTGCTCCCCAAGTGAGTCTGCTTGTTCAAGCAGGGTATCGCCTTGTGGGTTTACCAGGGGGAGTGAATGTGTTTGCCGCCCTCTAATCCTATTTACTCTGTTCCAGGCTTTGGCCTCATCCCTAAACGAGTTAATACTTGATAAAAACTTTTGCCAGCTTTCTCTTCTGGCCTGCCGGCGGGTTCGCCTGCCTTGTGATTTTACTTTTTTAAAGTTAATAAGATTCTCTGCAGTGGGGGAGGCGCGTAGCAACCCCCACGCTTTGTTCTGATTTTTACGTGCGATCCTACAATCGTCGTTCCACCACGGGACACGCCGTTTGCAGGACAGACCATTTACTTGTGATATACATTTAGATGCGGCATCTATTATGAAGGCTGTAAAATATTCGACAGCAGCGTCAATTTCTAGCGAGGACATGTCATCCCACGGAATACAAGATAGAGTTCGAAATTTTTCCCAGTCGGCAGTGTCAACTTTCCACCTAGGAGCCTGTGGTGGATATTCCTTTTCTTCGGGTGTTCTAAGCAGTATTGGGAAGTGGTCGCTTCCGTAAGGATTGTTGTTAACTTGCCATTCGAGTTCAGACAGTAGTGACGGGGAGACTAGGCTAAGATCTATTGAAGAAAATGTTCTGTTTGCAAGAGAATAGTATGTCGCTTCCTTCTTATTCAGTAGACAAGCACCAGAAGAGAAAAGGAACTGTTCAACAAGACGTCCTCGCGCATCTATACGAGGGTCGCCCCAAAGGTAGTTGTGTGCATTGAAGTCGCCTAGAACCAGATAAGGTTCTGGCAATTCATCTATAAAGGACTGAAATTCATGTTTAGTTAATTTGTAATGTGGGGGTATATAAAGCGAGCAAATAGTGATGAGTTTGTTTAGCAGAACAGCTCGCACCGCCACTGCCTCAAGGGGCGTACGTAGCTGTAAAGATTGACATGCTATACTTTTATGAGTGAGAATCGCCACACCACCCGATGATGCGACGGCATCATCGCGATCTTTGCGAAACGTAACATAGGTACGGAGAAAGTTTGTGTTTTTGGATTTTAAGTGTGTTTCCTGTAAACACAGCACTTTTGGATTGTGTTTATGGATAAGTTCTTGAACATCATCTAGATTCCTAAGTAGACCTCTGACATTCCACTGAATGATTTGTGTATCCATATTTTAAATTTAATTGGTGCTGTGTTTACGGAAACGGAAGGGATGTCTTAGATTACAGAGCCCTTTCGAGGCCCTGTAACCGGGGTTTTGCTCTTTTTGAAGCGTTCGAGGGAACCTCGCCGCTCCTTAGGCGCCTGGGGCGCCTTGGGGATAGTTGTGGTGTCCATTGCCTCTTGTGAGGCGCCGGACACGTGCTCTTGCGAGCGAGAAGTTACCAGGGAAGGGCCCGCCTTGGAGGGCAGGACCCCTGCGCCCACCAGCCCGGAGGTCGGTGGGGTTCCCTGGGGGATTTGGCTGCGCCGGCCATTGCCAGCACTGGAAGGGACCTGGGAGGTTGAGGCAGCCTCGGCTGCGCCCACCTTCGGGGTCGATGGCCCCTTTTCCTCGGTTGGCGGAGCAGCGCTAGCTGCAACCACCGTGGGGGCAGATGGCGTAACTGCCGACTCACTGCGTGTGGGTCGGACAGTCGCCGGAGGCCGTTGTGACGCTGCCCCCTGACGCGCCACTTCGGCAAAGCTGGCCTTAGGAAGGTGTGCAACCCGCCTGCGTGCCTCTTTGAAAGTGATATTTTCCTTGACTTTAATTGTTACTATTTCTTTTTCTTTTTTCCAAGACGGGCATGACCGCGAGTATGCGGCATGCTCGCCATCACAATTGACACAGTGGAAAGCATTCTCACAAGCTTCAGAGGAGTGTTCGTGCGCACTGCATTTCGCACAAGTTTGGCGGCCTCGGCAGCTCTGCGAACTGTGGCCAAAACGCTGGCACTTGAAACATCGGAGGGGATTTGGCACGTATGGTCTTACACGGAGCTTGATGTACCCGGCCTCGATTGACTCGGGCAAGACACTTGAATTGAAGGTGAGTATTAAGTGTTTGGTCGCTAGTTCTTTACCATCTCGCCTTATCTTAATTCTTTTGACATTTGTAACATTCTGTTCGCTGAAGCCCTCCAAGAGCTCAGCCTCAGTGAGCTCCAGCAAATCATCGTCCGAGACAACGCCGCGGGAGGTATTCATCGTGCGGTGCGGGGTTACTACTACTTGGGTCTCCCCAAATGATACTAGCTGTGGCAGCTTCTCAAATTGCTTCTGGTCGCGGAGCTCCAAGAGGAGGTCACCGCTAGCCATCCTTGACACCTTATATCCTGGGCCAAAAACTTCGGTAAGGGACTTAGATACTAGGAACGGGGATATTGTTCGTACTTGTTTAGCCGGTTTTTCTGCGTGGATTACATGAAAACGGGGAAAATTGTGGACTTGACGTCCGAAAAACTGAAAAACTTCTTCGGTGCGCCCTCGTTTATGAGGGCGATCAGGTAGTTTAGGAAAAGCATGTTCCATAAGTAATGTTGGGTTTTCGGCCGCGATGCCGACCACCCACCATGGAGCCCAACAGGGGGACGTGACAGGAGCTTCTGCTATAGAAACCCTGCCAACGCCAGCCGTACATCGCTGCTATAACCAAATACAGCATAACCAAGGCTGGCTAGCTACACAAGGTTAACCCTTGCCGCCGGGAAACTAGGAAGTGAGGAGAAGTGATGAGAAGACAGGAAAGATGAAAAAGACGGGAGAGAAAGACTAAGATTGGAGAGGAGGACAGGAAAAGGCGACTGCCGATTTCCCCCGGGTGGGTCAGTCCGGGGGTGCCGTCTATGTGAAGCAGAGGCCAAAGGGGTGTGTTGCCTCCGCCGGGGGGCCTTAAAGGTCCAAACACCCAGAATTGGCTCAACCCCCAGGATCCCCTTTTCCCCAGACACGGCTAAGCCGCGCACGGCTACACGCGGGAGGGTCCAACCCTCATGTGCTCGGGTCCGTGGTGTCGCAACACACCAAACGCCTGCTTGCGCAGACGCCCCTGCGGGGGATGTTAAATCTGTTAAGAAGACGTGAACGTGTGCAAGTTGGTAATAAATTTCTAACTTGCCAAAGCGAATTACTGTCCTCATCGAACAAATAACTATAGTTTCTTGCACATGTGCCTTCATCACATTCAGCACAACATTATGTATCTTTATCTTTTTTCTTTTTAATACATTCTGTAGCCCTTCAATAAATTCCAGTTGGAAGTGGCACCATGTTTGTCTTGCATGTTTCTTTGTCTAAGTCATATCAGTAATGTGCTTTAGCAAGTTAAAATAGTCTGCTAAGCTTTTGTGTCCAATCAGCATGTTCCTCAAGCTTCAAGCGAGCTCTACTTGTAAACACCACAGTGTCACCCAGAGCATTGTGTGCTATGTGTGCTGTAGGGTGCCCTAGTTGGAGAGAGAGACAATAGAGCTCCAATGTGACAAGCTGAAAATATTGTATTTATATATCGATTGTATCTGTTTGTATATAAGTTTGTTGTTGTGTAGAGCATTTTCTCCATTGTGCAGCAACACAGGTACTCAACACAACATCGCAGTCAGGCTAGTTTGTCCAAATCTGAGGTTACAGACAGCACTGAAATGATATGAGGAACAGATTACAGTGCTTATGTTATTTGTTTCTCTTGTCTTCGTGAGTTTTTTGTTGTGTGTAAATAGCTTGGATGCAAGTGCAACCAAGTGGGAGCCCATAGCCATGGGTGTACCTACAATGCGAAATGGCAACTGAATATTGGAGAAGTTTTGGGTACCAGAAACAAAGCTGTCAGAAAAGACTCTTTGCTATAAAATCCCCATGAACTTTGACACAACATATCTTTGGACACATGCCTGCAGGAGCAGCTTCACATGCAAAAGTGTGACAAGGCCATGTGCATCTGTGGAAAGGCATATGCAACTGCGGAAAAGTATTGATAACTAAATAAGAACCAAGACAAATGTCTAGGTATTCTTGCATACTCCAAAGTACCCTTTGAAGCAGTGCACCTTTTCTTTGCCGATGTTGAGAACTGAAAATGTGTTACTTGTATAAGCTTGTCCTACTGTGTATGGTGAATGCACTACAGCATGGCCACCCTAGAAAAGAGGTCACGAATGCCGTTACTTCCCTTTAAAAAGGTAAAATCTTCAAAAGCACTAGAACCATTGCAACTGACAATATAACTGCTTTAAGTAATTATAGCTTGAATGGAGGCCTACAGGCTAACCTTTCAATAAAACATCTGCCAAACATCTATATTGGCCACTTTTCCTATTAATAGAACGAATGTTGGAGCTCCACCGGTTTGAATACTGTACAAAAAGAGGGAAACAGACCACAGCGCTGTCCTGTCGTTCAGCGCTGTTTTCTGCTTGTAATCATGAACCAACCAGCCCAAATGCGTACTCTTCTACTCTTCTGAATGCTGTAGTTGAATGTTCCTTATTACTCTGAATGCCAATGTACGTACATGCATAAAAGTTCCTCATATGTCTGCAGGCAATAACGATGCACTTCCTATGCGAGAATTACCCATTTGTCTTTTGTGAGGTGAAAATGTGAACGTAGAGTTCCGTATTACAAAACCCTAATAAAAGACTGTCACTTTAGCATACGCCGAATGGGGGGAAGGCGAAAGCCTGCATGCTCAAGAGACATGCATTAAGTTTCTTATCATTCTCATTCAAAAGCATTGTTACTTCTTATTACTTGTTTTCTCCCACTAAAGGTCGTGGGTTTGAGTGCCTTAATTAAGAGAGAGAGAAAAGCAAAGGAAAGACGGGGAGGTTAATCAGAGAGTATATCTGGTCGGCTACCCTGTACCAGGGGAGGGGCAAAGGGATGCGATAGGTGGGAGAGAAAAAGAATGACAAAAAAAGCACACACACACAATACAGAACTGCTTCTGTGGGCACTGTCACATAGTCTGCGAAGGCGTTCCTAGTGATACACAGTGTCATATGCACCTAACATGTTCACTGTGGCATGCTTTCTTTGGGTCTCCTTTTACGTGCGGAGTGATCCACTGGTGGGACACGCCGGCTATGCCTCTTTCTTTTACTCCAAAAAGATGGTGCTGCTATCTTTGCAGCTGGCGTTTGGCTCGTTTATTTGAAAGATGCAAAGCTGATTTCCGCTTTTTTCGCGTGAACATATGTTGAACTACAAAGTGCTTGCCACGAGAAAAGACAAGAAGTCACTTCCTGTGATAGAAGCATTTATTAGTTGGAGAAAAGGTAAAATTTAGTAGGAAGATTAACCATATTTTGAAGTTTAAATCCTACTCATATTACAGTTGAAGCAAGCTTGCTTGTCAGCTTACTTGTGCTTAGAATTAAAGCACGACAAACATGAATGGCTTGCCAGGACATTATCCACAGAAAGTGATCACTTTTCTCGCTCTCACCCAAGTGCCGTTTGGGCTGGTGCTGGAACTGTTGGCTGCATAGAAACCAATGCAATGCCACTGAGTGTCACGTGCTGAATGTGCCAGTTTTTTTAGCGTGTGGACATGCCTTCTCCCACAAGTTTCTTCGATGTTGTCTTGACAAGGGGCGAACAGTGAACGAGCCAATGCTTCTCGAAATTTTATAATTGGCGTAGAGTTTCCTTCAAGCATGCCACGAATGTTCCACGCATTTACGATGGCACTTCCAACAAGCAACTCAACAGCTACCTTTCTGTACCACTTGAGTCCTTTTCTAAGGCAGTTGTGGTATGACGCCATTTGGTCGCTATAGTCGATGCCTTTCTTTTGCTGCATTGTAATCGAGAACAGCCTGATGTTTTGGGATTGGGGCGCTGTCCTTTGTTTTCTTCCCGCTGTCCACCAAAGTTGCTTTATATTTCACCAAAGTTGCTTTATATTTGATGACAGATGCGAGTATCAGAACGAGCCTCTTGTCCATCCACTTCAGTACCTTCACTCCATTTTTGGACTGAAGTCCGGTCACACTGCCTTTCGCAACCTTTACTTCAGTGACATCTTTTGGCAGCCCTTTCCTGGTTAAGCGAACTGTGCCGCAAATGAAAGCGTCTTCCTTTAGAAGGCGAAGAGTGAGCGGCAAGCTTGTGTAGAAGTTGTCTGCGTACAGCGGGCGCCCGACTCCATTGTAATTTTGCATGAGTTTCAAACATACATCTTCAGCATGTCCGACGCCAACTTGTTAATCAGACTTTCCAGCATATACGTCGACCTTTAGCATGTAACCGTCTTTTGTACATGCCTTGAAGAGCCTGACTCCATACGTATGGGCTTTTCCTGGAATGTACTGTCTGAATGAAATTCGGCAACGCCATGGCACTATTGTTTCATCTATCATGACCTCCTTTCCTGGCTCAAGCACAGCGGCAAAATTCTGGTTCAATTTCTCTACTGGAGGCCGGATCTTAAAAACACGATCCTGCAACTCTGCAAGCAGTTCATTTTCCGCGAATTGCAGTTCAATGTCCGCAAATTGCCAGAACCTCAAAAGTAGGAAATAAGCGGTCATGGCTCATATTTTGACGAATGAGTTCAACACCATACAGGTCACTTTTTGCGCGGTAGCGACTCAGAGTAGGAAGACTGACGAGACCAATACAAATCAGTATTCCAACAAATGCTTTAGTTTCTTGGACATTGGTTTCCATCCATTTCTTAAACTGTGATTTAGATTTGGGAGTAGGAAGATGGAGGAGACCAATACAAATCAGTATTCGAATAAATGCTTTCATTTCTTGGACATTGGTTTCCGTCCAATTATTCAACCGTGATTTAGATTTAGGAGTAGTTGACTCCAACACTTGTTGTGTGAACCAGTTTGTTTCATTGACCATCATTTGCCAGATATCATCCATAATAAACAGTAAGTATAAAGACAGGGCATCATGGCTAGATGGCAATTCAATGATAGTGGGCGGCCTAGAGCCCGGCGTCGCACTAGGCGAAGTGGTTGCTGCCGGTGTCCATTTCTATACAGATGGGCTGAGAGAAATGAGAGCATCGTAGCCTGAATCATCCGCCTTGAAATCATTAGTCCGGTCCGACTCTCCATTCAACATGCTGGCTGAGGTCTGTGACAGTTCCTAAACACTATTTTCATCACTGCCTTCACTCTCTGTCCACTGCTGAACATCTGACACTGAAACACTTGACTCATCAGCCGGTGATCACAAAGCTGCTGGTGCATTCTTCTGGCCAAAACTAAGTTCGTTTGTTTACTCTGCGTTGTGCTTTTTTTTGCATCTGTAAAAGGCATGAGGATCCATTAGACATGCTGAAGAGTTTGGGACCAGCAAGAAAAATGCAGATACTTAGTCCAATGGCACGTATTTCAAGAACTGCGGCAAAAAGTTTGCAAGCAACCCAACTCAGAAACGTGCCACCACTCCACTCTTTGAAACAAATGTGCCACCCGACGTCCAATGTAATAAAAAGATATATTAGTTGCAATTTCGAACGTCAAACGGGAACACAAGAGGGAGAGTTCTCGCGCCTAGGTCACTGCGGCGGGCCATGCCGCACACAGCATAAACACGCTTTCATTGAGTGCGTTGTGGATCGCTGGTGGGTCATAGCATTTAACATCAGACAAGTTTTCTTCTGGCTATTTATGCCCTCGCGCAACAAAAATCATACCTCTGCATTCAAGTGTCGTAAAGTTATCCCAGCAGCAAGCAGATGAATGCCCGTAGCTTTGCTGCTGCATTGGAGTAGCATAGGCTGCGACACACCGGTGTCTCACAATGCAGTTAACACGTTAATTAAAACCACCTTAATTAACTGTGATTTAATCAACTTTGCCCTAATTAACACCATATGTTGTGAATAGGAGTACCTTAATGAACTCTATATGAATTAAATGTGCCTTAATCAACTTTGCCCTAACATCAAATGTCGTGGGTTCAAGTGCGTTAATTAACTCTATATTCATTAAATGTACCTTTCTTTTTTGCATGATTAGCAGCATCGATGTGGAAGACGACAACGAACGCTCGAGCAGGGTCACGAGAGCTCCGATTAACCGTGCCTTTGTTTGGCATGATTAGCAGCATCGATGTGGCAGTGATGTACTGGAATAAGACAAACGCGCGAGCGCCCCGATTTTCTGTACCTCACAAAGCAACCTTGAAACATAGAGATCTAAGACTTTCGCCTTAAAGGGCCTCTATCATGTCTGGCCATTTTGAGTTGACAAGCGCAGTGCATACGCGCTAACGATTGTGTCTGCTAAGTATTACAACCTTACGTGCCGCGGAAAGAGCTTAAATTTACAAACCAAATTGCCTCCTCCTCACGGGGGCCGCGCTCCCAGCCGGACAGTCGACGTCAATCGCACAAGTGCGCCTACGTACATGGGAGTGCTGTGATGTCACTCACAGTACGTGACACGTATAGATAATTAGTCAAGGCAGCATGCAGTTATTTGTTGAATCTGCTGCTTCAATTAATGGACCAATTAAAGTTTAGAGAAATAATGCAACACACGAACCGAATGTCTGGGTGCTTGTGTTTTACTTCGCACTGTAGCAAGCGAGATGAACTTCAGTTTTGTCTGCTTTTTCCGACCTTTGCGCGCATAGAACGAAACTATATGTCATTTTCTACTGTGTTCCAGCGCTGCAATCATGCTCTTTCATCCTCTCGCGTCTGCCTCAGTGCTCTTGACTGGGGCACCACTGACTTATACCGCTGGCAGGTACGTGTTCCCGTGCAGAGAGCGCATTATCGTCCGCTGCGGGAAACGAGACAAGCGCAACAGCTCGCGCGCGACACCGTCATCGGAAGTGTGCCACTCAGCAAAATCTCTCTCTCGAGAGAGAGAGAGAGAGGAGAGAAAAAAACAGACGGAGGAGGAGGGTATAACCGTCGCGTGAGAACGCAATGAAGGAATTTCTCTTGCGGAGGCAAGACAGGGAAAGATGCAGAGAGCGTTCATATGGGGAACCAGCGCTAGTTTTCACGTAGTGTTCCTGCATAGCATATACAGGAACACTAGGGTTGCACTAGGAGAGTGAGCGTCGTCTGCTAGCAGGCAGCGTTCCGCTGCGGCATCTCAGGTTCTCACCAATTCTGGCCGTCTACTGCAGAAGAAATAACTGTTCTCGGGAAGTTGCTCGGCATTTTTTTGCGGCTATTCCAGTTCGCGATTTATTTGAAACGGGCCGTATTGTGCAAGGAGTAATGTGTACGCCCAGGTATTTTGAGCGGTGGCGGAAATATCAAGAATAACAGCGTTTTAAATGAACGTTCGCGCATCAGTGGCTGTCAAGCGTGCACACGAATTCGCTACCCATGCCAATCGCGCGAATCTATTGCAGCACGTATGATCACAGCCGTGCGGAACCGTGAGCCGCTTCACTTCCCGCTTTTTGCGCTCACGTGCTGCAGTGGCGCGAATCAATCTGTTCCTCAGCACACAAGCTGCGACAGGGACCTTCCTCCTTGCTGGCGTAGATATCTTCTTCTTCAGGCTCTTAATCAAAGTGACGCATATATTGCAGACACCTTTGCTGCGTCCGTCAAAACTGAGCAGTCCTTGTGGAACAATGTGCTTCCAACTTTCACCCCTGCTCTGCTGGTGGCAACATCACTGCAAGAGCAGCCTAGGCAAAATTGTTTGTTGTGTACAATCTGCAGCAGGGCTTCTAGATCTTGCAGAGAACGAATCTCTACATCAAAAGACGACTGTCGGAGCAGCCTCCCGTTTGCGTGGACAACATAGGTGATATCGTCCCACACAACGACGCTCTTCAGGATTGTGTACGCCCCGCTTTCATTCCGGCCACGTAAAAAACAATCTGCCGACGCTGCCCTGGTTCTTCTTCGAGTACTGCTGTTGTCCAGTTGGCTGGGAGCCGAACTGTCGCACTATTCTCGACAATCTGAGCAAAATTGGTGCACTGCAGGGGAACAGGCGCCTCTTGGTTAGTCAGCTCCTCTCGTCGCTCCGTGGGCATGTGTGCTTCGTTTGTGGTCACATCGTGCGTAGATGCTGCAGCTCTCTTTTTCGGAGACCGCCGCCAAATCTGCTTTCTCGACAAGTAACTGGGAAGGTTGGGAAAGTTAACGGGGACTGCATCTTCCTTCAATGCCCAGTACGCCTGGTCGATCTCGACGACTTCGCCGTTGATAATATGCTTAAACGTCTTCGAAATGTCCGCTTCTCCGCTTCGTCAAAATGAAGGTCACAAACCTTGCACGTTTTGCTCAGCTCTTTGTCCGCGCGGGGAATATATATAGCTCTTTTCCATTTGCTGAGAAGTTCCGGATCCGATGGCGGTGCAAAAAAGTGACGCTTCTGAGTGTTGCTTTTGTACCCGCTCGTACAGACAGGTGCGTAGCAGGTCGGCATTGCGCTAAGCCCAGCACATCAGAGAAAACACAGCGTATCGACAGACTTACGAAATGCTTCCGTCCGCGGCCGCACTGTTCGATAGCCCCACAAACCGAGCGCACTGCAAGGTCAAGGTTCTCGCACAGGGGTGAAGACAAACGCAGGCTAAAAGAATCGTGCACAGAAAACACGCAACTGTGCCGCAACTTTTAGTTCAGCCGACCGGCACACGCTGTCAATGCTGCCGCCGGCACCGCGCAACCCGCGACCGCAGCGCCCTCTCAGCGCCTAGGAAGAAATCACGCCCGCCTGGGAAGGCGCAGTTCCGGAACTGTTGCACAAGCATTGCTGTTAAGCCTGTGGCAGAAATAGAGTTTATGAAATCAAAGGACTGCATAGAGCGCGCTCTTGTGGTGTGCTACGTGAATGAAATCATTCGTTGCCTGCCTGCACAAATGTTTGCAATCATATGGTTAGCATCTCCAGTGAATTTCGAGCACACCATAATATGTGCAGTTCCGTCCAGCTTAACAGCACTGTACGCAAGCACTTCCGTAAAACTAGTGGCAAAAGTACGATGTCATGAAACCAGATGAATGCATATACCTCGCTCTTGTGGTACGCTGCGTGAATGAAAGCATTCATTGCCTGCCTGTACAAACGTTTTTGCATGTCGAGTTAATATCAAGCGAACCGTAATATGTGCAGTTTTGTCGAGCACTTCACCGCACTCTATGTAAACATTGCCGTAAAGTCTGGAGTAGAAATAGGGTTTCATGAATGAATGCATAGACTGCGCTCTTGTGGTGTACAAGGTGAACAAAGGATTCATAGCCTGTCTCCACAGCAATTGGTCACGTCGATTTGTGTGAGCACATAGGTTCATCTATGTGCCACATCTATCTCTGTAATGAGAAAATAAGCAACAATGTCAGCATGTCGACGCACATGTGCTTTTCCTAGCAGAAAATCTGATAGGATAAACTGATAAAAATTCTAACAGTTTTCTTCTATTGCATTATGGAACGATACAACTGATACACTGATAAAGTTTCTTTTAGTTCTATTCTGGACGTATCTGTGCTATTCTGCTTGTACAAGTCTACTAGCGTATTCTTTTTATTAGTGCACGTAATAGTGTATTCGTATTAGCTTTGCCAGATCTATAGTCTTTCTATGTGTGTTGTATAGGTGTAATATATGTGCTTCAAGAAGAAGCAATTGGCTTCCTCGATTGCCCAATAAATGAGTCAGAAATAATGTATTTTATTATCACGAAAGACAATACATATAAATCTTATTATCACGAAAGACAATACATATAAATCAAATATAAAGCCCAGATTTGCAAAGGAAAGATAATTGGAGCAAACCTAAACAACAAAAATACACCATACACCACCTTAAAGAGAATAAGAATGTTATCATATTTCAAAGAGAAAAGATGTTTACATTGGTTCACAACAAAGTTTAGCCTCTTTAAACAGGAGGTTATTGGCAATAGAGCTACCTAATTGGTTCGCACGTACGTACACCACGAAGGTTATCAAACTTCACACTCTGGAAAGCTAGTTAATGGAAGTGGTGGGTTCTTCATTATTCATTACCATGCCTTCATGGCTGCTGTGCACGAGGTCGCGGGATCGGATCCCGGCCACGGCGGCCGCATTTCGATGGGGGCGGAATGCGAAAACACCCGTGTGCTTAGATTTAGGAGCACGTTAAAGAACCCCAGGTGGTCGAAATTTCCGGAGTCCTCCACTACGGCGTGCCTCATAATCAGAAAGTGGTTTTGGCACGTAAAACCCCATAATTTTTTTAAATGCCTTCATGGCTGTTTGGCGGATAAGTATGTCAGACATTTCAGTTTCCTTGTGGATGCTGTACCAAACAGACTGATAGAAATTTCTACAAGTCTGTTTAGGAATATGTATAGGTTGTATGGGTCCTTCTATGAATCTGATATATATTCCTAACCGACTCATAGAATTCTTTACCAGACTGGTAGGCAGCAGATAGATCTCACTGTGCTGCCTACAAGACCAAATAGGATGACGTATCAGTCTTTTAAACCCAGATAGAGACCATCATGCAACATACAGAAATATAATTGAAGCACTGATAAAGCATGTTAGAAACAGCACACACCGGTGCCCACATGCCTGAAGAAATGTTTTTAAAGTGAACTGAATATACAACCCCGAACACATTGCCTGCCACGGGAAGCACAGTTGGGATATTGGAGTATAAAATGAAAATGAACTGTGTAAACTGTGCAATTATCAAAACTTTTTACAGCTTGTATACAGATATATTATCCTAAACATGTTTCAATATAAATTAAAGCACACGTTTTCAAAAGCCCAGCAGTGTTACTTAGTCTGTGAAACTACATTGGGGAAGTTGCATGAGAGAAGTGTCAGTCCATTTTTGTAGCAGGTCTGCTCCAGTTCTTTGAATACAAAATTGCATTTACAAATTTGGAAGAGGAATGTGCAACATTTAACACATATCCAAAACAGGATTACTGTTGCAGTAAAGTTTATTTACAAAGGCAAAACAAATCACTTTCAAGACTGGATACTAACTGCAGCTCTAACATATGTCAGGCTAAGTTTGTGAATGCCAGAAATTAGACACTACCAACGTGATTTCATTAAAACTTCTTTCTGGGCTAGTTGTTGCAGACTTGATTTGAAAATTATAAAAGCGCTAACACATGCATCCACAAAGGAACAAGGACAAGAAACAACACGACTATCAACATGACAAGGGTTTATTTTACACTCCATTATCTAAACAATAAGCAAGCAACTTTAGCCACATTTAAACCAAACACATAAAAGGAAAAACACAGACTGAAGTACCAACATCACCATGCCCATTTGTGCTCACAGATGCTGCATAGAATGCGATGTCCAATTGGCAAATGTTTTTATCATATTCCAACTTCATACGTAGCCATTTCCTCCAGACTGTGTGCTTTTGCATTCCTCCCAAAAGTGTTGTAATACGTGACAGAACACCAGTGAGCTTGTGCAAAAAGAACAAACTTGCATGGCACGCTAACAGGAAGCAAGGAAACAGGACAAGCATCGCTATTGGTACAAGATCTACAGCAACACATCAGAACATGACAATACAACAATATTATTTAAGCAAAAGTGAGTACAGATCTGAGAACTTATTCAGGTAAGAACATCGATTTACCATGTTTAAAACCACATATTCATGAACAAAAACAGCCAAACATCAAGCGCACATATTACAAAATCAGAAGACAGAATTCTTCACTGGGTGCTAGTTTAACCACCGCATGTCGAAATGTGTAAGAGCAGTTTAACCTGTGTAGCCTTTAGCACGGGACAGCAGAGAAGACTATCAGCAACAGGCTTCATATATTGTAGTGTTTGGAGTCTTTGATTCAAACCATAATACACCGTTCAAATAAAATTTTAGAGTTTGCTTGTTTCGTTCATAAAAAAGACAGTGTCTTGGTAATGCTGCCACAGTTAACGGATAAACTTGCGCCAACTACATTGAGTCAAAGGAGAAAATAGCGAAGTGAGAAAAACAGATGCATGGTGTGAAAGTGATGCTGTTGTACGAAGTAGCATAACTGCTCACTTAAAGGCATCATTCAGCTGCTTTACATGCCTCTGCATACAGAATGAGAAGCTTTACCTCTTCACCATCTGCTAGTGAAGCACTGTGTGTTCACTGTGATCACCCACTCAAGGCAGTCACTTGGATAAGTAGGTTCCTTCGCTACATATGTAAGGACACCGACCCGAAACCATGCATAAGTCTTGTAAAATATTGTCATGTTTGTCATAATTCTGCAATGCGAGAAACTATTTTCTGTTGAAATTCTCCATGCAAAGCCAGTCTGCGTCAGAAGAGAAGAGCCACTAGCTTATGTAACACCCGGCAAAGTTATGCGCCTTTGGGTGTTTATGGACCACAATATTTTTGTATCGGCAATACCAAACCTTTATGAAAGAGACTAATTCCCATGCTCAAGACATGGTAACGATGAACAGTACGTATTCAGCAATGGTGCATTCATGTCTGATAATAACAGCTTATAGCTTTAAAAAACAGCAGTTGGTAACAGTGCACCAGGCTTTACGGTAAGAATCAGCTTTTTGATGTTTGAATGTATTATAAACAAGCTAGAGCCATCCAAATTCTAGAGCTTCTATTTTTTCTTGCGATAGGTTCTTGTTTTCCTAATGAACCAGCTAGCCCAATTTGCCACTCTTCATTAGTGTACTCTTGTTGAGCAAGTGCTTGGGAAATTGCATGGTCTGCATGTTGGCAGTACTGATGAAGCTGCTGATGAACAGTCGCAGTATCCAAAACATGACTTATTTTACGAGACATGCATGGTTTCGGGTCGGTGTCCTTACATATGTAGCGAAGGAACCTACTTATCCAAGTGACTGCCTTGAGTGGGTGATCACAGTGAACGCACAGTGCTTCACTAGCAGATGGTGAAGAGGTAAAGCTGCTCATTCTGTATGCAGAAGCATGTAAAGCAGCTGAATGATGCCTTTAAGTGAGCAGTTGTGCTACTTGGTACAACAGCATCACTTTCACACCATGCATCTGTTTTTCTCACTTTGCTATTTTCTCCTTTGACTCAATGTAGGTGGTGCAAGTTTATCCGTTAACTGTGGCAGCATGACCAAGACACTGTCTTTTTTATGAACAAAACAAGCAAACTCTAAAATTTTACTTTAACAGTGTAATATGGTTTGAATCAAAGACTCCAAACACTACAATATATGAAACCTGCTGCTGATAGTCTTCTCTGCTGTCGCGTGCTAAAGGCTACACAGGTTAAACTGCTCTTACACATTTCGACATGCGGTGGTTAAACTAGCACCCAGTGAAGAATTGTGTCTTCTGATTCTGTAATATGTGCGCTTGATGTTTGGCTGTTTTTGTTCATGAATATGTGGTTTTAAACATGGTAAATCCATGTTCTTACCTGAATAAGTTCTCAGATCTGTACTCACTTTTGCTTAAATAATATTGTTGTATTGTCATGTTCTGATGTGTTGCTGTAGATCTTGTACCAATAGCGATGCTTGTCCTGTTTCCTTGCTTCCTGTCAGTGTGCCATGCAAGTTTGTTCTTTTTGCACAAGCTCACTTGTGTTCTGTCACGTATTACAACACTTTTGGCAGGAATGCAAAAGCACACAGTCTGGAGAAAATGGCTACATATGAAGTTGGAATATGATAAAAACATTTGCCAATTGGACATGGCATTCTATGCAGCATCTGTGAGCACAAATGGGCATGGTGATGTTGGTACTTCAGTCTGTGTTTTTCCTTTTATGTGTTTGGTTTAAACGCGGCTAAAGTTGCTTGCTTATTGTTTAGATAATGGAGTGTAAAATAAACCCTTGTCATGTTGATAGTCATGTTGCTTCTTGTCCTTGTTCCTTTGTGGATGCATGTGTTAGCGCTTTTATAATTTTCAAATCAAGTCTGCAACAACTAGCCCAGAAAGAAGTTTTAATGAAATCACGTTGGTAGTGTCTAATTTCTGGCATTCACAAACTTAGCCCGACATATGTTAGAGCTGCAGTTCGTATCCAGTCTTGAAAGTGATTTGTTTTGCCTTTGTCAATAAACTTTACTGCAACAGTAATCCTGTTTTGGATATGTGTTAAATGTTGCTCATTCCTCTTCCAAATTTGTAAATGCAATTTTGTATTCAAAGAACTGGAGCAGACCTGCTACAAAAATGGACTGACACTTTTCTCATGCAACTTCCCCAATGTAGTTTCACAGACTAAGTAACACTGCTGTGCTTTTGAAAACGTGTGCTTTAATTTATATTGAAACATGTTTAGGATTATATATCTGCATACAAGCTGTAAAAAGTTTTGATAATTGCAGTTTACACAGTTCATTTTCATTTTATACTCTATTATCCCAACTGTGCTTGTTAATCTATTCACGTGGAAGCAATGTGTTCGGGGTTGTATATTCAGTTCACTTTAAAAACATTTCTTCAGGCATGTGGGCACTGGTGTGTGATGTTTCTAACATGCTTTATCAGTGCCTCAATTATATTTCTGTATGTTGCATGATGGTCTCTATCTGGGTTTAAAAGACTGATACGTCATCCTATTTGGTCTTGTAGGCAGCACAGTGAGATCTATCTGCTGCCTACCAGTCTGGTAAAGAGTTCCATGAGTCAGGTAGGAATATATATCAGACTCATAGAAGGACCCATACAACCTATACATATTCCTAAACAGACTTGTAGAAATTTCTATCAGTTTTTTTGCTAGGGAGTCATCTGCTGCCTACGAAATTTCAAGTTGTGCACATGTTATGTGGACTCCATGCCAGACTAATAGTACTGCATGCGTTTGTGCAGTTAGATCTAGAGTTATACAGAATCACTTGTGGTAGCTTCTTTAGTTAGCAACTGTAGCCTTGGATCAAATATGTGCACAAGAGAGTGCTTAAGTGTTACATGTCAAGACTGGGAGCACCAAGGAAACTTGTACAGTAAAGGCATGGGCAGCACGAGCCCACAGATTTTAGCAAGTGTGACTGAGTTGATGTAGACTTCCTTATGAAGAGAGCCAAATATAAGGTCACCTACCCATCATACCTATTCTGGAGCCTTTTCTTGAGCCTTTCTAAAGCATTAAACTCAGCGTCTACGCTTTATCACAACATAATTATTACAGGTGGTGTAAAAGATTCTATTGTGCAGTTTCTCCAACTGTTAATGAAGGCATCTATACATAGATTAAACAGGAATTGGTTCAGTATGTTGACACATTTCCTTGTAGTGTCTCCAGGACATCCTACTGCCTACTGTCATAATGCATCACAGACATTATTTAAGTGGACTCCAAAAGTGAAGCCCTTCATCAACATTGGCTGAAATTGGTACTTTTAGCAAAGTGATCATGCATAAATCTGTATGTCATGACAGAACACTTCATCATTTCTCACGGACTTTGGTTCACAATTGTTTTCAGGTCAAGAAAAATTGCGTATTGGGCCAGTTGGTTCGACATACTTAGCACTGTTGCACAGAGCGACAACGGGCCGGGACTTGAGCCAGAAAACAACACATGACACCTGAGCGCAAACTATCAACTGGCGATTATCACAAGACGGCGATTCTGCTGAAGAGTAGGAACCAAAGAAAGACGTCGTGGAAGCATACAACATCAAGATGGACCCACAGGGCTCATGTGTCAGTGCGCCGTCTATTGTACTCGGCAATAAAGAGATTAGCATAATCACTGACAATAGAGTGTGTAGGTAGACTGGGAAGAGCACTCCTGTGCATGTGTGAAGGCTATATGTGCGCTTCGTTTGCAGGAAAATAAATCAGTTGAAAGTTTGCGCTCAGGTATCGTGTGCTATTTTCTCACTAAAGACCTGTCCCTTCGTCGCTCCGCGCAACAGCGTTAAGTTTTCAGGTTCACTATGTGATGTAGGAAGGATAAAATTGATGGGAAATCCCAATATTCTTGGGCAATTGCAAAAAATATGGCCCAAGTCAAGTGTCATTTTAGGCTGCACTGTCCTCTTTATGGGGCAAATAGTAATAGTTTGGATTCTAAGGAGGTCCCACTGGTTGCTTTTTCTGACTTAACCTAGGCCATGCTCAGCTCTCAGCGGAAAGGAACAGGTAAACAGGAGGACTTGCCACATAAGCTGGAGGTAGCACTCCACACAGATTTAAGCTTAACATACTGCGTGCTTCCACAGCCCTGGGGGGCTATTCTGTAAGGGTTGACCAAGTGGACTGTCCATTTTAGCACATACTGAATGAATAGAGCATGAGCGCCTGCACTTATGATTGCTGCTTGCTCTACCAGCTTAGAACTCTAATCAGTGTGCGCTGAAGTAGACGGTACACTTAGTGAACCCTTACAGAATCCTTCGATCACTGGAGTGATCTTTGTGTTGGTAGGTTGCAAGTGTTGCACTTTCTCTCCTTTCACATAGGCAGTTCCCACACATGGATGTCATTTCGCAAATTGTATTCATATTGCATTTGGTCTACAAATTTTCAATTCATGCTATAACCAGGCTCACCATCTCTTGTCCTGCATATTTACAACCTTATCTTCTAATTTCTGCATCGACACTGCACACATTCGTAGCAAATTGGAGTCATTCTCCATTATTTCCTCAAGCACTTGAAGTAGATACTGCAATAACACCAAGGACAGTCACATGCAAACCTTGGGCTTGTAGTGCTGCTGAAGGGCGCACACATACTGTTTATGCTAAAATTCTCAGCAGACATTCCTAAGTCTGTACGAGTTCAACTTTAGCTGGCTAAACTGAACGAAACTGGACAGTGCAGCTAGTAGTGTTCATCTACCGATTATACAACTGCTGCCTTGAGCATTGTGCCTGTTGCCTTTCGTTTCTGTATTTTCAAGTTCAAGTACAGTACACATGTACTTTACCACTGTACAAGTAGAAAGGCTTGAAAGCTTTTCCTGGGCATTCAGCAGTCACTATTTATTCCTATAAACCTTCCTGCATGTGAAAGCAAGAGAAACTTATTAATTCATGCTGGCAGCATACAAACATAGGTACTTGCACAGAAAATGTTTATTTTCTGCACTGATGTTCTTGCTGACGTAGATATGGTGCTGGCTCCCTCCTTGCCCAAAGCATGTGCTTGCTGTGCGACCTAGGAAGCCAGTTGACGGCTTCCTAGGTCAAAAGATCAAATTGAATTAAGAGGCATTTTGTTTTAGCTCTGGAAAGAGAAAGCAGGATTGAGACATTAACATGTAAAAAAATACTTGCCTAAAGAAAAAGGAATACACAAGCAAATTCACTAAAGAGGTTCACTTTCAAGAGCAAAGGTATGGTTACGATGACAGGTACAAGGAAGCTCCACAGCTTATTGAGGTTTAAGTTCAGTAGTTGTTGAGCCACGAGGGTTAGCATGCTACATGTTGCACATTATGCCTTGTAGAGCAATATTGCACTATGAACAATGTAGTAACTATTTAAATGAACTGACAAAGAACACTGAAACTCCAGGCTAGTTGGGTCTGCATAAGATATGTTATAGACACATTACTGCATTTAGTGTTTTTGTCACTGATCTTGTGCACCACGGTCATTCACTCCTATCCAACATGAAATGCGGTTACTTCTTTGAAACTTCATCTAGTCCTTGAATTTGCAGCATGCTTATGTCTAAGGAAGTTCATTTGGTTCCTGTTAATGTGGTACATCTAAGCAACTACTATCAATTGCCTGTAGTGTTCCCTTGCATGTACAAGAAGTCCTTAGCCCTTTCAATGCATGATACTCATTACATTTGACACTTGGGACTTGTGCAAGGTGCCATTTAGGATTATAAATGCCTTTCCACATCTGATAGTTACCTCCAGGGTTGGGTCATTCCCATGCCGAATGCCTTGATTATTACTGAGATCATCTCACATTTTCCTTTAGAATATTCTTGCCCACTTTTAAGGAAGCATCCCACAACACAGTGTCACCATCCTGGTGGCGCGTTATGGAGTTAACGCATGCGCTAGCTGTACCAGATGACATCAACTGAAGGCCACTGAAGATAAAACTCTCTGCAAGAGTTTTTTTGCACAAGAAATGCAAACAATACAGAATAGTCAAAATGCAGTTATCTGGCAACACTGGCTGCATCCATCATGTTTGTTTGGTGCAATTCTGAGGTGGCTCCATGTTGTGAGGCTTGGCGAACATTGCCATGTGACTGTTTGGGACTCTAAAATGCAAGAATTGCCTTCATTCACCTGTTAATCAACAACAAACTTGAATGCGCTGCCATGAATAAATGAAGCCATGCCAATGAGTTTTGTTCTTTTGAATATCCCTCTGAATGGCATTTTCAATAGCCATACTAATTTGAAACTGAAACCTATGCTTAGCCTTTTTCTGTTGTGATGTGCACATTGAACTTCAGCTAATTGTTTTAATATATGGCTAATTCGCTCTTGAACTTTCACAGCAGGCCTCAAACACCCTTTCATTGCAATACAATGTTTCAGATACATTTTTTCCACAAGAAAATGTCGCACGAGAAAAATCAAAGCAGTAGTACAAAGGTGATGTTTGTTAAAGCTGTTCTGAGCTCTATGCCCATGTGACAGCTTCATTCACACTGGATTTGCGCTTTGAGTGTGTGAGCTGAAATTGTGCAAATCAGTGATTAAAAGTTTGGCTGGACGTAGAAATTTGTTGCAGACTAATTAGCTGCAGTTCCGTTTTAAATATTACACATGCTGGATGTCATTATGATCAAAACGTTCATGCAAGAAAAAAAAATGGCTTTTATAATACAGTTTAAATTTACGTACTAGGGATCACAACCTTAAAAGCTCTGGCATCTCCCAGTTGGAGAGTCGACACATATCGCACAAGTGCGCTACGTATATGGCAGAGCTGTAGGCGATACTTGAGCTCTGGTATGGGAGAACGCAGGGAAGGAATTTTGCGTGTGGCGTCTAGACACAGAAAGTGGAGAGAGTGTCTCTCTTGGCAGTGGCGCTCGCCTCCTGAAATCATGGGTTTGCGGCACTGAAATATTTCTATCTCAGCTATTAATAAACAAATCTGAAAAATTATTGCGGCAGAACGCTCCCTAGAGGGCATTTAACAACTTCCATTGTATAACCGAAATTTGTTATGTGGCCTGGTGAGGGGCTCTTTAAAAGGTTTAGCTGATTTGCCTGCACCACTGTAAACTAGTTCAAGGTGGTGCATCAGAAGTTCAGAAATTATCTGAGGTCCGTTTCATTCGCCTGCACCACGGTGAACCAGTTCAAGGCAGTGTGTGAAAGTTCAGCAATTAGTGCAGCTCGATATCTGCGGCGCAGGCACAATGGAATACTTCAAATTAATGCCAAAGCGCAGGCATCATGTTTTGTGTGATTAATGTGCACCGTAATTTTCAGAGCTCCTGAACTGTGGGTATGATCAGTTTCCGAGGTGTAAACACACCGCGCATGTACGTAGACACAGCAGATGCGTGAAACAGGGTCTCAATAGCACCTGTGTGCTGCACCTATTAAGCACCAACAGTACACCAGATACAGCAAAATCGTTAATCAGTCCTGCATGTTTTGAAACAAATGGTGGGGTTCAGAGCGCACCGCTGCTGCACCACTAAAATTAATGGAAGAGTGAAGCACCTCATAAACTGTTTCAGGTGGTGCAGGTGAGACAAACCAGACCTCTACTCTAGCTCGAGTTCATCTGCGTAAGCTTGAGAGGCAGAGTACAGCACAGTGACGGGTCCTGAACTACAGATATAAGTCGATGTCTTGAGGTCATTGGTGATAAAAATAGTGGAAAGCAATGTCCCATTTGCACTGGACACAAAAAATAATGTAGAGAAATGAGCAAATGTTTGGGATGGTACGGTTAGTTCTGCTGGTGACAGAAGTAGTTTCAGTATGTGCTGTATGTTAATAAAAAACCATTCTTTCGGTACAGATGATCAGACAGCATTTTTCTAAAAGCAAAGTACACCCTAGAAGTGAACATCAGTGTCTTGGAATGAACTAGTCATGCCTTTGTTAAGAAGAATGCAGACAATTGTTTCTTTTCTGTATTCAATTTTACAAGGCAATAATAGCACAAGAAAACTACCCAATGCAGATGTATTGACAGAGGCATATTTAATCTGAAGTAGTGTCAGTACAGACCCCTGACTCGCAGCCTAATGGCAAATACAGAACATGCTAGTGTATATGCATGCAAAAGCACAACAGACAGAGCATAGCGTAGATGCAGCAGATGTGTGTAAGTGGGGTTTCGATGGTGTCTTGTCTGCTGCATCGTCTGTTGCAATGCTGATTAACACCTGCATTTCTGCACCAAGGTGGCAATGCATGAAACGTGCTCCACCGAGGAAGAGTGCTGAAACACTGCTAACCAACAAAGCACCTTTTGAAATGAATTGCAAGGTTTAGAAGGCATTATCAATGAAGCACTGAAAAGAATGGCACGGCTCAGCACCATGTGAACTGTTTCAAATGGTGCTGACGAATCGAACAGCCATAAAATGACATAGACACAAAAATGATCACAGGGCAAATGTGGTCAATGAAGATCAACCGAAGTCCAAGTAAAATTCTGTTTCTGATCACTTTTGACAACATGGAAAGATTCAACAAAGCACTCTTTGAAACAGTGGCACCCTGTGTTGACTGCAGAGGTGAATGAGAAAGCTGTCAATGTAGACATCATTTTGATGCAATAGACAATTGTGCGGTACACAGAACAGGTGCTGCAAAGGCGGAGTGGTACTGGTGCAGCAGATAAACAGTGCCATGGATGCTGATACGGCATGTTGCACGTACTTTTCCATCAAGCGATCAGGTGAAGGACATCTTATTCACTTGGTTGGATCACTCAGTGGCCTTGTGCATATGGCTGCTTTTATGAATAAGTGCGAGCTTCTTACATTTTCTGTAAAGTTCTAAACCAATTCCACAAAGTTGCGCCATAAACAACATTGCCTGCTCAGTCTGAAGCATGGACAGTCAAGCAAATCTGCCAGGAGTTTTAAAAAAAATAAATGAATAATAATAATAAATACTACCATTGTACAGAAAAACTTTGTTAATATGTACCCACTTAATAAGTAATTACAATTTAAATATAGTGGTTGTGATGAATCCCCTGCCATGTCACCATTCAATCTGATGTAATGGCTGACCACTTAAGCCGTAGTCACTTAATGCATGCCAAATGGTTAAAGCATAGTATTTACTTCATTTTCATTTTTCGGCGTGTACAAGTGTGACATTGGCGAAATGTTGTGCTTGCAGACCATAGATAGCAAAATTATGGCACACGGACCTTTCCCATACTGCAGTTGCCACCGACGTCAAAACATGGTAGCCATGATGTTTCCTGCTCCCATAGCTTCTACATCATCATCATGGATGACGACGTGGATGATGGCCCTTCCGTATCCGACATGGTTAGCGTTGACCATCATCACGGCATTCGCAGAGAAGTGGGGACTGATGGAGAAACTGGCTCGTGGACTTGCCAAGTTTTAAGATGCCTTCATCACAGCAAGGCCACTACGGCGGCAAGTGAAAATCGAAAGCTTTTTGTTGCCTACCCGCAAATAAAACTTGTCTGCCTATATGTTTGAGTGAGAATTAACATGTTTTTTTTGGCCGGTAAGTTTACAGCCACTTATCTGTGATTGTCGGTTAATTAGTACATCGCTTAGTGCATACCTGATCCACATTCTTCGCCAATCACATATTAACGAGGTTTTAAAGTAACAGTGCCCGCAACAAATTTCAATGTGCTGGACACTTTTCTAGCTGCATGTTGAAACCCTGTCGAAGAGGTTAGCAAGCGTATCTACGCCCAGTGGAAGTGCCCACTGTCTGGAAAGACCACCCCTATGAGCATCGTTTCCATGGTGTTGCGAACCTCAGCAGCACCAGCTAACCAGCAGATGCAACGGTTCCCTGCAACGCAGTGGTACATCAACTGTGCCATGCTACAACTGAGAACTGTGGTGCAGCGGCATGATTTTGCACCAAAGAATTGAAGGCTATGGTACAGCACACCATGACTGGGGCGCATGGTGTGGTAAGCTGTGCATGAATCGGACACACTTTATTTAGTACACCAACCACCATGTCTGCACCATGCGAAAGTGCCACACCCACTTCAGCCACAGCTGTGCACATCACTGAGTGACATTCCACGACAAGGCTATCAAAGCGGTCTGCGCACTGGGCTTCGGGGAAGATTTTTCAGCTGATATTGAATGTGCACCCAATAGCAAACAAAGGCATATGTGCTACAAAGTGTAGACATCAATTACCATAGACGTTTAACATTTTGACCAGATGGAAAATATCCGACAGTGATGTTAAGGACTCAAAGTGCAACAAGGCAAGGACAACCAACGTATATGATGGGACCTGCACTGTTCTTTTTGTGTAAACTCGTCATCCCACAGGTTCTTAGTGTCAATATGTAAAATTTACCAGACCCAGTTTCTCGTGTCAGTCAACAATATACACAATAGAATTAACCTCTAACATTATCACTAAAATGAGTGCTAAAACCCTTTAATGCTTACATTAGGACCAGAATTCACAAGTGGCTGTAATATCAACGTGTAAGCACTCAGAGGGTTCTTGAAGCAAACATTGTTGAGCACAACATGAACATCACTTCCAGCAGCAGAAGTACACGTGATGGGAGACAATGCCACACTCTTGAAGTCACTAGTTGCGAAGCAATACACAACACTCTTTCTTGCAAAACCTTATTACACTAATAAAATTGGTCGGTCAAGTTTTGATTTATCCCACTTTGAAGCAAGCACATAAAGAGAACATCCCCGTCTTTCATCCATGATTAAATCACCAGTATTAAATGGACCCACCTTAAAGTTTATTTGGCAGCAACATGTGTATGTCCATGCTTGCATCGTTTATTGATTGTCTCACTCTAGTAGAACAGATGACCACGCAGACTGATCATGCACTTTATGATGCTTTTTTTTCTCTAGAAAATCACACATACCGACCACACACACAACCTCCATCACACCTGCACAGAGCACTCGAGTGTTATGCTGCAGAGAAATGTTATCAGTGAATGGCTACTGACAGCGCAGCAACATTACTTTGGCTGTAAAACGAGCGCTGTTTCCCGCGCGTTCAGTGAGGCCGCAAAGCACTCATTTAGCAACTTCATTCACTAACGCCTTTAGTCGGCAGACGGCAGATCTGAACCATGCGTAAGAATGTGCGTTTCCACTGGGAGATAAATGATAAATACTCTTATTTTCTCTAAACAAGCACGCGTACATGCTGCACTTCGGTCATCTGCCATTTACAAATTCTGCCATGTAGCAGCACCATAACCAAGTAATGTTACGTTTGAGTGATTCTGAAAAAGGCTCTTAATAAGTCTGAAGGGACCTAAGATAAACAGTTTCATCTAATATGCATTCTTGGCACTAGTACACAGTAGCACTGGTTGGCTGGTGCGGTGGTCCATAGGATGCGTCACAAGGAAAATAAGCTCGCAAGTAACCTGGCAATGAAGTATCAGGCAGCTGAAAGCATAGGTTTGCATAGCAGATGCACATTGGACAGAAAAGTGAAGTACTTGGGATAGCTTACGCTCTACGTTAACACAAGCCGCAAAAAATAAACAATCCACATCTTTATTCACTTGTTTGAGCGTAGCTCCTCTTTGAGCTTGCCATTCTGCCGCCAAAACCAAAGACGGATGTGACATCCTGGATGCGAAAAACAAAGAACGGATGTGACATCCTAGACGTGACATTTGGGTGAACCTAACACCTGTGTTCTGTCGACCGGGTGAAAGCAGACACTTCCTAAATTATTATACAAAGCTTTATGCCACAGAGTTTCATACAATAATTGCTAAGGCCTGAATGTCGCCCCCGAGGGCTCCGTAGTCGCTGTGCATGTCTGAGCCGAGAGAAGGTGAGAAAGGAGAACAACTCTTTTTCGCAGGATGTGATGTCATATTGCTGCTTGTTTTTGCTTTTTTGAAACAGCTACTCTCGAACGTAGATTAGCCATTGCCGTCATGTTGGCTGCAAGTCGTTTTGCGCATGTTGAAAGGACCCAAAAATGCACGATATTCATGCAAGCGCAGTTTGACTTGTGCAGTCGTGGGCTTTGACTGTGACATTTGCTTTCGCCATATGTGAATTAACAGCTTGCCGACAAGTAAACCGCCATTGTACTTAGGTGAATACCTTGTTTTTCGTTGTCCTGAAATAGCAAGTAGCACGTCGCCGCACTAGCGACTTCAATGGGGTGCGATTGCTGCGCATAGCGGGCAATTTAATTGCACAGTAGGCGCGGCATTATTGGTGTAGATAAAAACTTCTCCTGTGAGCCTTACTTTCGTCAGTCAGTCGGTTACCATATGTTTCACCGTTATCCACTGCACATTTTTTTATATCCACTAACGATCTGCTTCAAATATCGACTAAGTGTGTATTCATCTTGCAGCTTATTTTACGGCTTAATGTTTTCTCAGTGTGGCTTTTTTTTTTTTCTTACAACTCGCGATAGGCAGCAGGGTTACAGCCGTGAAAGTTTTCCTTTTGAGCAAACCTTTTCGAATTGGAGTTTTTGCTCGTGTTCACGATAGCAATTTTCAGTGTTACATTCGCCGCTACATTTTTCAATTCCATGCGACCTAGATTTAAGCTATCTCAGGTTGTATTCACGCGCAGACTTTTAGCAAAAATAGTTGCAGCATGCCAGTTCTTTTGGAATTGTGCTATTTGTGAAATTGATTATATTATCCCCTAGTCATGCTAAACTACTTACCAGTCAGATGCTTGAACTACTGAAGAAGTGTTTGCAGTTTTCCTTCCAATTCAGCATTGTAACTTATGCTTCTCAGAAGTGGGAGTGTGGTATTTGTCTCTGCAGCACTGCCACGAGTTCAAGTCAAGATCCAGAAGTATGTGTCGCATGTAATTGTGCCCACCGACTGTCTCTATCCGTATGCCACTAGAAAGTACAAAGAACTCATTTCTCAATTGTCGCAACATTTCTTTTTCATTCCATCTTCAAGAAATGTGTTTACTTCTTTTCTTGGTCATTGTGGACTTGCACACATTGAAGTTTCAGATAGTTTGGCAAAAGCATTGCATAGTGGGCTGGCAGGTCTTTTTTTTTGTATTTAGCGTCTTGCCCTTCTGACTGGCCAAATTCTGTCGACACCAGCAGTGCATCCCTCCTTCCCCTACTGGATTACAAATATTTCGCACTTCCTTGGAATGTCTGTTATATGTGCCTCATAACAGTACACGGTGCCATTTAGTATTCTACAATGTTGAATTCAGCACATGCACCTTCATATGAGCAAGTGTAGGTTTGTATTGCAATGGGAATAGGAACATGAATGCTTCTTCAATTGTCTCCATCACATTGCTAGTGCCTTAAATGTGCGAACATGGCTTGTAACAATATTGCTAAGTGTTTCATGTGAGGATGTGGAATAGACTAGCTTCCTCCTTTTCTGCTGAAGGTATTCAGCACAAAAAAAAAAGAAGAAGAAGATGATGAAGAAGAAGAGATAGCTACCCCTTTTGCATGTTGGCCTTCAAATCTTGTAGCTAATGGTGTGAGCAGCCTGGGGTGTCCCTGAAGAGTAATGCTAGTTCGTGCATAATCATACTGTTGCTGCAGGGAGGATGATATCTTAAGCACATTTTTTTTCATACAATTAACACAAATGTTCCCATCTTTCCCCTTGTGGCTCAATCACAGAAGACCTGTTCGTTTTTCAGTTAATTTGTTGTTCACTTTGTTACATATCAGTATTATGTACTATCAAATTAGTGGGAATGTAAAGCTATTTGATGTATTCATGGAGAGCCCTAGCTGATCCCTCGTCATGGGTATGTGCCATATATCACAGACAAGTCATTCTAGTCTCTCTTCTTGTGGTAAGAGTATCCCAAAGCCCATTTTGTATGCCTGCAGAGCAGTTGACATTTAGACATCAAATGCCAGCTCACAAAGCATCTCACATGGCAACCAGCCAGGGAGAATTCTGCAGTTTCCAATCATACCATTTCTATTGTCCTTGGCAAATATTTTGATTGTACACAGCGGGAATAAATTGTATGACCATATAAAAAAACAAAAAGGGATGACAATGGGCATATATGGTTGAAAGTATAGTACATTATGACCAGCATTAGCTCAAGCCCTGCTAAAGGTCTGCGGTGTGTAAAAAATTTAAGTGCTGCTTTTCATACGCTACAGCTGCTGCGTGCATTAAGCTCACAACTGCCTTCTTGGCAGCATCACCCAGGATTGCCCACTCTGTCACATGCACTTTGACAGCATCTGCTTTGATCTAATTAATTGCATGTCAGTAAAGATGGGTGTAGTTCACTAAAGACTGACTAAGCTGCATTCGAATGCAACCAAACCATTCCCGAAAATTTCTCGAAACCAGCCTAGCAGGTTTCGAGAACTTTTAATCTGGAAAAGTGACAAAATAAAAGTTATTTGAAGTAAGTGATGCAATGCTGATGAGGTTTGGGCATGCATTTTAAGGTGCTTGGCCTTCATTATCTCTAGTGATACTGAACCTGCCAAATGGCAAGGGTCTTGAATTCTTCAGCTGAACTATTTTGTTGCCCTATATTGTCTTTATACGCGTAGTGCGCACCAATGGATGCGCCACTGGTGGCGGCCTTGCACAGAAGACACGGGAGAGGAGTCAGCCGCACGCCGCAGTTTGTTGTGTCATTTCTCTGTCTTATTTACTACCCGCCGTAGTTGCTCAGTGGCAATGGTGTTGGGCTGCTGAGTATGAGGTCGCGGGATCGAATCCCGGCCACGGCGGCCGCATTTCGATAGGGCAAAATGCGAAAACACCCATGTGCTTAGATTTAGGAGCACGTTAAAGAACCCCAGGTGGTCGAAATTTCCGAAGTCCTCCACTACGGCGTGCCTCATAAACAGAAAGTGGTTTTGGCACGTAAAACCACATAATTGATTTTTTTTTGTCTTATTCACGTTTTCAGAGCAAAATAGGCAACACCCTTCGCATGTGTGGTGCAGCCAAAGCTCCAAGGAATGTCGAAGAGGAATTGTTGCAGTGTGGGGGGCTCCAATACCGGCAATACGGTTCTAATCATTCACCGCAAAGCCTCATCAGCAGGAGCAATGGATCGTCGCTTTGGCAGGAAATTTCTTGTTCTCATCCTTTCCTTTGTCGCGTTGGTGTTTTTTCCCACTCGATCATAGACGCACAAGCGACGAAGTTCGTCTGCAGTGTAGCATGCGATTTAAAGGCATTTCACTAAAGTTTGGAATGCCGTTTGCCACTTATATTGTTTTCCACTTCTTTACTGCGTTGCACTAGCTAGGCAGCACGACTGCATGAGCACATTGTGTTGTATGTTAAAGCTACTGAAGTTTGCAAGAACTGAAATTGTTGGTTTTATGTGGCCCAGTAAATTCTCACACTAGCTGTCGTGCACTTCATGTTTTTACATATATTTTATGCGTGCCTTCGCACACGTTTAACTGTTGCTAGTTGCTTCACGCATAACTCTTGCCGATTCTTTTGAACTGCGAGATTGTCAACCTGCCTCGTTTGTAAAGGGTATAAATCACGCTGTGTCTTATCGGAATGATACCAAGCAAGTGGTTCTTCAAAGGGAAACTGAAAGGTTTTCCAGAAAAAATGAGTGAAGAGCAGTACGCCGTAATTTTCAACCCTCTGAATTCGAATATCGCATCGAAATTGAGTGAAAGAAAGTGCAAACATATTTTATTTCGACGAAAAGTGCAGCAGCAGACACGCCCAGCTTGCGCACCTCGTTTCCGCTTGTGATTGGTCGGGCGCCTCGTGACGTCAACAATGGTTCGGCTTGCAGACGACGAGTGAACGCGACAGCCATCGCCTCACTTGCAGCGCTGTTGCTGTCGTGTGCAAGATCACTTGTAAGGGGTTTATACTTGTACATACTACATGTACGAGCCGATTGCGAAGAGCCGGCCTCTCCAAGAAGCAAAAGATGCTGGTGCAAGCACTGCTTTCCACGCGAACGAAGGCGAAGTGTTAGTATCTCTTAGTGTTGGAAATGTGCTTTGGCGAGTATGTTTTTTGCTAAGCTGCATTCAGCGTTCCAGTGAGTACGTTTCCGGGCAAACAACTGTAGTGTTATGTTCCTGCATGCCTTCTCGTAGAACGTAAGCGGTGATGCGATCTTCAGCATTTGTGCGCTGCCCCAAAGCTGCCGGCAATCTACACAGACGGTTTAAACGCGGGAAAAGTTTACCGGCTGTTGTAGCACGTGTAGTATAGAACCTTCATCAGCGCGCCATCCGCGCGCTACTCGTAACCGGTAAATTCCGTCGCCTACATAAGATGGACGGTTTCTTATGTGTGCGAGAGAAGGGGGAGTGCAGCGTCTTGGCATGAGCAGGCTTTCCAACACATGCAAACTTTACGCTTGCACTGCGTTATGGTAGCTGCATGCACGCTGTTTCACAACACACGTGCGAATAGAAAATTCGCGGCGCTTGGCGATGAAACCTGTGTCAAGGGTGGGCGATAAACATGCACCTTCCGTTCAGCGTGCTAAAATTTTTTTTTTAGGAGAACTCAAAGCACGCATTATTGATAAACTCTGGTAGTAATCGTCATGGAAGTGGTTAGAGCACAATACTTGTTCTTGAGCGCTTGAAGTTGTTTCGCTTCACAGCAGCCTCCCACTTAGCTGAAAGCTTCTTGTCTTGCAGGAGCTAATGGAACATTGTCGCGGCCGCTGGTGTTCGTGCAAGCGTAGGCTGCACAGAACGCCGGCATGATCGGCCTACAAGTTCAATTGATGCTGTGCACGGCAACTACCACTCCTATATACACACAAATAAAGGAATGTAGGGTAGAGCGAAGCAGATTAGGACGGCACGCAAGCAGAAATAAGCCCGGTCAGGCATGGTCGCGGAGACTGCGAAGGAGCGGAACACCAGTGTTGACGTCACTAAGCCGCGGTTTCCGGTCTCCGCTCGCATCGTCAGCGTCAGCAGCAGCGCGCGCCGCTCGACAGGGGGCTGAGCTACAGCGCAATTTTAACCGACGATTGCGTCGCTCCTAAGTGAAAAATCCCCCCCAAAATGTTACCTTCATGGTTTATAAGGTTCCCACATCCATATATGAGCGTCTTATTGAATTCGACAGACTCCTCAGCTTCCCTTTAACCGCTTTATTCTTTTCGCCCAAGGGCATCTTAGATAGTGTGGTTTCTGGGGAAATGTGTTTAGAAAATAGGTAGTTCAGGGCGAGAATCGCTAATAGTTGCTGCATACAATATTTTTGTTCCATTTTTCGCTGAAAAGTTCGCATCACATTTGGGAAGTGATCACACCTTGATGCCTGTCTAAGCAGATTTAACACGATGAGTGATTTGTTTGTTTCACAACATAGTCCCTTCTTACATGTGAATTTTGTACTCAACTGAATTCTTTCTTATTATGCTTACGCCGCAGAGGGCTAAACCCAGCCTTGCCGCCAGCGCTCATCTACTTTGACTGGTGCTGCTTTGCCTTTAAATCTACCATATGGAACCTCTCTCGAGTAACATTAAAAAAAATGAAATGTTGGTCAGACTTCAGCTTTGTAAGTGTCCAAGCAGCTCCATTGGGGAACTAAAATTGCAAAAACTGCAGCGGGAACGGCAGTTTATTGGCGTATGCAGCAGAATTGCATCGGCGGTACAGTGCTAACATGTGCTCTCATTAATACGTGCGTTTGGTAACTTCGTTGACTAGTGTGCGCATTTCCATCAATAAATTTGCAATTACTCTTCTTGAGGCGACTGACTGCACTTATTCGGCGATGTCACTTGTATTCATAGGCGGAAAGATCACACAACATGTGCAGACATCGCACCGTGCGGATATGTTTGAGAAGTCTGCATCAACGACAGGTGATTATGGAAAGCAGCAATATGGCAAGGGTAGAATTTAAAAAAAAAAAAACTACGATCGAGACATCGCATTACTTAACAAAATGTATCGGCTAGTTAACATGAGCTCCACTTCATGTAAATGGGGTTCATGGCGTTTGTCTGCAAGACGCACCTGGTACATATGTGGACCATGTTGTCCCAAACACCGGTAACATTGTGCTCGTACCCGCTCCCACAGAGGTCAGCGTCTTCCCTACAGCTGTCCACTGCAGTAGAAGCAGTCTGGCACCCGAACAAAGGTGAAATCGCAGCCGCGAATTTAAGCCATCCTTGCTGCAAAGGGTTGCCGTCTGCTACTGATCCCGTGCATACTGTTGGAAGCACCCACTAGGTAGCTATCAGTGGTGCCTCTATAGGCAGTGCACTAGGCGAATAGGAATAGTATACAACAAACATCTTGTGGCTTCCTGTTGTCTTAACACCCTATAACTTCCTTAGATGTAGGGCCATTTGATATTCATCAATATTTATACAGGATTTAGATTATGCCTTTAAAGACGCGTCCCTCATGCTTACATGTAAAGGAACACTGATGTTTAACTTTTGTACTGAATTTTTTTTATATTAATCTGGTTCCACATGGAAGCTTTTACAACCACACCTTGCCACTGAAAGCTGGGTGTGCTTTGAGCGATTCTTAATGTGTGCCCAGACCTGCTTCACTAAAGAAAATTTCTTTTGAATCTTCTCAAACATCTAGGTTAATTTAATTCTGGTGTTCCATAAGTCACAACCACACCATGTTAGTAGAATAATTTAGAATTTCAGTAAAATGGGGTTGCTCCATGTTGAGGTGCAAAGCAGCATGTCATTGTAAATGGGAGCCAGAAGCAGCAGCATTCTAAGGTATTGTGCCGCACCATGCAAAGTCCAATTATTGTGCCCCTAGCAACTCTCGCTGGAAAACGTGCTGGTGAAGCACTGTGAGGGGGCTCTTGAGGTACGCTGCAATCTTCCCAAAACGGCGTCCGAGGCGGCCATCTATTTTGCCTACAGGACGAAAAGTCCGTGGCCAGGAGTGCATCAAGCATGCAGAAATAGCTGTCGATTGCGCTACTGAAGTTCTGGAGATGATTTGTAGTCCTGCCCTCAGGTTGCAGAACACAGCAATGCTGAAGCAAGCAGTGTGGTGAAAGCTGTTTCAGGGCTCTACCAAGGCACAGCCAGCACTGCATGCACATACAGTACTATGCACACGCATGAGGTTTTAGCACCAATACTTACAGTAAATTGTATTTGTGCAATTTAACTTTGTTTTTAACATTGCCAGGTTTTAATATACATGAGAAGACGTCAGTCTCTTAAATTTGATTCGTTTATACACAAAAAGTGTGTGTGCATTGAAGGGGTTAAGGCTCCTTTGTCAAGCCAAAATGCTTCCTGGCATGATAAAGTGAAGTCTTGTGCATTTCAGTCTGTAGTCACACACTGCACTTTCAAAAGTGCAATCAGAATAGTGCACAGGAAAACACACAAGCAATAGTTCAGCAACTTATTTGAAACAAATGCAGCTTTGTTTTACAGAATGACCACATTCCAAAAAAGCAAGCACATGCTATGCAGACAATTCAGCCAACTTATGTTAATCGGGCAGCTGTTAGTGTGTCTTGCCTTTATATATGCAAATGTTTCAAGTCTCAAAATGTGCCCCTACTTTGTAACTTGTCCTTTTAATTAAAACAATGGATGATTTCAATAAATGCTAAATTTAGCAGCATTGTCACACTGACACAAGAAAACTACATATTAAAATGGCAACTGGGTGATTCCACGAGAGATCAACACGAGTAAAAAATTTCATATTTTAGATTTCCTTGAATATTTTATATTTTATGAGCATATCACTAGGTGGCACTAAAGTGAACGTGGCTTCTTTGCCAAATGAATATTTTAGGAGGAAAAAAATAACGAGATTCTTCAGTGTGCAGGTGCCTATTTAACGTGCAAGGCATTTTCACAAATTCACAACGATGTGAAATACATTAGGTTACAGCTACAAAGAATACATTCTTGTGTGTAAAACCTAGACGTAAATAAGGGTCAGCTAGCACTGCTTCAGGCTTCCTTGCAAAACGGAAGTGTTTTAGAAAAATTGCTTAATTTCCTGCAATCTTCAAAAGTTGCTATATTTACGATTTTTTATCAAATAAACCAATACATTTAGACTTTTGAATTTTGCTGGACTGTGAGACCTTAACCTATGCAATAATTGTGCTGAATGTTCTTGCTGTGTCACAAATTACCATATCTACAATTCGCCTCAAATTTGAAGTTTTGACGAAAATGAACGCTATTTAAAAATAAAAATAAAAAAAAACATCGTAAATTTTTCTCGAAATCTCATAAACAACTATTCACAGGCGCGTGAAAAAGAATATTAAAAAACATGTTGCATTATTTTGTTTGTAATCGCAATACAGGTGGTATAAATGAGAGCTTTGCCAGAATGCAGCAAGGTGCTAAGAAAAAGGAACATCAGGGTAAAAAGAGCGTGCATAAGGCTCTGACTTGCCTGCGAAAACACCCATGTGCTTAGATTTAGGAGCACGTTAAAGAACCCCAGGTGGTCGAAATTTCCGAAGTCCTCCACTACGGCGTGCCTCATAAACAGAAAGTGGTTTTGGCACGTAAAACCACATAATTGATTTTTTTTTGTCTTATTCACGTTTTCAGAGCAAAATAGGCAACACCCTTCGCATGTGTGGTGCAGCCAAAGCTTCAAGGAATGTCGAAGAGGAATTGTTGCAGTGTGGGGGGCTCCAATACCGGCAATACGGTTCTAATCATTCACCACAAAGCCTCATCAGCAGGAGCAATGGATCGTCGCTTTGGCAGGAAATTTCTTGTTCTCATCCTTTCCTTTGTCGCGTTGGTGTTTTTGTGCCTTCTGTTAATGCAGGATTTTTATTTCTTTGTGTGCTACAGAATTAACAGTTAACTCTGTATAAATGTACACAGGTAACAGAATGTACGGCAGGTAAATGCCTCTAAAAATGTCGTACTGGTCATTACATGAACGTCATTATACAACCTAAGAGGCGGTGGTGGGAGTGACGATATGGTGTTGGTTAAGGCAGGGTTAGCTGGCAGATAGTTCCAGCGATTGCTTATTTTACCGCCCCTGAAGAAAAAGAAAAAGAAAGGAACTGTTAGAACACTATATAATAAAAAGTTCACAGTCCCTAAGGATCACCACTCGTCGGAAAGTTCACAGTTTCTTAGAAAAGCTGGAAAGGAGCACGAGACTTCCTCTTTCAGATACTTGGGTCTTTTGCGAAACATCACCTGGTCCGCGCACTCTTGAGGAATTTGCCTTCTGTGCAAAGCCTCAAGTAGAGCATTTATTTCTTCATTGAAGTATTGGCAGGACCAGATGAACTCTAGGCCAAACTTGCTGGTATACAACGTATTGGATAGTTGTTGAAGCACCACTGACGAATGGTCAACGATAATAGCGTGTTGAGAACACGTCCTAAGTTAACGAAGTGCTGCAGTACTGGCAGCTCTTTCCGCATTTTTCTATAGGACCAGCTGATCCAGAGGGCCAGATCACGCAGTTCTAATGGAGCGAATCCAATCTAAGTGGCACAGTTGCTTGCCTGTTGACTTACGGACCTGTCAGTGCACACTTGTTGATGATCCGCACATGCCGCATGGAGGCAGGGAGAGGGCACAAGGAACTTCGAGCATACCCGCTGTATACACTCAGAAAGGCTCGATTCTTTTCCAATTACCTGCAGCAGTGCGAGACACTAATACAACGCGATCGAAGTTCGTGGTGTCAGGCTCGCTTAACCAAATGTGCCAAGACAGTATGCCTGGAACACGTGGCAAAGATTTCCACTGGTTCTTTTTGAGGCGGCGAAAGTTCTCTACTTCATCCACATCTGCACAGAGCAGTCTTACGGTTTTCAGCGTTGCGGTCATCTGCGCCACCATTTCAGAGGCTGACCTAATGACTGTCTGCTCCGAGATTGTACAGCGAGGCTTGGTGCTTTATTAAGCCACCAACACCATCGCAAGCGTTTTTGCCATGTCCTGTGGCCGAAAAAAGCCACTTTGTTGACACGTTCTGGTTCTGTGACAGCTCCTAAAGCTGATACTTGTTTTCGAAATGGCTATACTGGCGCCGTCAGACACGTATGTAGCATGTTTGCCAAGCTGACGTTCTTCCTTCATGCACTCATAGATTTCTTCCAGCGCAAAGCAAGCGTGTGCAGTATCATGACATACGTCATCACTGATGACAGCAAAACATTGAATGGATCCTCTACTCGTGACGACACACGTAAATAGCGAGACCTGTTTTTTTGTGCCAATGGTATGATTGTACGACGTTCGGTATAACAGCTGTCCAATTCTCTGCAAAGTCAGACACAGGATCCATGCTGTTGATTCCGTTTGGCGTCGTGTATTGCTGATGTTTGAATGCCCTTATATAATCATGGGTGATCCACTTGACAAGCCATGCACCAAGCTCCTGGAGAAAGGTAGTAGCCTGTGCTGTCTTTTTGACGAGGTCGCCATTTTTCCATACCGCATTGTTTACCTCTGTCTCTTCAGGGATTCCCAAAGTTGTAGTAGTAAAAGCATCCTCATTTGCACAATAATCACAATCGCCCAGGTAAGAACCGGTCGTGGGCGAGGTGCAAAGACATAGTTCTTTGAGGTGGGTAATTGTGTAGGCACCTTCAATCAGCTCTTCTAGCGCGGAAACACACTGTGTGGCGTCGGCGCAATACATGCAAAGGTACACTTCCTGTAGAGCAAGAAGAAACCATTTCGGCCGGAGAGAATAAAGCTTTGAGCCCAATAGATGTATCTGAATTGGCTTCCTTAAAGAGACCATATATCTCCCGCATCGAGCGGGTCATGAATCTCTTGGCAGCATACTGTGTTTCCATCAAGCGAAAAAACAGATACTACGTCCTTTTTGTTGGGACTCTGCCGAGCACATCCATGCTCGTCTTTGGTATAATATTCCACAGTGGTCTAAACGTCTGTTGGGTTCAACTGTGTTCTCTCAGGTGCGTCTGGTGCTGACCACATTCCACGGTTCTTGTGCCAGCGTCAGGATTTGTATGTCATGTAGGCTGACAAATTTGGAATGAGAGCTTGAACTTTTCCACACTCCAGTTGGTTTGGCAGCAGAGTCAACAAGTGCATTCGCTTTTGGTACGAAGAGCACATGTCATAGGTTTTCTATAAATTTGGCAAACCATTCGGTGCACATGCCGCATTTGGTACCTGAGGGGTCCAAATGGCGCTTGCACTAAACGAAGTAAGATTTGGGCGTTGCAGTGCCACCGAGTTGAATTCGTTTTAGCACCGGGCGAAAGTTCCTTCGTCGCGAATCCGACTTCTGCTGATGAACGCGACGCAAAGTTTCAAGTGGCACTTCTTTCTACCTCCCAGTTCGTCTTTTTTTTTTTTCAATTCAATTCTTTATTTGCAGACATAGAACACACAGAAATACCAGAACTGGTTGGACCCATAGCCACAGGCTAGTGTCGGGTCCAATGAAAAATGAATAACAATTGCAAGTACAAAGCAATTAAGATACATCACGTGCATACACATATTTGTCGCATACCATTAAGTTGCACGAGCATACACAATGAAATGTGAAACAGTGAAAAGCATCTTATACTATTAAACATTTCTAAGTAAATACAATACACTAGTTAGGAGGATTGCAGGTAAGTTTCTGCATTATTATGAACACACAATATTAACCTAGACAAAATCGAAACACTGCAGGTGTCAGCGAGTTACTAAAGAAAAGAAAGGACATCATGATTGTTACCATTGAAAAGCATTATTGAGGCTAAGCAAGTATTTCTTAAGTACCGATGAAAAATTATTTGCTTGTTTCATTTCTGCTGGTAGTTTATTCCAAAATTTTTTTTTGACCCTGAAAACTGTAGCAAACGTTGTTCGTAAATATTTTTAGTTGGAGGAAGATTAAAATTACCGCACGTTTGATTTCTGGTCGCACGACAAGATGAGTAAAATATAGAAACATGAAAAGGGAGGTTGTGTTTAACAATGTTGAAGACACACGTGGCCATTTTTAATTCGTGTATCTTGTCATACGGCAACACATTCATTCTATTAAATAAAATCAGACTTGCTTTATCGTAACTTGAATGGGCAATTATTCTCAGGGCGCGCTTTTGAAGTTTGCGTACAGGTTCAAGATAAGTTTTGTATGTCGTACCCCATGATTCATTACAATATGTGATATGGCTACGGATGAGTGCAAAATATAAAATACACAGTGTGTTAGTATCGAGACTATGCCGTGCTCGTGAGAGCGCATAGCATCCTGATGCGAGCTTTTTACAAACTGCGCTTATTTGTTCTTGCCAGTGCAGATTGCTGTCGAAAATCACGCCAAGATATTGAAATGAGTTGACTTCGTCTAATGGAAAATCGTTTATTTCTAAATTTAATGATTTAGCAGGAAAGGTATTGTTACGCATTTGAAATACCATATACTTGGTTTTACTGACGTTAATCATAAGTTTGTTCATTGAGAACCATTCACTTGCTTTTTTCAACTCTTCGTTTGCTTTAGTTTCAGGATCACAAGTGTTATCGGCTGTTACTACAATACAAGTGTCGTCAGCGTACATAAGGGTTTCACTCGTACCAAAAATAAGTGGGAAGTCGTTAATGTATAATGAAAATAAAAGGGGTCCAAGGACGGATCCTTGAGGGACTCCAGTGCGCATATGCTTAGGCGATGATGCAATATTGTTCATTCTTACTACTTGTATTCTTTCATGAAGGTAATCAGTAAGAAGATCTAATGAGCGACCGTGGAAGCCATAATGTTGTAGTTTATGTAAGAGTATGTTGTGATCAACTGTATCGAATGCTTTTTTTAGGTCCAGGAATATGACACATACAAGTATATTATTTTGCAAAGCTTCATTAATCATTTGAGTTAACGTTAACACTGCTGACGAAGTTGAATGATTCGGACAAAAGCCATGTTGCTGTGGGCACATAACCTTATACTTATCAATAAATTTGTGGAACTGATGCGTTAGAATTTTTTCAAATATAGTATTAATGGTACTGAACACGGATATCGGCCTGTAATTGCAAGGGTCATTTCGGTCTCCCTCTTTGAAGATAGGGACAGATAGGGACCCTTAGCTATCTTCAGCTTCTTCCGGTAAGAATTCATCGCCTCCCATGGATTCACTTCCCAGTCTTCTACACTCCATCAACTCGATCAAAAGAGATGATTTTTACAGCAGCCGGATCTGAAAGCGTGAACTAAATATGGGAGCCAATGATGGCCGAGGAGAGGCATGACTCGACGAATTTATGTAGGAAATTCAGACATTTTAGAACGGCGTGGTTGAAATAATTCTAGTTTACCAAAACTGCCTTTACGTCGCAATTACGGTAAAGTTTAGGCAAGTCAGAGCCTTATGCACGCAGTTTTTATCCCGATGTCCCTTTTTCTTAGCACCTTGCTGCATTCTGGAAAAGCTCTAATTTCTACCACCTGTATTGTGATTACAAATAAAATAATACATGTTTTTTAATATTCTTTTTCACGCGCCTGTGAATAGTTGTTTACGAGATTTCGAGAAAAATTTACGATGGGTTTTTTTTCTTTTCATTTTTAAATAGCGTTCATTTTCATCAAAACTTCAAATTTGAGGCGAATTGTAGAAATGGTAATTTGTGATACAGCAAAAATATTCAGCACAATTGTTGAATAGGTTAAGGTCTCACAGTCCAGCAAATTTCAAAAGTCTAAATGTATTGGTTTATTTGATAAAAAATCGTAAATATAGCAACTTTTGAAGACTGTAGGAAATTAAGCAATTTTTTAAAAACACTTCCGTTTTGCAAGGAAGCCTGAAACAGTACTAGCTGACCCTTCTTTACGTCTAGGTTTTACACACAAGAATGTATTCTTTGTAGCTGTAACCTAATGTATTTCACATCGTTGTGAATTTGTGAAAATACCTTGTGCATTAAATAGGCACCTCCACACTGAAGATTCTCTTTCATTTCATTTCATTAATTGTACCCTCAGGGCCGAAGCATTACAGAGGGGAGTGGCAAAAAAAAAACATTTCTGTGAAAAGATACTTATACATGGAGTTATATAATGTACCAATGCAAATACAAATACTCTAATTAACAAATCAAATCAATACAAATCACCAAACTACGAAACAATGTAAAATGAGTAGATGATACAGGCAAGCACAAGCAAACGAGAAAAAACGAGAAATAACATGAGGTAAAGAACTAATTAGTTACTGTTAAAGCATTTTTGAAATGTTGATGGTCTGTAATTTCTGCAGTAGTGGTAGGTAGGTGGTTCCACTCTTCACAAGTCCTGGGAAAAAATGAATATTGAAAAGTAGAAGTCCTGCAAAAAGGAACGGCTACTTTATGTCGGTGGTCAATGCGTGGTGATACGTACTGGGGAGGAAAGATGAAATCAACGTGTAGAGAACGATGCTGAAATATGCGGTGAAAAAGACACAAGCGATAAAACTTACGGCGAGATGCTAGTGATGGTAGTTCAAGGCTCGATTTCATATTAGTCACACTTGCGGTTCGAGCGTAATTAGACATAATAAAACGGCGTTATTTTTTTCCTCCTAAAATATTCATTTGGCAAAGAAGCCACGTTCACTTTAGTGCTACCTAGTGATATGCACATAAAATATAAAATATTCAAGGAAATCTAAAATATGAAATTTTTGACCCGTGTTGATCTCTCGTGGAATCACCCAACTCCTTATTGAACAGAAAAGAGTACACAGTAAGCTTTCATTAATACGACTCCACTTAATTTAATTTTTTCACTTAATTCGATCCTGGCCGCCAGCCCATGCATTTCTATGGGCCTAAACATTCGTTATTTCGATCCAAAAATTTACATTCACTGGATGATGCGAACTTGACCACACCCCAGCAACAACCGCTTTTAGTGGCAGCGTCTGCCTGAGCAGAGCTTAGCGGACAGTGAACAAATGCCATCTCCTGTTTGAAATGCCTATTTTTGACCCACCCAAGGAAGATTTTCAAGCAATAACGGTAGCTGACAATGTCCTGTTGTGGTATGTATCTGATTCTAATGGCCACTTTTTGTTTTCGAAGGAAATTGAGCCATAAATTGCCTAGCTGTACAATTGTTTGCGAAACTAAAACCACGGTTACGGCATTCATATGCTTTACTGCATATCATGGCTGTAGTACGGTGAAGCTGACTTTAGAAAATCAGCTGCCAATCTAAAAAATCTGGTATGTGTTAGGTTTCTACTTTGGTTCGAAGTTTAAGTCCTTTCTGCTTTAGTTTTACAGTTTGGACAAACAGAAAGTTGGTGCACGTTCCTTTCGGAGGCATGTTACTCAAGCACATACTGCCAAATGAATAAACAGTGTTTCAACAGGTTTTGCATTTTAATTCGACCCGTCGGTCTTGTGAGGGTAGAATAAACGAAAGTCGAATGTACAAATCACATGATGAAGCACCAGGAAAGTTACCTGCACTGCTTGTAGTCTTGCTCAGGTAGTGAAAAAGCATGGAAAATGTTCTTCACACAACATTTTGCTGCAGAGGCAGTCATCCATTTTGTTCGCTCTTCACAGTGTTGCTACATCACCATTTGCTTAGCCTCCTATGCCCAAAAAAAGTTGTTGCCAAATATAAAATAATCTCATTCACATGTTTTTCACCATCTAAGCAGTGTTTGCTGTCAATTATTAGTGCTTTCTGTAACCTAACCTGTATGTTAACACTGCATGTTAGTGCTAAGCTTACCAAAAGTTAAGGATGCTGAACGTTTATTTCTTTTTTCTAGACATAAAAAGTTGGGTGCTTAAAGGCGAGCCACATTTGCACAATGCTTGCAAGAACAGTAGCTTACATTGCCTTTCACAAAAATGGAGATATCAACCATCGCCGAGGCAGCTACTGCATATCTACTTGCCTGTGGGCAGGAAGCTGTGGACCTGTTTATTGCTGCCTTCTTAACAAGGGATTCAGTTATAAAACAAAGAGGGCAGGCAGAAATGAACTATTCTGTATCATGTGCACTTTCTCTCAATTCACATGCTTCTGTCATACTAGTCCTAGGGTTTTAAAGAGAACTTACAGAGAACTTCACGTGACAGGAAAAAGGTACCTGTTGACCTGAAATTCCCTGAACTCAGCAGAAACCGGATAAAGAACAGCCAAACATTTGTCAAAGATTTGTCACAACTCACTAGAACTTATCAATATTACCAAAGAGTCATGCAACATAACATTTATCTTGCAGTTGCATTACCACAAACATGGCTCCACACAATATTTTTGTTTGAAAACATACGTGCATGCATGTGCTTGTATCGGAGAGCTAGATAAAAAAGAGTTAGTAAGCAACGTCAGATAGATGCAATTTGTTTGGCTTACAAAACAAAAAACGGGTCACTACTTAGCGATAGTTTTCTTTTGTGCGTAACAACTTGACTCTTGAAAAGTTCCTCAGTCTATAAAGGTTTATATAGTGAAACATAAAAATATTTGGACGCATTTGAGGTATCACCTAGCCCAAAAAGCTACCAGTGGCAGCCTGTCTCGATCGCGCAATTCCTGGCACTCTCCAATATACAGCATGTCTGACTGCTGCAGTGCTCAAGTGCTCTGCAGCTGCAGGAAATCGAGGGATAAGGGTTGATTGCGCGATTTATGGCATATCTAGGTTTTTAATTTAGTACCTCCTCTATACGAGGTCGACACTATGCCACTAGACCACTGCTGTGCTGCAGTCATCATAATATTAATTACTCATCGTATACACAAACTATACAGCTGGTTATGCAAAATTTTAAACTGAGCAAAGAAGACAGGACGTGAACTGAAACATAGATGCACACACAAAGCACAGACTTCCAACTGGTTTTGTTTCGTGAAGGCAGGGAATTTATAAGGTACCTCAATATAGCAAAACGAGGAGCAATCGCAATGAAATCATGCATGAGGCAACGGATGAAAAATAGCAAGGCCATGTTTGCATTAAGAGTGCAGGAGAGTCATAATGTGCCCATCTTCTTTTAGATTCTTGTTCTACTATCTCTTTTGCGACAAAAATTTTAAATGTGTGTAATACTTCGTGGCAACTTAGAACATTTAAATGATTAAGCATCTCCATACCTTAAATTTGTGGACAAGCTTTTCCACCTCTATATAACAATAATTCTCTGGTGTCTAGCATCACTCAAACCACTACTAATTAAATCCACCTTTAGACAAGCAGTATGTGCATTAGAAGCAGCAGCATACCTTTTTAGCGAATGGATATACATACCAGGTTCAGATTGAGCAACACAACACGAACCAGTACTTGTGTCCATTTGTCTTCAATGACGCACTGACAGGCCAGGTCTTGATAAACACAACAAATATACGGTGCGGGCAGATGAAATAAGCAGAAGCTGTGAAGACAGCAATACAGTGAAACAAATTAGACAAATTTGCACACAGCCAGCGATCTGGGAGGAGGACAATTGCCAACTTTACTACCCCAATTATAGGCAAATGCTCCTCATGCAACAAGAAAAAAAAAATGTTTTAGGTGTAAACAGCACGAGTGCATGGAGTTGGTTGATATTCTAAAAACAGCACAGACGACAATTAAAGCAGACACACTATTTCTGTCATCCGCCTTCTTGCTGTTTTTACAATGTCGATCACAGTTGCAAAGCTACGCACGTGATCTATGAATGAAAGCAACGCACGTGTATAGAAAGCTTGGTGAGCAGATTCATACACCCATATATGTTTGATGTTGAAAGTTCCCGTAAAAGCGACAGCAGCTCAGTAAAGTGGGTTCGTTTACCAGCTCGCTCACAACCTACACATTGTGTGATTTAACTCCACGGCTCACAAACGAGCTGCTAAGCAGCTTTAAGTACGCTTTAACTACGCTTTCCTTATCTCACTGCAACGAATGAAAGCCTCTGACGCCCCTGTTGCTGTCAGTGCAAGCAGTGAGAAAGGTCATTAAATGTTGCCATGTGTTGCATGGGTAAATAAGAGGTGCACAGCGTAGCCATCCCATAGAGATGGAGAGAAAAAGACCTACGCACGAGATAAATATCACAGGACGACATCCACACTAGTTGAGTGCATGCATTGCTGGCGCGTGGAAGCTGCCGCCGTTCTTTTTACAGCGGTGCAACGCGTAGGAACTGCAGTAGTAATTGTTGAAGGCACGAACGAATCAATTATCCCGCGAATCACTGCGAGACCTGCGTCAACCGTTTCGTGTTCTTACGAATTTCGAGATCACATCGACCACAGCTCGAATGTACAACTGGTTTTTACAAGTGTCAGCGAGAGAACGGGTAATCGCACGACACTCACCTGTGCTCCAAGTGCGTCGCGGTAGCACCAGCAGCTGGGCAGCAAATGTCATCAAGCACTGGCCCATCGCAGTGTCCGCAACTTAAGGCTTCTAAACATCCGCCAAAAACAAGAAGCAAGCCACATCATGCATACGGTGCGCGTGCGAACGAGACGCGAGCCATGACGTTCCAGTTCCAGAGTGGTAGTCATAGAGTTACTATACTTAAAAATTCCGGTAAACGCAGCGGGTGCCAACGTAAAAGAACTAAGAACGTTGGCGGGGGCAGCAACCTATGGCGCCCATGCCAACTTAGTGAACGCAACACGTTCGCTCGAACGACCGGGTGCGCGCAACGCCGGCTAATTTTGTGATGCTTAGATTGTGAATTTGTCAAGTAAATCTCGATAACGAAAAAGAATCCTGCCTTATAAAGAGACGCGGAGTTCCCAGCACCTTAGAACATTTTAGCTATTTCCATGCCATTGCTGACAGAGCAGTAGAGAAAATAATCTGATATATAATTAAAGCGCCAGCCATCGGGCAAGCATCAGTTGTTAAGTTTTGCACTCTATTGCAAATTAAGCGAGTTCGTTATGGTAAAAGTAGCTCAAAAATAGCGCCGGTTTTGTGTATTTCTCTATCTTGTGCTGCCGTCATTTTGCGCTTTTACCATGTTCGTGACGGAATCCAAGACAGGCCAGTAGCCGCTTAGCGCTGTACCAGACCGGTCAGAGGTTATAACCATGCGGTAACGTGCATTTCGGAAATCATGTCGACAACAGAGAAAGCGCTGCAAGTTCTGCGGTATCTGCCTCGTGTGAAAATATCTAATCTTCGTGACACGCCTGGCAGCAACTATGTAACCAAGAGTATGCTGACAAGAGGGCCGCGGCAGCGCCCATTCTGGAAGAAAGATGGTGCAAAACACCACATGAGCTGGCCCCGCCTAGGCTTCGAAGGAGGTCAAACGCCGTTTTATCTGAAGATCCCTATGGAAAACTACAACGAAAAGCATTTCCTTCGCCGTCAGTACCCTCCGTTGTCTCTGAAGCAGCTGCAGCTCTTTATCGATCTCGGACGCGTCGATATTACGCGGCCCATAGACCTCGCTGCCCTGTGCAACACGAAGCTGTATTTCTTGGACCCCCGCGACCGCCACTTCGGCGTCCACTTGACTTCCGAAGGCATGGATGATTTCAAAGCCAAAGTAAGCGGACCGCATTCTCAGTAGTTCAAAACAGGCATTCTACCACCGCAATTTTTTTCGTCGTTTTTCAGTACGGTCTTCAGGACCACGGAAAAGCTGGCAGTGGAGGGGTGGGGGTGTGCTGTAAGTGTCCAATAGACATGTTGGACATATGAATTTCGTTTACTGCAGAAGTGCTGATTGGCTGAGGGCACCTGCCTCGTGCTGACATGTACCCCAGCCCAGCCAGTCGTAACATCAGAGCAGACGAAATGAACATGTCCACTAGGTAGGCACTTACATAATAGTACACCCCCCCCCCCCCCACACCCTACGTATTGCAGACTTTATTGCTGTTTTTTTCATGTCCCGTTTCATTTTCAACGAAATTGTTGGGCTTCACCTACGCTAAAAGCAGTTACAAACAGTTTGAGAGTGCACAGGGGCCTGTCTTGGCAGCATTAGACTGTTATCAAACGAACGCATTACATAGTTGATTGTGTAACTAATCAAATATAGCCTAAGATGCAAAGCAGATTACAAAACAATGACGCAGATACTAAAACAGAAAATATTTATAATAACATTGAAAAAAGTCATGATTGTCATAACATTGCCTAACAATATATGTAGTGCTTGCACAAGTATGCTTTGAAACGCACCACAAACGTGCGAGCAGTTACGAATGCTTGTAGAACACAGGGAGGAAGGCATTGTTGGTCATTACACATTTGTGGGATGCTCAGCATACCGTTCACTACTGTTACTTTTTTAAGGATACGTCTCTGTATCATGGAAGACCTGTACATCAACTCCTCCTCCCTTAGGAAATGGATAATAATCTAAAAAAATATGACTAAAGCCCATTCACACTTCACATGAGTAACAGCTTATATTGACTTTCATGCAAAACTTCAGAGGCACGGTGGACACCAAAGCTACCTACTCATTGTATATGATAGGCATCAGTGATTTTCCCTGGTTGCTGTTATGTTTATGCCAAATAAATCCATCTCTGACAACTTCGGAGTACACTTGTACTCATTGCAATGCAATGCAAGATTGAAGCCAGCAAAAGGTTTCAAACTGTTGCAGTGCTTTTGCAGCAGAGTGACATCTCGACACCTAGTTCTGTGTGCCTTTTCTGAAATGAACCGATACCAACTCACCGAACTTGCTACCATTCTCATCTTTGTGTCATAGAATGGTTCGTCAGGCTCTCAAATTAAAATTTTGATTGCCAATGTGTTGGCTTGTAATATTATGACCAAAACTGACTTCTTTAATTCCTTCACTGCCCATGATATAACTCATCACAACGAGCATCCTTTGGTGCTGATGGGGGCACTTACTCATGAAATTATGGCAATTTTCGGGGAAAATTGCCAGAAATTTTGCATAATATTTATAAAAAATCGGCACATAATATTCAGGTCGTGAAGCGATTCCAAACTTCTAAAATTTTGGGGGGAATTTGTCATGGCAATTAAGGGGTTAAGTAAATTTAGATATTTTAATCGAACCAAGAAGTTGTGTCAGAAAGCAGAAAGAGAGGTGGGAATGGGAACTCATTCCGTTCATATCACCTGTAGAAGTAGACAACTCTCGTGTCAATGCAAATGTTGTGCCCAAGGAAGTGGGATGTCACCATGTCTGCATGAAATAATTGTATCGGAGGAATGACACAGTTTTATAGGGGGGTAATGTTTAACCACTTGTAGCTCTTTTAGTATGGTGTACTGGCATAAAAGTCTTCTGAGGAAGCTTTTGAGGTACTATGTCTGGGCTCCGAGGTACAAGAAAAATAGTTTTGAGGACCCTTTATACGGGTCCTAGAAATAAGGCTACATGTAGCTCACAGTGCCCATTAATTCTTTGTTTAAATACCCTTTCTTGTTTTTTTTTTTAAATAATATTTGATGGGCCACACATGGGTGACTGTGTGTCTTGTATTTTGTTTTGTTACTGAGATGGCCACTTTGACCGTAGAGGTTGATTGCCTCGTTGAAAAGATTAAACCACATCTCCATTGTTAGCGATCTATGAAGCGATATGGTTAGCTTTCATGCAGACTGAGGCAAACTAAATTGGACCAAACCATACCAAATAGTTTTTGAGAAGAGGAGCCAGAGAAGTAGACGGAGTAATCACTGCAGAGGAAGAATTCCGACTAAAGAATATTGGTAATATTGAGTAATTCTGCTTCACCCTCCTCGCATTTCATCATTAGCATCCTCAAAGCCCTTGAATAGCCCTTGTGCAAGAAGAACCGTGGGAACTGAGGGGCACACTTCACACAGTGTATGAGGGCTTATTAACCAGTTGTCTGCTTTTAAGATCGTGCACTACATGGCACCCCCCTACCAGCTTACTCCCGCACGTCTTGCCCTCTTCCACCCCGGGACGGCCTCGCCGGCTTGCCGCTTATGTGACGGCTCCCGTGCCGATTACGCTCACGTCCTATTCTCCTGCCCGGCACACTTGCCCCCCGCCTCTTGGCGCCTAACCAGTCCGCAGCAGTGGGAGGCTGCTTTCTCCAACACCGAGCCGGATATCCAGCTCCGGCGGGTGAACTGGGCGGAGGACGTCGTGACTAGGCCTGGACGCCACAACCGGCAGCCTGAAGGCCACCCACAACGCTGCTTTTTAATTTCTTTTTACTTTTGGCCTTCTCATCAACAAAAGTTTTTCACCACCACCACCACCACCCGCAGTTCAATTAAGGTTCCAGTTCTGCTTCCATGATCATGAATGGTGCTGGCTAATATTCTTGGGGTTAAGTTATCGATACATGTGCAAAAAAGTGAATGGAGGAACACTTGACACCTTATCTTTGTTGACAGAGCACACCACATGTGTAATGTGAAAGTTGTGGGTACTGCTCCCACTGGTAGCAGGCCGTCTTCCCTTCCACCTTACCCCCCTTTTCTTTTACTACAAATGTGACGTGTATTGCAAGTTTAAACCTCGTAGAAAAATGATTATGCAGTTCATTCAAAAAAGTTATTTTTCCTAATGCTTTCCTTGACCTTATATGGTTGTTGAAAGCCCCCTTGAATCGCAAGTCAAATATGCTGTTCTAATTCTTATACACGCACTATCACTCTACAGCTCACAACCAAGGCTCTGAGGCAAGCATCCACCACTAGGTGTACTTATTTCGTGCTGAATATGCCTTGCTCATGCAGCCGTCAGAAAGTGTGACTCTCACCATAGCATTAAAAGAAGTTGTTGAACATCTGTCATCAGCATAAAAGAGTAATCACACTTCCTGAAGTTACTTTGTTTCCATTTACAGTGTGCCTGTGAACCCTTAATCAGCCATCGTTTTTTTTTCTTGTTTTTTTCTTTGCTACATTCTGTTTTTCTAGGGAGCTTTTATTCTGCAGTTCTTGATTAATTTGGAGATTTTGTGTATGTGATCAAGTGAAGTTGTTGCTGCTCTTTTGTTCTGAGTTCACCTATAAGTTTGGCCTCTTTGACTTTAATCATCTGCTTAACACAATCTGAGTGGTAATGATACCTTGAAGTTCACTGCATTTTTGTAAACATGCATGGTCTTATGAAACATTAAATTTATATTGGTGGCATGTTCAAATTTGTAAGAGAAGCACTCGTAAAACTTGGAGTATGGATTGGCGTAACTGACAGTGCCTCCTTGTTTAAGTATTTTCTATCAACCCAACTTTTTCACTGATGGCCTCAGAGTGCCAGATATTCTTTATCTTTTCTTTTAGCTGTACAATTACCTGAATATGTTTACATTAGGTAAGGCTGACTAAACCTGCACAGGCTAGTTTCCTTCTTTTTTTTTTCCCCCCCCTAATACAATTGCATGCACTGTGCTGTAATGATAGGTTACAGTGCAGCAATTTGGTTGCTTGCCGTTTCGTTCATTTCTTGATCAGCTATGTCTCACTGTTGTCCCTTGGCACGCATTGTGGTATCATCTTCATCAACCTTCAAATCTGCTAAGTGAGAACAAAGCAGTGTTTTTATCTAAAAAGTTGCACTTAGATTATCTACTTTGTTTTTCCACATGTTTAGATGTGCACTTTATGACTTACTGAATGTTAATGACCCCTACCAGTCCTGTGACATATGCCACCAGAATGTCGTTCCAGGACTGTGTCAGTTAAGCTCTTGCTCTTTTGCAGGCCAAGGTGCAATCATGACTATGCTCCAGCTTTCACACATTGCTCTTTGTTTCTGTGCAGGTGAACATTGAGGTTCAGCATGCCAGAGAGCCTGTAATTGCTGCCATTGAGCGCAACGGAGGCACCATCACCACAGCCTACTTCGACATACAAAGTGTCACTGCCCTCATGAATCCTGAAAAGTTCTTCAAAGAAGGTCGCCCCATCCCAAAGCGCCAACTGCCACCAGAGGATGCCATTCGTTATTACAGCGACCCAGAATTTCGTGGCTACCTGGCTGATCCACAGGACGTGGCCAAGCACCGGTTTCTCCTGGCGCAGAAGTATGGCTACGAGCTGCCAGACTTGGAGAGAGATCCCGATCATGAGATGTTGAAAGAGCGAAAGGACCCACGTCAGGTTTTCTATGGGCTTCAACCAGGCTGGGTCATAAACCTGAGAGATAAGGTTATTCTAAGGCCAACTGACCCAGAGTACAAGAAATACTACAATATCTGAGTGCCAAGTGTAGCGCGTTATGGCTTTTTAAATGCTACCTAGGCACAAAAATTTCTGAGCCATGTGTAGAGATGCCTATTCATTGTCACCTTCATATCACATTATTATTGCAGTAAATATGCCTTAGATGTCCTTTCTTCCTTTTAATGAGTATAAAAAGAAATCTAAGATGTATGGTTGCATCTCTAGGAAGCCTTTGCCTGAACCTGTTGATTTCAGTATAAAATGGTGTTGCACTTTTCTGTGTATACTGGCTGGTCTCACTATTAAGCTTGTAATTTCATGCGCGCTTTCTTCTGCCAGGCTACTGTTGTTAATGTCAAGAGCAGTACCAATAAAGCAATACTTGCTATTTTTGTTTAATTTTGTTTCATTATTTGCACAAAGAAAAAATTGAGTTCATTTGGAAGTAACTCAGTATGGGATAAGTTTCATTAGTAGCTTCCTTCTTAAGGTACACATTACTTTCATCACCATGCTTCTGATGCCTATCTTTATCAAGGTCCATTGACTGAAATAGCTTTTGACCTGGTTACTTATGTTCCACTGTCGCTTATGTTCACCGTCTTTTATCACCATCTCACCTTCTTTATGATGATTTTTCATTTGTAGGTAGTTACATAATTAGCTGAACTCATTCATTACTGCTTTTTGCACACTTTTTGAACAAGCTGAACACGGTAAAAACTAGTGTTAATAAAAATCTCAATCATTACCATAGAGCGGGAGCTTCAGACAGCTCCTTATGGCACCACTGAGGATGTTGCTTTGAGCAGATCCAGTCTGAATTTTCTCCAAGCATTTCTTAACCTTGTACGCTTAAGCTCACTTTGGACGAACTGCTACATGTTTCAAAAAGTGTTTGCTATGAGATTATTTCATACTAATACTTACCCTTAAAACTGTCTACAATTTGCATTCGCAACCGAGTGCATGAGCTCTGCATGTCATGTGTTGTTATGGGTGCTAAATTTTGCATATTTACACCATATTTGTCAAAATGTTATAAATGCTGAATGCTTCTTGTTCAAAATTCAGCCATTAAGATTGCCAGGATGACCTGCATGGAATGTACAGAAGGACATCGCTCACTTAGTTTGCTCATGCAGCCACTTGGCATTCCATTTCATGGCCCTAATGCTCACTTGTCGTAAATCATGCCTTGAGCTACAAGCTTGTCTTGAACTATGGACAAGCAGCACCTGCGAGTCCCACACTATGAAGGTGTTTTTAAGTTTCCTGCAAGAAACTAGTCCCGATGAGATACTGTGATCAGTTTTCAGTGTGCCTGAGTGTGTATGTTGTGCAATGTAGTGTGCCCTATATGTCATTCCACATGTCATACATCATGACATGTGGAATGATACAGCACAGACTATAGCTGTTGCAGAACCATTTCACATCTGTAAGAGCACTATGCAGTTGTCATGCTGTTGTCTCTGCAAAGTGGTTGCAGTCTACTGAGAACACGAGCACTTGTCCTGGTGCAAGGAGAAAGTTGTAAATACAGATGTGAAGCATGAGGTGCCACCTTTGTTTGTGAACTATGGGCCAATATTCAAGCTCTACCGGTGGACAGTGATGATATGGGAATTCAGAGGTGAACTTGTATGTTATCAGAACTGATGTTGCCTATCCATTTTTGTATGGGCAGTATTCTTTGTAATGTCTGGCAATTCCCAATGAAATGAAGTTAATCGCACCCACCGTGGTTGCTTAGTGGCTATGGTGTTGGGCTGCGAAGCACGAGGTCGCGGGATGAAATCCCAGCCACAGTGTCCGCATTGCGAAAACACCTGTGTACTTAGATTAGGTTCACGTTAAAGAACCCCAGGTAGTCCAAATTATTCTGGAGTCGCCCACTACAACATGCCTCAAAATCAAATCAGGGTTTTGGCATGTAAAACCCCATAATTTCATTTTTTTTTATTGTTTAGGGGTGGGACTGCTGTGCCAGAGCCGAAGATTTGCGACTAGTTGGGCCAAATATGTCAAATTGCCTCAAATTCCACTCTTGCTTTTCCAAAACGTGGTGTGAGAACCAAGGGTCAGTTTTAGTAGAAAGTGGCAACCGCGTAAATGTTGTGGGTTTTGTTAGCTTCATCCTCAGCATATCAGGAGTTGCCATATTTAACACTTCTGCCATTACAGCCTGCGATTCACTGCATTCATGTTTGATAATGCGTGACAATGTATCGCACTCTGTTAGTGTGCTCGTGAATCTATGTACACCTTTCGTCCTGGACCTTTCAATAGCATACCTTCGAACTTATCCCATGCGACACCAACAAACACACAGCAGAAGGCACACATTCAATCTGCGAATCTGGCCATCGGGGCCGACAAACCAAGTGCCAAGCTCTGCTGTTGTTGGCTCCGTCACCTGGCATTGGGAAATAGCTTTGTTCCTATAGAAATGACTTTTCAAGCAGTGACTGTTAATGCTTATTCAAATCAGTCAGTCTGTTTATTTAACTTGTGAATGATTGTTTCACTTATAGTGTCGTGAATTCATGGAGTTGGGGTATGTGTATGCGTTATAAAATGCAAATGCTAAAGGTTTAAAAGAGTTGCATGTCAGTTGCCAGGAACATTGGTGCAGCATACAAGCCACTCTATTATCTGTTAAGAGTCTAATGACATAAAGTTTAAGTCGTTTGATATGCCTGTCACTTAAAGCATCTGTCATTAATTTGAAATACTGCTCACTTTGGTCTAGCTTCATGCTGGGTCTTAGTACCAAGGGAGCGATAGGTTAGTTGAAATAAAGCATAGCTTGACTAGAAGTTTAACTACAAAGTTGTGCTGCAATATGCAAGTTACTGCATTGCAACATTGCTAAAAGCACTTGAATCATGCTACTAGTGGCCTCACTGCAAATTTTTTCCAAGGGCCACAGTCCATTCTATCTGGTAAGCATTAGCAAGCGAAACACAGCTGATGTTTGCATCAACTTCACCCTCTATTTGTGATATATTACTCAACTTTGATAAATGTAAGGGATTGTACCAACCTGGTCTACAGGACCTTGTGCAGTGATTGAAGTTAAAGCATAGTTAATAAGAATAAAGGTTACCGTGCTAAGCAGACAAGGACAAAGTGAGACACAAACAACATATCCGGGCATTTGTGTCTCGCTTCGTCCTTGTCTGCTTAGGGTTGTAACCTTTGTTTTTAAGTCACGAACGAACTAGCTCAGCAACAAGTTTTGTTAAATCATAGTTGATACATTGAGGTCAGTTTTTGATAACCGTTGAGAAGTTTTTAAAAATTCCCGAGATTTAATCCTAAAGAAAAGGAAGACCCACTGCAAAAAAATGTGTTTGTGTGGCCCAATGTAGCAGCACAACTGACGACCGAGCAGGTCAGAGCAAATGTCAAAATGTTGCGATGCCCTGCTCCCACGTGACCACCTTCTGCATCATGACTCTGCAACCCGAGATGTTTCAGAATAATGCTACCATGACTGTCAAATACCTTTAGTTTTGTGGTGCGGAGGGTGCAGCACCAGCATGCTACATTCTATGTCAGGCCCCTCATAATCATTTGTGAAAAATATTGGTGGTCATGAAGGCCAGCAGCCACGAAAGTGTAGTTTCAGATGGTGTAGATGTGGAAGAGCCTCCTCTGTGAAAAATTTTACATAAGTGGATGTGTATCAAAAGATTCGCAAAAGTTAAAATTTTTTATACTGAAACTGGAAAGAAACCTCTATTACCACCCGCCAGAAGCGATACATGACGTGAAACACACAAATCCTTGATATGACCTCCAAGATTAGGTGCCGCCCCCAGCATTCTGGGATTTTTATGTCTGCTATCCACCAAGTGCATGCGTTGTCTGCTTTGGTGCCATTTAAAGGCTGCTAAAGAAAATTAGGTAATTACCAACCCTGCAGCTTTGCTAAGGTAGCTTGAGTAGTAAATAACTATTGCTTGTTTGTTCCCAACTTTGCCAAAGTCAAATTTTGTTACAGTTGGCCTTTAATGTAGAATGCCACTTTGAATTACTACTCTGTAGGCACACAAAGGCTGCAGTTTGTCGTCGAATTCTGCTTCATTGAAATTTCAACGCTGTTACTGAGTTTAAGAGGAAGCTTTAGCTCTGGCCTGACTCCGATTCCGCGTATTCAAATACATGTAAAATGCAGAAATGCTTTTCTGAAATAATCCCCTGGGGCGATTTTAATTAAATTTGTTGCACTTAAGAGAGAAAGGTAAATTCTAGTGACTGTTGGAAACAGAACTTTGCTTTTGGGCCTGAATCCTTTAACATAACGTTTCAGAAATTGGTAAGTTTGACATAAATAGAAGCATGAAGTTCCCAATTTCATAGCTCTGCACCAAGAACAGATATCGCAGTTCTGTGAACTGCATCTGTTAGAATATCCAGAGTAGAGAGAGAGATTTGATATGTCAATTTGTACCTTGCATGAATGTTACATTGTTTACTGGAGTTTTGCAAAAGTCCTACTCACATATTAATGGCTTACTTTAGAGCCATGTATAGTACAATCAATTTTCTCTGCTTTAGATGTACTATTAATTGCAATTTGCAGAATTGTGATATTGTTTTTCATTGCCGAGTTACAGAGTTGTAAAACTGATAGTTTTGTTTTCTGAACATTTGCAACCCTTGCCAATTTTCATTTAAAAAATGATGACCTAAACCAAAAATGTGCCGCCATCAGTCACAAAATATTAACTTTCTCCTTTAAATGCCACAAACACAATCAAATTTGGTGCACTGATTGCCGAAAAAAATTATTCCTCCTTTCCCATGTATTTAGATAGGGCCCCTGAGCTAAAGCTTCTTCTTAAGTCACAATTGCCTATCTCATGGCCCTGAAGCAATCATCAAGCATTTTTGTGATTGTGATCATATAGAAACTGTGGCATCCTGATCAGCATAGCAAAAAGGTCACATTGCTCATTTGTTTTTTCGAGACAAATTTTTGTCATAACTTTTGCCTGATTTTGTTAAGTCCACTTGTTGCAAACCCTCGTACCTAGCAAACATTGTTACAAGTATGCTTGACTTTAGCAGTAAGTGTTCATAAAAAAGGCATTTTTGCCTTGTAGGATCCTGGGGAAACTTTTGATTTCTTTTCTGTGGTAGCTGCAGGTACTTATCTGCTGCATACTTGTGTGCGTGTTCATGTTTGTGTGTTAGACACATCCATGTCAGAGCATCGACTTCAGAAGGAATTCAAACAGACTAGAACTGTGGATCAGGTCAAATGTGTAGCCGATTGGGCAAGCGGTTTGTCAGTATGTGTATCAGGTGCCATGTGTGTTATTACTCGCATGTCCTTACTAACCATTTCTTCGTGCTTGAACCAGGCAGACCACAAACTGCATTTGTTCTGAAAGTACTGAAGTACAACAAGTAGACTTATGGCATAGTTATTTATTTGCATATAGTGGAACAGCTGTGTACAACAGGACACTTGCAACAGTATAATGAAAACTGTGCCACATTAGATGTTCAAAACATACAAACACCACATGTGAGTAGGCTGGGGCAGCCTTCCTAGCCTTCAAGTTTGTGCTTTGTGGAAGGGAAGACTAGGAACTACGTTAGTCCTTGAAAGGCAACAATGTGTAAATTATTTTCTACAGTGCTAGTTGCAACAGGTGCATGAGGATCTAAGTATACCTGTATACCTAGGGGTTAATTGTATCAGTGGCACACTTAACAGAAGTAGCTCAGTGTTTGTAACTGCAGAGCAGCATGTGGACCTAGGGCACTTCATAATTAACTTCTGCTTGAAGGTTATATTTAAAGTGGGGTCACTGCTTTGTTCACTAGCATACCACATTTTCTGTCCTATTCCTACTTTGAGTTGCAGCTTGGTAGGAGCTGTATCACAACCAATTACTCTCCCTGTGCTGCCAGGGCAGGTTTGCAAGGCATAAGCGATTCTCGAATGATCAGTCCTTTGCACCATAGGCTGGTCATAGATATTTTCTTGCCAGTATATTCTAGGACCTGAAATGTAACCAAGCTGAATAGGAAAAAACGTACCTATGATTGTCACTATTTGGGCATTACATAAACTGGTAATGGATGTTTATTTTCTATCGGTACCCAAACCGTTTAGTTAGAATAAGAAACAATTAAATACATTTTCTCCCATCTATAATGTGGAATAACATTTGCATGCTGCAGCATTGCAATATGCTATAATAGCAGATTCAGTTGTGGTCAAGCCATTTCTCATTTTGTACACTTGCAGAACAAATTAATATTTACCAGTACTTTACAGGATCTGATATTTAATGTGTGTATCAGCACTGTTCAAGATAGCTGAAAAGTTGTTACTGGCATTCTGTCTGATTACATGTACTGTAAAAAGAATAAGTAACTGTGTTGTGCTCTAACCTTGTGAGCCTAAAGTTCGTAGAACCGTTTTACTGATCTTTTCTTTTTTTACATTCAGCTTAAACAGATGTGAGAAAAGAAAAATTTATTTCTTACCGCTGCAGCTTGTTCCTGATGAACTGCATATGGTTAGTTTGTAATTTAATAAGCCAATGTCTTAGTGCCTGATTGTGTGCCTGAGTGCATTGAAACTCGTACATGAGCTACAATGTGTTGTAGGCCTGTTGAAGCGTTTGCAGCACAAGCTAAGAAGAGCCTATAAAGCAGTGTGCCACTGCAGTCACTCAGAACAAGGCTGCTGCTTTTACGAACCAACAAGTGCATTGCTACTTGTTCAAAGCTATCAGATGAGTTACACACGCTGCATACAAGTCTGCAGACCTTAGAGTGGGGAGGAAGAGAGTGGGTATATTGGGTGCACAGCGAGTTTTACTGAAAAACACTTCATACAATAGGAATCGGATATGTTGGAATACTGTTGAATCTCTTCTGAGAGTTAAGCTAATGTTGCAATTGCAGCATCGCAAGAGGAGTAGCGAGAGTCATGCCGCACTTGCACTGATGCAAAGTAGAGGAAAAATTACGCAAATTGGTATTTTTTTTTTTCATGGCATTCTGCTCATTGCAAATGACCTGTCCTGGACTGCGAACCAGGACTACCAATGAGTTCATTCTTTGCATTCTTGTGCACCACCTTTCTCTGATGTCCTCATGACTGAGTGTTCATCATGCGTAGAATGGAGAGGAATTAGCCAGAGCCACTGCTTGCTTTCTTTGTATGTTCAATGAGCCAACAATATGCCTGAAGGTTTGTAACTGTTGACTTGTCATGGCCACATGTGAGCCACCTGACAACTGTGATTGGCTAATCTTTGGCCTAAATTTGCACATCTGTCCACTCTGAAAAGTAAAATTCAAATTTTGTATTGAACTTTTTTCATACATGGCTCAATTGTCATGCACCTAAATGCTCATTATGTTATGCCACAAACTTCATTCACCCATGCTTCCCAAGAATCTGATCCAACATGTCACTTCCTTGCACATTGCATGTGGGGTACACAGCACCAAAGTGAAACTGGGCAAGCTTTCATGCGGGCTACCCATTTCCTGTTTGCATTCTATGTGGTTGATGAGAAGGTTGTGTATGGGATCTGGAATGCGGAGGCCCCACAGCTTGTAGAGTACATAAAGTTGGCTCTAACATTTTTCACCAGTGATTTGAATGTATATATGCTGCCCTCTGTTAAGAATGAAGACTTCCTGAGTGCCTGTTTTGTCTGTACGCAGATGTGAGAACTGTCAGTAGTATGGAGGTGCATTGCTGTTTGCAGTTTTGAGCACAGTCTGCTGCACTCTTGTATTTACTAAGGGTCACTGATTCATATAGCATGGCAATTGGCATGGGCAGAAGAGTTAGCAGCACACAGCCTGTAACCGTAAATATTAGCATGCATTTTTTTTTTTATTTCAGTTTTGGGGTTTCTACATAGTTATAGAATGCCTCGGCATTCTAACTGAGATTGTGCCGAATTGCTAGAAGCACGCTTTTGGCAAACTGTTAATTGGAATGCCATTGTGTTTTGTAGCAGATTTCAAAGTTGCATGTCTTTAAAGTGCTGCACAACTCCTCAGCCTCAATTTCACCATGTGCCCTAAAGTTAGTAATTCAAAAGTTAATTGGCGAAATTCTCGCTTAATTAATTCTTGCTGCTAATGTCTGCCTAGTCACTGCGGCATAATGGACTATGAACATGCCGACGCAGCAGCACGATCTGCACATGAGGAGGGCTTGCAAGACTCCATTCCGTTCTCAAGAACAGACGCAGCAATGAAAATTTGTGAGCTTGCAAATCAAGCTATAAGATCTTTATGGAACACACCAAGCTTGAAGCACACATGTCTACACCGATTGAACCATCCCTTCATCTTCGACCTCCATCTAGACTCTCTCGACTCGAGACAGCAGTACTTTGCTGACTGTGGCTTGGTGTCGCCTTACAAGATCTTTCGCTTTCCGAGTCGGTATGGACGAGAGCGTGGCTTGCAGTCACTGCGGCAACGAGGAGACTATAGAACACATACTTTGCCACTGTCCGATACAGCGTGCAATGGCTGTCACTAGTGGCCGTGTTGGCACGCCTTGATGACAGGCCACTTTCAGAACACAGTCTTGGAATGCCAACACGAACTCTCATTGCACCGTAAGTCGGTCAAGACTTTGTTGACATTTTTACATGGCAGTGGCCTATTAGAAAGACTATAATGATCCCATCCCATCCCCTTTTTTCTTTTTAAAGATTTTCTTTTTGTCCCCGCTCTTCTATCCGTCTTCCCCTAGTGCATGGTAGCAAACTGGAAATTTTAACTCTGGTTAACCTCCCTTTCTCTCATTTGCATCTCTCTCTCTCTCTCTAGTCTAATGCACTGACTAGTACTGAATCAGGTGACATAGTGTTTATCCTTTATTAGTTGCTGGCTGCATTTATACACTTTATTTTATGCTTATTAGTATTTCACTGTTAATAAACAATACAAAACAAAAATTTAGACTTTCAAGCAGTTGTTAGTGCATTGGGTATATGAATAGATTTGAAAATGTATGCTTGGAGCTACTTTTAGCAGAGGAGGGGTGCACTTTGCATACGCAACTTTAAAGATAAAGATTAGACTACGTAATGTATTACGGGAGCCTATCTATTGCTAAAAATATTTCTAAAGATTTGTATGTATGAATGCAAAACTTTAATAAGACCGGACATGGCATCCGAACTTCTCAATTTCCTTGACATTTCCACAGGGTTCTCACAGTGATAGTACTGTTGCCTGAGTCATTAATATTTATCTGAAAAATCGGTATTTTTATTTAGCCTTCATACACTTGTTCTATGGCTTAGAAGGAGTATAAGTGAAAACTGACTAGTATAGTAACTGTCTACTTTGAACTGCTTGCAGAAGATAGCTGGTCAGCTTTTGTACATGCTCAGCGTTTACTATAGATTTTCAAAAAGACCTGTAGTTTCAGCATAGGGTACAGAAAGCAAAGACTGAAAGTGAGCTACGCCGCACTAGAATGTGTAGGTGTGACTGAAACTTAACTTTTATGCAGTGGGCCCTTTCTGCATTGTCTTATTGTATTCAATGTGAGAAGAAAAATTTACTTGCAGGATGCCGCTGTTGTTGCTCTGCTCTTCTACACCACGTTGTTTGCTTTTTAAAGTTTTTATGTTTTCAAGTTGGTAGCTTGCCAAGATGCAGTCACTAATTTATACTATCTGCCATGAGTGGTAATAATGCTTAACCAATTATTAATGCACATTCTTCTGTGGTTGCACCAATTCCTATTGCTTTTCCACCCTAGCAGTATCTTGCAGAGAAAACAGAAGCATGAGGCGTATGTGGCCATCATCGTGGCAGGGCAGCCCTGTACAATTCTTTTTTTTTTTTTCAGGTCAGCGCTGTCCCACCAGGAAGAAAAGAATTGTACAGGGCTGCCCTCACATGATGATGATGGCCACATACGCTAATTCTTGAGATGGTGGCCTCACATTTGTGGGAGAATTAGCTCATCTCTGAAGTAAGTATATCTTGTAATGCAATGCAAAAAGTCACCACAATGAGAAACTGAAGAAGGGATGGTTCACGCTATATCTGTCCTTCTTAATCGACACTTTCTGTGCTGCATTACAACATAAATTTACAGTAGCTCCCCTAACTTACTTTTGATCATTTCTTGTTTTACCTACAATCGAAACCACGGTTACGTTAGGTATATGCCTGTTTTCTCCCGTATCTCGCAACACTTGGGAGCAGCTAGAAGTAGAAATAAAGAAAACACTGCCTCGCGTGCCTTTGCATTGAAGTTCATCTGCCAAGCCAGTGGCGGTAAAATTACCGTCTCCGATTATAACGTGGCAAAGCGAGAGTTGAGCGGTGGTGCCTGCGATCTCCTTCAGCTGAGCCAAACACTATTGCAAACACTGTGCTCAATAAAGGCAGGCAGCAATAATAACGCAGTGCATAGAGATAGCGACAGCCAGGCAGAAACCACTATGGATAGCCTTTTTAGACATTAGAGGAGCTTATGATAATGTAAACCGAGAAAAGTTATGGAGCCAGTTGAGGGAATATGGTCTAGAGAGAAAGATGATTGAGTTCCTACAACAAGTTTATACAGATAATGAGGTAGAGATAACATGGGAGGGGGAAACTACAAAGCCAGCTAAAATAAGAAGAGGCCTCAGGCAGGGCTGTCCATTGTCACCTCTGCTTTTTATGATCTACATGAGCCAAATGGGAAAGAGACTAGAACAGAGCACAATAGGAACCGACATAAGCTATATGCTGTAAGGGCAGAAGGTAGTTCAAGTACTAGCCGGACTGATGTATGCAGATATTGTACTGCTTGCTGACACCCGAGTAGGGCTACAGGAACTAATGAGCATATGTGGAGAGGAGGGAGAAAAATTGGGACTGCAATTCAGTAGAGAGAAGTCTGGGATAATAGTATACAATGAAGAAAGGGGGGAACCATTGGAAATACAAAGCACTAAGATTGATCATGTTGAAAAATACAAGTATTTGGGCATATGGCTAAACGAGGGCAAAAAGTACTTGGAAGAACAGGAAAAAACTATGATTGAAAAAGTGAAAAGGAACTCGGCTGTAATGAAACACAAGGCACTTTGGAACTATAATAGGTACGAGGTGGTTAGGGGCGTATGGAAAGGGGTTATGGTACCTGGCCTCACATTCGGAAATTCAGTACTGTGCATGAAATCGGAAGTTCAGACATGCATGGAAACGAGACAGAGAAGTGTAGGCAGGTTGGCCTTAGGAGCACACGGGAACACCCCTAATGAGGGAGTGCAGGGGTACATGGGATGGTCGTCATTTGAAGGTAGAGAGGCAATAAGTAAACTAAAATTTGAACAGAGACTCCCAGCACTGGAGGAAAAAAGGTGGGCAGGAAAAGTGTACAAATATCTGTACATGAACAGTTTGAACACAAAGTGGACACTCAGAACGAGGAAGCTGAGGAATAGATACCTACAGCCGAGGGAGGGGGTCCAAAGTGGTTCTAGTGTGGGAAAAGGAGGTGAAGGAGACGGAAAGAAAGTTGTGGGAAGAAAGAATGCTCGGAAAGCCATCGCTATCAATGAATAGGTAACAAAAACAGGAGATTAAGAGAGAGCTCTTATTTGATAACTCGCGGGGCAGCTCACTATTATTCGAGGCTAGGACGGGGGTTTTGAGAACGAAAACATACAGGGCTAAATTTGAAGACGTGGACCTTCGGTGCACAGCTTGCGGAGCCGAAATGGAGACCACTGAGCATATAGTGCTGAGATGCACAGCCCTTCGCCCGACCATGGCAGAGGGAACAGTGGCAGATATGGAAGGGGCATTAGGTTTTCCCGGGGACCGAGGGCAAATAGACGAGAAAATAGTGGCAGTAACGAAGGGGAGGCTAGAGGATTGGTGGAGGAGGTCAAGGGATAGATAATAACATAAATCGGGGACATAATGTTTCCTCTACTGTTTTAGATAGTTATCTTGGGGGGAGGAGGGGAGTAAAAACTAGGTTGAGAAAAAGAGGGAAAAAAGAATAATAATAAAATAGGAGGGGGAGCAAAAGGCTAGGTGGCGCCAGCCGCCGCCAGTTAGAAAGGGTATAGCCGCCATCCATCCATCCATCCAGGCGCCTTTGCATAGAGGAGTCAGGCGCCCTTCAGAGGGCTCTGTCACGTGTCGGCGATCAGCAGACAGCGCAGCAGAGACGCGTGGCGAGGAAGGCTGCGGCGACAGTGGCCGATGGCAGCCACCAGGATTTGCCAGCAGGCGAGGAGGAAGGAGGAAGGCTTGTGGCGGTCCCTACGGAGCTCGGAGGCTGGCCCGGCGCTGTCTGGGGCCCTGACGCCCGCCTCGGCGGCAGCGCTGGCTGGCCTACTATGCGTGCTGGGCTGGATGGATGAGCTGCGTTAAGAGAGAGAGAGAGAGATCTAAACGGCGCTTCTTATTTGGCACGTCTGGTGCGCTCCTAAACCAATTGGCCACACCCATTTTTAATGCTGCTTAAACATCTATCGCTTCTACCTTCAGCAGGTGCATAAATTCGATCGTGGGTGGATACAGGAAGCTAGGATGTTTTACATTCTTCCGTGTATCTCCTAAAGTGTACAGATTACATGGAACAGTTCCTTGCGTGAATTCTTTAAATATTTTTATTCTAGAGTTTGAAAACGCAGTAAACTCAACCGCCCGGCAAGTGAGCTTTGCGGGAAAGCCGACCTGTGTACAAATACTTGGTAGTAAAAACATGTCGCTATTAAAGGAACCGAGGTATTTTCTGAGTTGAAAAACGTGAACGGCGTCACTGTAACAGTAGGGAACACTATACATGCGAGATAAATGAAAATAAAGGCGCTAAAGCCACACCTCGCTGTGACTTCAGTGACCGCTGCTCACTACCAACAAGGTAATACCGGGAGCACGCCATGGCGATGTGGCCAGTGGAAAACTCGTTATTTCCGAATCCGAATCCCAAAATTTTATAGGGGACCCAGTCAGAACTACAGCAAGTAGCATTCAAGCACAATAAATCCCGGTATTAATTGTTGCTAGCTGCTTCAAGTGTGGAGATTCCATCGTGAGTCATACGTAACCCGATTATCCTACCCACTACGCCGAACATAATTGAAACCATCAGTTAATAAAACTCCCGATATAATAATATATTATGACCAAACACGTTAGATCTGCGTATGAGCGCCCATCATTGAAAGTTCAAATACGGATCAATATATATATATATATATATATATATATATATATATATATATATATATATATAGAGAGAGAGAGAGAGAGAGAGACAGACAAAGAATTTTATTAATGGTCCTGAGGAACCGGCGTTAGGGTACCTCCCTTTTCAGGGAGTCCCCGTAGCCGTCGCGGGCCGCACCCACGTCGGGGTCGGAAGATCGTGGTCCTCCGCCCTGTCGCAGGCCTGCCCTCTGGACAGCCCGTAGTTGCTCTGAGAGGTCACCGCTTTTAAGGGCTGCCTCCCATATTCGGTTAGAGTGGTTAGCGATGAGCTGCGTAACGCAGGGCATTGCCAGAGCATATGGGACAAGGAGCAGTACGCCTCCCCACAGTCTGGACAGTAGGGTTCTACATTAGGCGCGAAGTGACTGAATCTGCCCCTGGAGGAAAAGGACCCCGTTTGAAGCATGCGAAACGCCGACGATTGTGGTCTATTAAGTTTAGGGTGTGGTAGCGGAAAGGCCCGCCGAGCAAGTTGATAATGTGTCAAGATTTCATGGAAGGTGAGAAGCGAATCCCTGTACAGCCCTAAGTCGCCGCCCGTGAGTCCACCTGAACCGCCGGTGTGTAAGACCTCGCGCACAGTCATGGGCCAACTCATTGGCGTTAACAAGCTCAGAGTGTACATTGATTCCCATATGGGCCGGGAACCAAATTTGGTTCTATGAAAACCAGCAGCCCCCTCGCTGCCGAGGATGGCCGCCGCCTCCTTTGAGATCGAGCCGGAGGCGAAAGCTCGGGCTGCCGATCTGGAGTCTGTAAAGATATTGGAACGTAGAGGGTCCTTCAGTGCTATAGCTATAGCAACCTGCTCGGCTACTGTTGAAGAAACCTTCCGCACGGATGCTGAATTAATGAGAGTGCCATTAGAGTCAACCGAAACTACGGCATAGTGATCAGAGCACTCGTACTGGGCGGCATCAACGAAACATGCCAGATTCGGAGTGGCAGCAGCCGCTTTTAACAGGGAACGAGCCCTGGCTACCCGGCGCCCTACATTGTATTGAGGGTGGACGTTACGTGGCATGGGATCTACCTTGAACGTATCTCGGACCATGGGTGATAGGGTCACGTTGCGCTCCGTGATTTCCTGGTGACCGCATCCAACGGATTCGAGGATGCGTCTCCCCGCTCGCGATGATGATAGTCGAATTATTTGAGCCACTCGTTGGGCCTCGATCACCTCTGATAGGGTGTTGTGCATGCCTAGTTGCATGAGACGCGCGGTGCTGGTAGTGAGTGGTAAACCCAGCACGCGCTTGATGCTTTTGCGCATGAGGGCGTCGATTTTGGCCTCATCCCCTTTAGACCAGCGCAACGCGGAGGCTACATAGTTAATGTGGCTCATCAGAAAGGCGTGGTAGAGTCTGAGTAGATTGCTCTCGCTTAAACCCCCTCTGCGGTTCGAGAGCCTGAGGATAAGCCGAAGCATATTCTCCGTCTTCGAAGTAATGCGGGCTATAGTCTGTGAGTTGCCCCCGCGAGATTCCAGCAAGAGTCCGAGGACCCTGATGGTATCCACTCTGTGAATTTGTTGTCCGTCCTTCGTATAGAGGGCTATGGGAACTTGATCTAAGGGTGTGGAGCACCTAACTCCCCGTCGGGTGGGCCTATACAATAGAAGTTCGGACTTGGTTGGTGACAGACTCAGGCCCGTGTCTAGTAGGAAGTGTTCTGTGATGTCGAGCGCCTCTTGGAGCGCACTCTCAACTGCAGCGTCAGACCCTCCCAAGCACCACACGGTAATATCATCCGCGTAGAGGGCGTGACCCGTTCCTCTTACTGTGGCCAGTCTGTCCGAGAGGCCCTTCATGGCGATGTTAAACAGTAGGGGAGAGATGACCGCCCCTTGCGGGGTGCCTCTCGCTCCCAATGTAAATTCCTTCGATTTGATTTGCCCTATTTTGACAGTGGCCTTGCGATCCCTGAGGAAGGAGCTAACGTACGCATGGAATCGTGGCCCCAGGCCCATATCTGAGATGGCGTCTAGTACGAACCGGTGCGAGATGTTATCAAAAGCCTTGGACAAGTCTAGAGCAAGGATGCCCCGAGTGTCTCTAGTGACGACATCAATGATTTGCCTCTTTATAAGTAACATGACGTCCTGTGTGGAGAGTGCCGGCCGAAAGCCGACCATGTTGTGAGGGAATAACTCATTATTTTCTATATGCCTAGATATACGGTTGTGAATGACATGTTCGGCCACCTTACCCACGCAGGACGTGAGCGAGATGGGCCGCATGTTCTCCGGCACAAGAGGTTTGCCTGGTTTCGGGATGAGCACCACTGAGGCTGTCTTCCAGGAGTCGGGGACTAGGCCCGTTTCCCAAATTTTATTGACCTCCCCGGTGAGCAGCGCAACTGATTGTTCGTCCAAGTTTCGGAGGAGCTTATTGGAGATTCCATCCGGGCCCTGTGCAGAGCGACCGTTGAGCGTTTGCAGCACCTCCCAGATTTCGGATTCCGTGAAGGGGGCGTCGAGCTCCCCCACTGCTCCCCCCCGATAACAAGGATAATCCCCGTCACCGGAGTGGCCCAGCGGAAGATACTTTTCGGCCAACTCTTGCAAGAGGACGTGTTCAAATACGCCCGCCGCCTTTTGATTATGAACTATGCGATCGATGGCTAGTCTCTGATTGCTTTTGGTTTGCGAATCGTCAAGTAAGTGTTTGAGCAGGTTCCATTTGCCCCCCGTTCTCATCTGCCCATCAACCGAGGAGCACACTTTATTCCATTGTTGTTTGGACAGTTCGATGGAATGAGTTTCAATTGTACGATTGAGCTCCGCAATTTTCTTACGAAGCCGGCGGTGGAGTCTGTGCGTTCTCCAGCGGTGCAGGATGGAGTTTTTGGCTTCTAGGAGGTGTGCAAGGCGCGCGTCCATACGATCTACCTTTAGGTCGGTCTTAACCACCTTGGTCGCAGCTTGTACGTCCTTCTGTAGTCTTGTGAACAGACTATCGAGATTATCGTAGTCGGTCTGGTCCGCCTTCCGTATTTTCCGGAAGGCATCCCAATCCGTCACTTTAAATTCCCTGGTAGGGGCTGTGCTAATCGTTAGGGTAATCTCCACAATGAAGTGGTCGCTGCCCAGGTTCTCTTGCAAATTTTGCCATCCTGCTCCGGGGGCGTTCTTGACGAACGCCAGGTCCGGAGTGGTGTCTCGGACTACCGACGTGCCGGTTCGCGTCGGGTATTGAGCATCCGTAATCAATTCCAGTGAGCAGTCAGCAACTGCCTGGACAAGGAGATTGCCCTTCGTGGATTGGCGGGGGTATCCACAGGCATTGTGGGGGGGGGGGGGGGGGGGCATTGAAGTCACCCGCTATCACTATGAGGGCTCCCTTGCTCAGGGCCACCGCCTTTGTCATGATCGTGGCGAATGCCTGCCGTTCATCCGACGGCGAGCTGTATATGTTTAAAAGGAAGACACTGCTCTTAAGCCAATTGTTAGGGATAATTTCGACCATAATGATTTCCGCCCTAGTTCTGCCAATTTGTAATTTATGTACTTGAAAGGAGCACTTCCGTGCGACCAAGGTTGCTAAACCCCGCTTTCCTTCCTCCCGTATCGATACAACCCGGTATCCCGGGAAGGTGGGCGCGTCATCGAGAGTTTCTTGTAAAAGAATTACGTGCGGTTTGACCGCCTGTGCCGAAACGAATTGCTGCAGCGGAGCTTTGCGCCGTTGGAAACTGGCACAGTTCCACTGCAACACAACCAACTTATTGGGATTGACCGCCATGGTGATTGCCTTGGATTGGCCATTCCACCGTCTTGTTGACGGGGACGGCGCTTGCGGGTAAAGGTGCCCGACGGGGCTCCCTCGAAGGTTGTCTAGCCGTAGCTAACGCGGCCTGTGTACTTGCCAGGGACGCCATCCTTTTAAGGAGGACAGTCACGCTTTCAGCGAGCTGCTGAATAGCCCGCTGCATGTTATTGGACTCAGTCTCCATAGAGTCAGCGTCCCCCTCTGGGGGCGCGGCCCTACGTTTACCCGAGCGCGCCTGTGGCTCCCCTGAGGGGTGCACCTGTTGCTTCTCGACTTGCGAGGGGTACGACTTACGGAAAGACTCAAAGTCGGCCCTCATCTGCTGCATTTCTGCTTTGAGTCGAGCGTTCTCTTGCATGAGTTGAGCGACTCTGGGATCAACTTAATGCTCCGGCAATGCTACCTGCGTTACCTTTGAAGCCGGCGTCGTCTGCTTCGACTTGACACGATCGGCCCAGGTTGGCGTTTCCTGGATCCGAACCCGGGAGTTAGAGCCGCGGCCGTTGACTTCTTTCTTTTCAAGCTGACGCAGGTAAATGCGTAACCTCATTCGGGCATAGGTGGAAATGAGAAGCTTCTGAACAGTTGCACTGTGCACTTGGCAAGCATTCACGTTGAACTTAACCATTTTGCTCAAGTACGTCACAACCGCCTGTAAAGGAGATTGTACAGTAAGCAGGCTTTCGGTCCATTCCGTGATTCCCTTGAATAGCTCCTCGCACGACTTCAGAATACTCATTACTTGAGCACTGGGGTAATGCAGGTTGTCGCCGTTCCGGATGTATTCTTTTAGCCTTGTCAGGTAAGAATGCTGACTGTCTGTCGAACCTAGCAGAGCAGTTTTGCACTGCTCGCAACTGCTTATCTTTTTGATAATGCCTTTCACGAGGAATCCGGCAATATGAAAGAGGGTGCTACATTCTGTAGATGTCAGCTCTTCAATGAAGAGTATCTCAGAATCATCGATTTCAGATCGGTCTGGTTCAGCTAGCTCACGCTTGCCATCTGTCAGTAGATCAACCAGATACTCCGAATCATCGACAGCATAGCTGGTTGTCTTCGGCGTGCGCCAAAATTGGCTAATGCACACAACTTTGAGAGCATATTTCATGTCCAATGCATCTGGAACCGGCTTCTTCAGGCGAACAACAGAGAAAAGGTTTTCCAGGCAATCTTGCAGTATTCTGCCAGTTAGAAAGAAAGTGTAACCTTCAGAGCTCAAAAGAATGTCCTGGAGTTGAAGTACAGCAGTAGTGGTGATTAGAAGGCCTGCCTGTGATGGCTTCCACTGCGAGGTGCTGCCCATATTCATGCCTTGAAAAGTATTGATGGCCAGCTTGAGAGTACAGACAGCTTCATAATGCTTCTCCATGTCTTGAAGACTAAGAGAAACGGAGGGGTGGCGCGATGACATCAGAGTATACCACCTTGATACAAGTTCTAAAAACCATGCTGTGGTTTCGGCTTCTTGCTCCAGTATTTTTTCTTTCACCAAGTACCGGATTGCAGCGGGGGGCTCTTTGAAAAATTGCACTGCAAGTCCCACTTTCATCTTTGTGAAATGTCCCGAGGAAACATGTGCTTCAGAAAGCTTCGGCGCGAGCTTCAGCTCCCTTTCTTTGTCGAAATCTAGGACATCACGTACGTGCTCTAGTTTCACATCCTTTGAAGGTAGGTTGTGCTCGCTGACGGTTGCATCACTTAATGTGAACACGATAGAGTTTAGAAGCTGACCCTTGATATTCTTGAGCACATGGGCAGCATCTGCATTGAAAACTAACTCCATTTAACTGAATGACGGATGTGTTATAGAGCACGTAGTCTTGGAGTTCCGATGGCTGGAAAACCCGAGATCACGCCACATCGCTTGGTTTGATGCGGCCATATCTGACGTTACTGCTCGGACTCTGAGCGAAATATCTGCACACAGGCGGACAATTTCGAGAACGCAGTCCTTGAGAGTACTGCCGTCGACGTGGCTCCCAGTAAAATGGTATGCGATCACCTGTTTCCATCGGTTGTTGAGGCCTCCTACCATGAACACCAGTGCATGACTAGCGGGATTATCTGGCTTAGGTGGAAGCGTCACACCTCCGAACACGGCGTCTTGCGGCCAAGAAAAATTGCAACCGACGGGAAACAGGCCGCCGCACGTGCAACTGACGCAGGCGGGACGGGGAGGGGGCACAAATATGGAGCGCGTCCTCGCCGAGGCGGCACTGACCCTTTCAAAGGATGTCCCCACCCTCCACGGAGCGGCGGAGGGGGGCGCGCGCATCGAGGCACCCTAATACTTCCTAAAATGCTGCCCTCACATGCCAGACCGAGCTACGCGTCGAGGCCCATCGAAGCACCCTAACCGATCCGTCAAGCAAGAGTTGTGCGATTTCCGTCGTGTTGGTTGCAGGTAAGCGTATGCGTTTTGCAACAGCAGCATGTTTATATATATATTTTCTTGAAATATCAGGGATGCATGACCGAACTTGTAAGCAGTGTACACAAATGAAGCGACCGTTTGTTTACTAGATTTTCCGCGACCACGTGTTAGTTGTTGGCGTTGTTGCAACGTGTATTGCTTTACTAGTGTAAGATCAGTGATTTACGATGCACAGTTCTTATCGTTTCCTTGCGTTACTTTCTTTTTTATACCCAATCAGTTCTCTATCTGCAGTGTGGAATCGGTTGTGGTGTCCTGCACCCGACAAGATGCCGTACTGCTGTGTGCCACGCTGCAAGTCATCCAGTAAACAACGGACGCCGGGCATATCGTTCCACGAAATACCACGCGATCCGGAACTGTGCGCAAAATGGCTGAAAGTCATTTCTCGTGAAAACTGGGTACCGAATACGACGTCGTGCTATTCGACTGTATGCAGCCGACACTTCAGTTCCTCTGACTTTAAGGAAGGTTGAAAAATTCGGAAACTTAAGAAAGACGCTATTCCCAGCATTTTCGAAGAATATCCGGCGTACTTGAAGCCTCCTAAAAAAAGAGAGAGAAGCTACGCGTCAGTGAAAAAGCGCGAGGCTGCTGCGCTAGCCAACCCACCACCGCCGAAGCGACGAGCAGTCATTGATGACAACCAAATGGAGTCGTGTCCGCATCCGCTCTACGAATTGCCGGTTGTCGACGTCGTCTTTGAAGATTTGTCACCTGTGGACTGCACCGCTACCGAACCGTTGCCACCCGTGAAAAACGGCGCTAGCGAGCGCTGCATCACCGCGACTTTGCAGATGGACAGAGCAGTGCAGGTGTCCTCACAATTCTCGGTTTCGACAGTGGACAAACGAAAGTGGAGACGCAAAGAACGAGACTTAAACGCGCATATTGAGCGGCTCAAGAATACCGTCGACAATTATAAACAAGAAATACAAAAGCTCAAGGAAGAGTGCTTTGTTCATGCATTCCTCCAAGTTGTCGAGAAAGCGAAGGAGAAAGACGAAACCAACGTGGTCTGATCTGACAGTGCGCCATGCTGTAGTTTTACGTAACCTCTCGACTCACGCATACGAGCACATAAGGCACATACGAGCACATTCTCCGGCTGCCCAGTCGAAGCACCCTGGAGCGTTTTATGGGCACATCACGTGGCGAAGTCGGCGTGACGGAACTCGCGAAGCAAAGGCTGTCAACCGAGCTCGCTTCTCATCGCAAGCCAGAGCGTGCTCTTTAATTGTCGATGAAATGCGCGTGAAACAGAGGCTACTTTACCACAAACAAAGGGACGCCTTCATCGGTGAAGTAGACTATGGTGGGAGCTTTCCTAAGGAAACAACAAATGAGCCTGTGCTAGCCAACTCACTTCTGTGCTTCGTCCTCAACGGCCTTTCAGTTTCGTTTAAAATACCCGTGGCATACTTTTTCACGAGAAATTGCACTGGCCGCGAGCTGCACACGCTCATGCGACACGTCCTGAATGAAGTTGAAAACATAGGATTTTTCATCGTGCGCATTGTAACCGACAACCACAAAATCAATGTCTTAGCGTTCCAACTTCTATGCAACGGAAGCCTCACGCATTGCATTGAGCACCCAGGAACACCGAATCGAAAGCTTTTCTTAGCATTCGATCAGTGCCACTTGGTCAAAAACGTGCGCTCGCAGTTTTTATCGCGTGACATTGGAAAAAGCGGCGAAATAACGGCAAACCACTTGAAGAGCCTCTACAAAATGCAGCAAGGCAGCCTTGTAAAGCCAGTTCGATTTCTAACGAGAAAACACATGTTCCCCACAAACATCGAAAAAATGAACGTAAAAAGAGCAATCCAAGTTTTGTCTCCTGCGGTGACAGCGGCACTGAAGCTCCTGCAAGAGCAAGCGGGCCACACATGCGACGCAAGTTTCGCGGGTGTCGGACCGACGGTTGAATTCATGGACGCCGTGCACCGCTGGTTCATGCTCATGGACGTGAGCAATTGTACGCAGCACATACACCAGAACAATGCCGATTGCAAGCAGTTCGAATTTACAAGCGATGAACGGTTAATCTGGCTTGAAACAAGCTTCCTCGACTACCTGGCCGATCTCAAAAGCCAGTGCCTGGCGAAGAACTTCTTAACCAAGGAGACTTACGAAGGCCTGGTGATGACAACTCGTTCAAATGTTGAGTGCATTCGATATCTTCTTGAAGAGATGCGCTTTCACTTTGTTTTAACGAGAAAAATGTCGTCTGACCCAATCGAGTCGTTTTTTGGCTGGCTGAGGAAGTCAGCAGGTTCAAATGATCAAACGGATGCCCGAGCTGTTCTGTCAGGTATTGAGAAGACACTGAAGACTGGCATCGCGTCGGCGGCTGGTACGAGCAACGTAATGGCAGCAGAAGGCAGCGATTACTTGTCAACGCTGCCGCAACAGAAAAACACAAGGGAAGGAACCAGCGAGGAATTCCCTGCAGATGCATGTAGAGAGCTCACAGAACGACTCAAGCGAGGACAGCCTCTGCTTCCTACTCCAGATGTCGCAGCATTGGCTATGGTCGGCGGCTACTTGGCAAGAGTTGTACAAGAAAATATCAATTGCGAGGAGTGCGTCAGCCTGTTAAAAAAGCCAATTGACGCCTCGGCGCCCTCGGACTCGCTGATAAAGCACCAAGACCGCGGTGGACTCATCTACCCATCTGGACAACTTTTAGCGGTTCTCTACGCATTAGAGAAATTTATCGACGTTCTTCTCGCAAGAAGAAGGCACATGAATCAGCCTTTGAAGGAGGCTGTGAGTAATATGCCGCTGCAATACTCCGCGAGCACAAAACCTTGATGCGCTCGACGCCAGGACACCAAGAGAACCTGCTGCAACTGTTGCTGACAAAGTTTTTTCGCCCAATATTCACAAATTTTGCAATGAAGGCGACAGACAAACACGACATGGCTAAAGTGTTTGAAATAAAACCGCTGTCACGAAAGAACCCTCAAACTGTGAGCTATGATCTCACAGTTCGGCGCTTTTTGGTGAAGGGCTGGCTCTCCACAACATGTTTTGTGTTGCTTACTTCCACTGCACATTGTGTACGAACATCAATTTAACGTGCGATTATATTTTATAATTCCATCTCAAATACGAACGCCAAACTTGCCTCCACGAGCGCGCGCGCAAGCGGCGGCGTCGTGTCGTCTGCTCTGGGACAGGGTATGGGAAGGCAGCGTGGTCTGGTGGCGGGCGCATGAACTAGGCGGTACGAACGGCGCGCTTTGTTCCCCCACTCAGTGGGCGGGCATGAAAAAATATAGGAGGCTATGTCCGATTTCTATGCGTTTGTTGACATGCTACACAGCAAATTAAGTGCATTTTCACGTTTGCTTCGTACGCCTTTGCGAGTTGTCAGTGCTAGGAGGTGTTCGATCCCCAGCAGACGACGAGGTCGTCACAATGTTCTTCTGTTGAGTAGCATGCAAAAATCGCGCTTACGGAGCAGCTTGAATTATTTCAACCTCGGCAAGGGCAAATGACAAGACAGCAAAGTACCCGAAGTTTCAACGTTGCGCTGAACGCGGTACCGTTCAGTTGCATTTTCTTGTCGATTTTCAAGCAAGAATTTCCCGATGCATCTTGAAAGCTTATCTTTCCTCTTATTAAATTTCACAGAGCAAAAGTGTAGGCTATCGTAATGAATTTGCTACGATAGCATTAAATCCGTGGCTTGAATAAAATATTACACGCACGTTAAGTTGCAACTCCAGAGAAATTCTCCAGAGAAGAGGTGCACGCACCTCTACACTGGAGAATTGTTTTTTTTCTTGCACAGAAACCAATAAACATTGACTATATTGCGGACTTTGTATCCTTACTGCATCTGTATGAACACTTGCTCTGCAAGGTAAGTAACTGTACAGCTAGTAAATTAAGTAAACTGACAACGTACCCTCCTGCACAATCATGTAGAACTCGTGCAACAATGCGAAAAGCAGGCAAACGGCCTGTTCTTGTGGGGATAAAACAGTATAAAACGACACGCTGAAGAAAAGTAAATCAAAACTGCGCAGTGAAGTCGGCCAGTACAAGCAGTTCTTGCACGTTCACAGCTGATCAAGTGTGCAGAAACATTCATGCCCTACATGTTTCTAATAAGTTTCTAATAAGTTTGTGATCACTTATATTAGTGTGTAAACCCATATAACGATATCCGCTGCGATTACTATCTTTATAAGTAATGAAATACCATGCTACTTGCAAGAACATATATCACCCAAGGATTTTAGAACAAATTTCTGCATTTCAACTATACGCAATATGTGGTTTATTCAATAAAAGACCACAAACTGGGCTTTTTTGCAATGATAAGCTTATTCCAAACTTTACCATACAGGCAAGAAAAAAAATTATAGACAGAAATATCGTTTTTCAATTTGTTCACCTGCCACTGTGGCTATAGCATTCTGCTGCTAAGACAAGGCGAGGGGTTGATTTGCCAGCCATGGAAGTTGCATTTCGATGGGAGTCATACGTGAAAAAAAAAGCTCTTGCACTTGGATTTAGTTTATCACCTTTTATTGAACCCTTCCACTTCAAAATACTATTTCATAGGGGGGCATGCTTATGCAAAATTTAACACCAATAGAAAAGCAATAGAAAGCAAAGGGCAGAATTGTAAAACAACCATCTTTCGTGATAATTCGAGTGTGTAAATATTCATTCCATCAATATGTATTGTTCAACAGCACTGCACAAATAAGCATGATCAGGTATAGCAAGTACTCTGTCAGGAAGCTGGTTCTACAGATGTACAAATGTCAAGGCATGAATGCTCATACTACGTTGCACACATGGTACAAAGAAAACCTTTTTCAAGAGTTGTTCCTTCTGGCAGATATGAGTGGGTCATAAGCAGCAGAAACTTTATTGCAGGACATTGTGTAATACCGCTTATGAAAGAATGAAGAGAGTGAAGAGGCTTTTAACAGCAGTACCTCATGCTGCTCTAATAAGAGGAACGATGAGCAAAAATATTTCTGGTAGAGCACTTAAACAGTAACTTTCTGAAAGACAGAAAATTCCAGGTGAGAGTTGGAGGTACATTTGGCCCACACACACCAACAACAAGGGCATACTACAAGAAACACTACATGGTGTTTACAGTCTATGGGAAAGCTATCTTATACAGAAATCAAGAATGATGCAACAAGCCCTCGACAACACTGCAGACTTTCTTGGCCAGTCTGGCCTCTCGCTTTCTGATAAGCCAGCTCATATCGATGTCGGAAAAAAAAGAAAGACTAGAATCAAGAACTACCCCAGATTGCACATTGTGATCCACATAGCTGGACAAATATGCCCGCAAGTCAACATCCACAAATCCTCAGCTAGTGTAAGCCCATGACGGCAGAGCCAGCACGTGGGTGAAACAATTATGCAATGCCTGGACGCAACTTCCACACCTGGTGAAAAGAATAATCTCGAAATAATGGGGGTGGACAAGTGGATACTATAGAAAATCGCAGATGCTGTGCTTGTGTCCAAGGTATGGTACGGTATGAATTACTAGCAGCACATAAAGACAACTCATCGAATGCAGGCATCGGGTAGTAATAACAGGTCTTTCCAACTTTACCATGCTTGAAGACCTCTATGAGAAAGAGCTAACGAACGAGCACCTAGACAGAGTAGAGTTGCAGCCTGCAGCACAAATTCTTTGTCTCAAGAGCTCAGAACCTCGTCCCAAGATACTATGCCAGCTAGCATATGAGATGCAAAGACGACTACCCCTCCCTTCACAAACACAACCTCGAGAGTACCTGAACTTGAAACACAACCGGCCCATACCGTGAAATATGGGGTCAAAGAATAAGGCCAGGAGACTATATGCAACTGCCAAACGCACAGAGGAGGTTGCTAATCATGAAGATGCAAGCAAACATAAGGCACATATAGTACACTGATCTGGCAATAGTAGTGTAACAGTAATATGACACTACATAAAACTAAACCCCATATAAGTGAGTACCATTCCAGGTCATCCTACACCTAGAAAAGCTGAAATGAAAGCAATGAAAGCAGCACTTGTAGTGCAGATTACACCCTGCACAACACCCTGCATGGATTCACCAGAAACTGTCTGGGCCTGCACATCATACAAGACTGTCAGGAAAATCAGGAGATTGACACGCGACTTGCAAGCACATGGCCAGAAATTAAATTACAGGATACATAGCCATGCAGATATTCCAGGACACAAGCGGGCTTATAAGCCCGACATAATAACTGAAAACTAGATGAGTTTGTGTGTGTTCATTATTAACTAAAGCGCCACAGATAGACAACAGACAAGAACGAAGCGCTCTGTGTGTTCACTTCGTTCCTCTCCATCACATTTCTGTTGCACTATAGTTAATGAATTTATAAGGCTGCACAGGAGAAGAATGATATCTCTGTCCAAGGGCCCGATCTCACATCCAAATCCACGCGTGCGTGCACACACACACACACACACACAAATGTTGCAAGAGTGCACAGCATGAAGTAGTATCATCAGGATGACACTAGATATGGATGAGGACTAACTTTCAACTGAGGTTCAGTTGTAAAATGTGGGGAGTTATATAAATTACCAGAAAAAAAAGGACGATGAGCAAAACGAGAACAAGGTGAAAGCAGGAGCCAACGTTTCGACAAGTGGACTCGTCTTCTTCAAGCTCCACTTGTGGAAACGTTGGCTCCTACTTTCACCTTCTTCTCATGTTGCTCATCGTCTTGAATTTCCATCTCCCGCCTTCCTCGAGTTTTCCCCAGAAAAAGAAAGACATCTGTGAAGGATAGATAAAAATTGGTGCTTGATGCAGCCAAACATAAATAAAAATGCTACAGAAAGAAAATAGAGAAAAATTTCAAGTGCAGGAAAAAAATAATTACAATCGCCAATCCTGCATGCCAGCACCTTTCAAGAAACACTGTTGTTATTCCAGTAGACAGACTGACAGCTTGTTTATGCAAGCACATTCTTCCAGTTCCATGTCATTGGGAAAAAAAATGAGTTTCCTGGAAGGTAGCCACATGCACACTTGGTGATCACGATGTTTTTTCCCTGGACTTGTATATCTTATATGTATTTTCTCCCTTTCCCGCGTTTATGTTTGGTTTCATCAAGCACTAGTCTTTATCAGGTTTTATTGCTGTACTACTTTCTGGTAACCTTTATAGATCACTGCATTTTCACAATAAACCTTTTAATTAGAAGTTAGCGTACCCTACACTATACATTCTTGCTACATTGGCCAAATAAAAGATTTTATAAGGTACACAGAAGCATCATAAGGGCTATTACAGTGACTTGCTGAAGACTAAAAAAAAAGAATTAATAGCCTGGCTGCAAATGGCACCAGAGAACACATAGGACGAACAAGAAAACCGAGATGATCTAACAACCAAAACATTAATGTACACACTGAGTAAATGCTCGCTGACAATAGACTGAACATACACAATAAGGAGAAGCAAAAATTCATGTGCGTTTCCTGACAGGAAATGCATCCATTTCTCATGGAGGCCGTGCTGGCAAGATTAACCCAGCATTTTTAGATCTACAGCTTCCGTAATTTCTCTAGGCAGCCGATCTGCACAGAATGCTAGCTTCTTCCTCTACAATGCACGCTCAGATGTGGAGAGTGCATTGTAGAGGAAGCTAGCATTCTGTGGAGATCGGCTGCCTAGAGAAATTATGGAAGCTGTAGATGCAAAGACACTGGGAGAATCTTGTGTCAGCATGACCTCTGTTACACTTTCAGAGATGGATGCGTTTCTTGTTGGGATCTGTATGGACACACATCAGATCTTGCTTCTGCTTTTTGTGTAAATTCGATTTATTGCCTGTCGACCAGCATTTACTCGGTATGTTCAATAAACTTTCACTTGTTAATACCCCTCATAATTGTCTTGGTCTCTAGCAGAAAGGGGTTCATTCTTTTTACAGTGAAGCTGTATATGCCTATGCGAAACACTCATGGTCCGATCACAAAAACCCTAGTGTGGGGGTGTGAGCCATTGTTTAAGGGAATGTGAGCCATTGCATTCGTCTTGAATGATGGACGGAGAAATTTCTTGTTGGGTAGACATAGAAATGCTTATGCATTTCAAACATACATTTATTTACGTATTATTGCAGGGAAGGGACACAGAGGGGGATAGGGTTAAGACAAGATCATGATGTCATTATTATCTCGCAGCAAAGGTGTGGTGGGCCATTCACTAGACCGATAGTGACGTCGTTTCTCTCTAGCAGCAGAGCGCGCGTGCAACAGTCTCTCTCAGACTTCCCAATAGGTTCAAAAATGTGTCCCTGTATTTAATTAAATGAAATGTGCAGCCCGGGTACGTCACTTGGTAACAACAGTGCATAACTGAGTCACAAACATTATGATTAACGCATTACAAAACACAAGTGCGTAACATAATTCAGAAATACTTTGATGGACCCGCTGGATTAACACAATGAACCACTCATTGCACTTTCCATGATGGTGATCTTGCAAAGTGCAATGTGTGGCATTCCAAATAAACAATGTGATAAACCCAAGCCAAACAAGTGCATAACCTCATTAAGAAACACGGACATAACCAATAATATAGAAAGACTTGAATAAACCATTGGAATTAACTCAGTGATAAACACCGGGGCCACACATTTCAGCTTCGCAGGTTTACCGTCTGTACAGTGTGCATGGGCAGTAACTTTTTCTGTTATTGTTTGTTAAGTATTGTATAATGTTGTGCCAGTAAAACATGTTGGGCTAGTTGGTGCAATGTATTGGTACTGTTTTTTTTTGCTGGTTTTTTTCTTAATGTTGTGCCGTTCTTCCTTTTGTAACAACTTTTTTATTCCTCCTTGCATAATACTCCAGCCTTGCAGCCTGCGAGGTATATAAATAAATAACTACATAAGCACGACATTCATTCATCTGCATACACCTCGCAACATTCCTTGCTCAACAAATGTCACTGTATTGATGTCTCGCAGCATGCATCTACATTAACTGTCATTTGCGTTTCGGTATGGTTTGTGAACAGTGTAATGCACAAAGATTACATGACATTAAGGTTGTGACTTATGCAGGGCATAAGCAAACCTTGCAAAAGATGACATGTTGGATTGTTGAAAGTAAGACAAATTGTATATATCGCAGTTACTTTAACCGCATTTAATTGACCACTTGACAAAAACTTCACTTCGCATAGATTCCAACACGTACACTGAATCTGCAGGTTTCTTTTTTTGCTTATTAATGTAGTTGTTACTGCATGGCCACATTGTAGATTTGAAAAGAAAGTTAAATAAATTTGTTTGTTGCAATATAACAATATGTGTAAAAAATTAAATTATGGGGTTTTACGTGCCAAAACCACTTTCTGATTATGAGGCACGCCGTAGTGGGGGACTCCGGAAATTCCGACCACCTGGCGTTCTTTAACGTGCACCTGAATCTAAGTACACGGGTGTTTTCGCATTTCGCCCCCATCGAAATGCGGCCGCCGTGGCCGGGATTCGATCCCGCGACCTCGTGCTCAGCAGCCTAACAGCATAGCCACTGAGCAACCACGGCGGGTAACAATGTGTGTAGATCACTGCGATTGTAACACCAGAACTTGATACAAACATGCACACTATAGGATGCAGGCAAATGCTCAGGACAAACTCCAGAATGTTTGCATCCTGATACTTATGAAAGTGAACGGTTTCATTCCATGGCTGTGAAAAGAGGGAGAGAGAAAACTTAATTGTGTTCGTGGAACAAAAACGAATTGATAAGCCCACGACGACAATGGAAGAGAAAATAGTCTAGAGGAATTCGAAATCCCACAGGTAACGCCGGAAGAAGTAAAGAAAGCCTTGGGAGATATGCAAAGGGGGAAGGCAGCTGGGGAGGATCAGGTAACAGCAGATTTGTTGAAGGATGGTGGGCAAATTGTTCTAGAGAAACTGGCCACCTTGTAATCAACGCCTCATAACGTCGAGCGTACCGGAATCTTGGAAAAACGCTAACATAATCCTAATCCATAAGAAAGGGGACGCCAAAGACTTGAAAAATTATAGACTGATCAGCTTACTGTCCGTTGCCTACTAAGGTAATCGCAAATAGAATCAGGAACACCTTAGACTTCTGTCAAGCAAAGGACCAGGCAGGATTCCGTAAAGCCTACTCAACAATAGATCATATTTACACTATCAATCAGGTGATAGAGAAATGTGCGGAATATAACCAACCCTTATACATAGCTTTCATTGATTACGAGAAAGCATTTGATTCTGTCGAAACCACAACAGTCATGGAGGCATTACGGAATCAGGGTGTAGACGAGGCGTATGTAAACATACTGAAAGATATCTATAGCGGCTCCACAGCCACCGTAGTCCTCCATAAAGAAAGCAACAAAATCCCAATAAAGAAAGGCGTCAGGCAGGGAGATACGATCTCTCCAATGCTATTCACAGCGTGTTTACAGGAGGTATTCAGAGACCTGGATTGGGAAGAAATGGGGATAAAAGTTAATGGAGAATACCTTAGTAACTTGCGATTCGCTGATGATATTGCCTTGCTTAGTAACTCAGGGGACCAACTGCAATGCATGCTCACTGACCTGGAGAGGCAAAGCAGAAGAGTGGGTCTAAAATTAACCTACAGAAAACAAAAGTAATGTTTAACAGTCTCGGAAGAGAACAGCAATTTACAATAGGCAGCGAGGCACTGGAAGTCGTAAGGGAATACATCTACTTAGGGCAGGTAGTCACTGCGGATCCGGATCATGAGACGGAAATAATCAGAAGAATAAAAATGGGCTGGGGTGCGTTTGGCCGGCATTCCCAGATCATGAACAGCAGGTTGCCATTATCCCTCAAGAGAAAAGTGTATAATAGCTGTGTCTTACCAGTACTCACCTACGGGGCAGAAACCTGGAGGCTTACGAAAAGGGTTCTACTCAAATTGAGGACGACGCAACGAGCTATGGAAAGAAGAATGATAGGTGTAACGTTAAGGGATAAGAAAAGAGCAGATTGGGTGAGGGAGCGAACGCGAGTTAATGACATCTTAGTTGAAATCAAGAAAAAGAAATGGGCATGGGCAGGTCATGTAATGAGGAGGGAAGATAACCGATGGTCATTAAGGGTTACGGACTGGATTCCAAGGGAAGGGAAGCGTAGCAGGGGGCGGCAGAAAGTTAGGTGGGCGGATGAGATTAAGAAGTTTGCAGGGACGGCATGGCCACAGTTAGTACATGACCGGGGTTGTTGGAGAAATATGGGAGAGGCCTTTGCCCTGCAGTGGGCGTAACCAGGCTGATGATGATGATGATGAAGCTTAGACATATAGTCATTGCTTAACACTTTCGAAATGAATAATTATAGCTTGCTATCGACATTGAAGCAGCCTTTCGTCAGCAAGAAAAGGAATCAGTTTTTCCAGCTCTGAACATTGAATTGCAGGAAATGCAAGCAGGCATAAAAGTCTGCCAATATAATCTATTTAGGAATACCAAATTCGAATAAACATTGAGACTTGCATTTGTACTTTCTCTGGCTGAGCAATCTAGTTTGAAATGACTCCCATAAGCATGTCGTAACAATGTTTATCTAATACAGGTTAAATGCATGATGCATGACTAGCTTAAGAAATCTGGATGATTGTATTAAATTACAGTGAAAAAACTATAATATCTAATAACATTATTAATATAAGAATATTTATTTCCACAAAACAGGCTAACCGTGAGAGAAGTGCGAGGCTGAGCAGAAAGCTGAAAAATTCTACGGCAAGTGCACCTGCCGCAGGCCTACGATCCTGCATTATGAATAGCGCGTATTGATATGGTCTTCTTGTTAGAAGTTCCGAGTATACTGCCAGCGCGAGACACAGAACAACAAAGTGGACGAGAAGCGTGTCTTTTAGAATGCTATGTTACAACGTACAGGTTTCTACAAAAGTGACGGTAACTGCTCGAAACATTTGATGCGTCGGCTTTTGCGCCTTTAGAAATATTTAGAGAGGGCTCCCATATATATATTCGCAGCGCAAGCACGGCGATGGACGAACCTGGATAGCGGTAAGGTTGAATTTCACAACACAATTTTCATTCCACGTCGTAATCACACAGATCATTTGAGGCTTCGTTCAGTGGCACACGCGTGCTTTCAGGTTGGTGCTTCTGGTTGCGTTTGGCGTAAGAATATGGCTAGGAGCAGGCACCACATATGCGCAATCACGGGCAATATACACGCATCATTTCTTCAGAAGCTGGCGCTGAGCACGGGTAGCGTGAGGATCTTGTTGGGCTGACACAACTTCGTGGCAGCCGAATTCCGAATACTGCATATGCGGTGAGGGTAGCAATATAAACTGGTCGATAGGTCATCTTGGAGATTGTTGTAGCGCAGGCAGAACGAAACGGTCATAGAAGGCAGATGAGACAACACACGGCGCAGAACCACCTGCGAACAGCTGTTTACGTGCGCGATGTCGCACTGAACTACCGAAACGGCCGTCGCGCACTCCAAGACAAACCTTAACTAACGTTTTTAAATTAGTAAACGTACATATTATTTGCTTTTAACCAAGAGAAGTCAATAATATTATAGTGTAAACGTTTTATTCACTACAATAAAAGAATTATGCAGCGTGTGCCAGAAAACCTGGCAGTAAGCAACCCTGGGCGTCGCACCAGTCGCATTGTTGAAATCGCAGTCATGTGAAATGAGCCCTCTAAAAATCGCATTGCGACGCGTGCGACAGCACCGATTTTCGTCGTTGCAGTCGCAGCATGTGAAACAGCCTTAACACGCTACGGGAGGAAATCCGCGGAAAAGCTTGTTCGAGCACTGCGGAGCAGTTTTTCCAATAGAGATCTTGCTTCGTCAGTCGGTAACTGGCCTTAAAATGTCGTGTTGGAATTGTGGAAGAAATAGAGAAAAGGACTATTATTCAAGGCGTACTTAAGGCGTAAAGTGCGCGCACGTTGAGAGTTCGTGTTGCTGAAACACGACGCAAGCACGCGGTGTGCTCAAACAGGCGCGTAATTACCAAAGTTTCAGGTTTTGACAGTGTGAAAGTCTGTGTACGTGGTTTCGTAGGTTCATTTACGTACCTGCAGGATACTTTTGTTCGGCCGGCGCATGAGAGATTCCGACTGTCTGCGGTCAGCAATGCCTGGCAACAGGGCAGCTTTTTTCATTGCGGGTTGCTTTGGTAATCGTGACGCTAGATTTTTTTTTTTTACAAGTACTGCGTCAGGAGGGCACATGTAACGGCTAACGGAGGCCTCTGAAGAGCACGTGACATTACTATAAAGCAGGCGGCGCAGGGAGTGTTCGCATACAAAACTGGCTGTCCGCTATAGCGGACTTGCAGCCTATCTTGTACTCCCTTAGCATGCACAGGTTTCGGCGAGCCCCATATCCAGCCCTGGTTCTAGCTTTGGTGCTCCCGTTGCAGCTTTGGTGCCCTGGAGGCGCCGTCAATAGTACGAAATAATGACACGTTGTTACAACTAGTAAATAAAATATATTGAAGAAATACAATCGCGCCGAGGCGCCAGCGTCTAAAACAGCGCTAGCGCGCCCGCGCGAGAATTATGAAATGCCAATGAGGAATTTACCGGCCCGCGTACGACTCTACGATCAAAGTGCACGTTAAACATCCCCTGGCGATCTAGATAAAGTTATCCGGAGCCATCCACTACGACCTCCATCATAGCTTTAGTCGCTTCGGGACGTTAAAAACGTTAATCACCACAAACCAAATCAATACATGCGGGCGTACATTCGAAGGTAAAAGACTGCATCCACAAGTCATAGGGAGCCTTGCAAAAGCGTCGAGAATGTGCTAACTTTTGGTGGAGCTCAAAACACACCCTGAATAAAGTCGCTTCTATGTCACAGGCCAGCTGCAGATGCGTGCACTTTCACCGCAAGACGAAACTACATGAAACAAAGAGCACAATCGAAAAAAAAAAGTCAACTTCAACGCGCTAAAAACCACGCAGACCATGAACACATACACTTTTTCGAAGCGGCAGTTGTCAATAGGCTCAAAAGAAGAGGTTGTGAGGAGCCGTGGCACTTGGTTCACAAAGCCGTGCGTTCTTTGCCACTTCCTCGAAGTCAACCCGCCCGATCCTGTGAATCTACACTTTTCTTTTTACGTTGCGCCCACCGGATGGCAAAGCAAAAAGCTTTTTGCCCTCGCTGTGTCTGTTGCGGCAACCCGAAGGCGCAGCACCACGGCATCGCAATTAAGTTCTCGGCCCTAACACATTCTATTACGCTAACGCATTCTGTCAGTCAGCCTGCCGTACTTTCGTTGCGCAGGCCCAATAATGGAGGTCGGAGCGCGCTGGAAAGAAAAAAAATATACAAAAGCGCGGCACCTGCTCCGCTATGGAAAGAAAAAAATATACAAAAGCGCGGCGCATGCTTTTACGTGACACGTGGAAGCAGAGCGGGTGGCGGAAAGAAGAATGGTGCTACTTTTGAAAAATTGAGGGGCTTTAGTCGCTACTGGTCAATGTGGCCAGCGCAGTTACTATTGAAAGAGCTGAAAACAAGTACAGGTCACCTTATGCTTTGCCATTTAAAAACGCATACCTGATGGCTTTATGAAGGTGATGCGTTAATATTCAGTTACCGAAAGCGCTTGCTAAGTGCGTCACCTAGCGCTAAGCGCTTGCCGATTATTTCTGTGCCACGAAGCAATCAAGAGGCGAGTGCCTAATACGGACGAAATCGAGTGCATGAACCCGCATATTAATAGCGTATAGGCGTTTTATTAACTGTGCAATATTTTCAACACTTCCTTGCATGCCATTTCATGTGGCATATCTTTTCTGGTGACAAATTTGGGCAGCCAATCTATTTGCATGATCGATTCCAGGCATGTGATCCCGTTCACTTGATGCTGAGTCTTTTACACGTATCCATAAACTGTAGACATGCACATGAAATCCCTACGAGCATTTTCAAAATTCAATTGTTTTAGGCAACACGCATATATGCAATACTGACATAATCTCAAATACCACTAAGCAGCTGGGACACACTTTTGTTGAGTGCACTCGCAGGTAAAATAAGTAGATCATGAGGACAGCTACAGCTCATTTTCCTTAAATCAGTGTGTACAAGTGGTATGCAAAAATAACTTTTTCTCGCGCACCGATAATTTTGCTGTATAAGCAAGAGAACCCACCACGTTAGTGTAACATATGTTGTACATCACACTAATAATAATAATAATATTTGGGGTTTTACGTGCCAAAACCACTTTCTGATTATGAGGCACGCCGTAGTGGAGGACACCGGAAATTTTGACCACCTGGGGTTCTTTAACGTGCACCTAAATCTAAGCACACGGGTGTTTTCGCATTTCGCCCCCATCGAAATGCGGCCGCCGTGGCCGGGATTCGATCCCGCGACCTCGTGCTCAGCAGTCCAACACCATAGCCACTGAGCAACCACGGCGGGTATCATCACACTAATATGTGCTTTAATTTACCAAGTGAGATGAGTTACTTTTATTGCTCATTCAGTCAAATCACACTGCAAACTGCATTCATCAATCTTCTATTGGATATTGCAAATATTTAATGAAACATGCTTCCGTTATGCAGATATGCAATGGCAAGCCCTTCTGTGTGTTCCAAAGGTAAAATTTAAGCTCTAAATTAAAGAAGACATTTCTAGTCAGAAACAACAAACAAAAATGGTGAATGCATAGTATCAGAAGCCCAAGGTACAGAAATTATTAGAAGTGTCGAATGATTTTAAGGAAAGAATGGTATTCGAAAATGCAAGACTCTTTAGTGGAGGTCAAGAAAGTCAATATACGTAGAATACTCTGCAAAATTATGCGAATGATGGGATGGCAAACAATGGGTCAGAAAATGCGTTGTTTTTCTGCAAAACAAAAGCTGATGAGCGTCATTACATAAGTCACTTTAGCATCATGAGGCTGCTGCTTGATAAATTCAGAAACAAACCAAAAAACAAGAGACGCAAAAATAAAAAAAAACAATTTAATGATGCTCTATCCACACTGAGATAAATAAAAAGAAACGTATCACATCTAATTTGGACATATCAGACGCCTTGTGAAACACTAAAGAAAAAATTCAGTTTTGAGCTATGGCACTTGTCACATAGATGTGGGAGGCCTTGCACTAATAGTGATAGTTACCACTTCATTTAGAAATTGAAGGCATTCATGCAGAGAAGGATAATTCCTTATATTTTTGGCTATCGCTTCAAATGCCTCCACCAAGTGTTACAATGCTGCACGCAGCCATACTAAGCATCTCACAGCAACACCTACAGATAAAAAGCAAAAGCAGTCAAAGTGCCGGTGCATTCTGGACACTATCTTTGAAAACTTTTAGGCAAGAACAGTGCAAGAAGCAGACATAAGAACTGCATTTATTTCCATAACTCCCCATTTGAATGGCCTCTTCTTTTTGCTTAGACAATGCCTACGCCTAGCCACAGCAGCTCCCTCATGCAGACTCCGCAAGCCAAGACGCCGTTAAGGCAAATGTAGGTAAGAGGCAAGAAGCAATAGCACCGGTATTGACATTCATCTAATTTCTTTCTTTTTCTTGCATTTAGGCAGCCAGCACACCTCGAGCAGCCACTTTGACTGTGGGTGTGTCACCCTAGTCGCCAAGGAAGCATTTGAGGGAAAGCGACAGGCAGTGTGAAGAGCCACTTCTCCATGTAAACGATAGTCTTTCTCTCGGATGACTCCTACACCTGGCCGCGCCTGCTCATCTGTGCAGACTCCAGCAACAAAGATGCTATGGAGGCACGTGCAGGTCATAGGCATGAAGCAGCGGCAGTGGTGTTGACATTCACCCAATTTCTTTCTTTTTCTTACACTGAGGCAGCCAGTACACCTCGAACAGCCACCTTGACTGCGGGTGTGTCAGCAGATTCCTGTTGTACATATGCTCATAATAAACTTCAGTAAACTTCAACTTGAAATAAAGTTGAAGGCAAATGGGACATTGATGCATTGCTTTTTTGAACATTAGTGTACAGGTGCAATACATTTTATACGTTATACTTTGCAGTGCTACAGAGCGTATTTTGACGCTTCCCTCTATATTTTGCACATTTAATTACATATATGTTGTGTGGCCCTCAATGCAGTTCATGTTGCAGCAGCTGCTTTGTCGGTGTATTGCACACTGGATTAAGCTTGTGATATCCCTATACTTCTCTCACATATACAAAATAAGGTTCTAGGTTGTAGTCCTCAGTGTTACAATAAAAACAAAGTAAACAATCCGATCGTGGAATTGTGTTTATCACAATAATTCCTATGACAGTTATTGACAAGTTGACAACATGAACTGGTCAATCCGTTATAGGAAGGAATTGTATGTATACATATAGGGAAAAAAAGGGGTATGTGTGTGTTTGTAGGGGGGGGGGTACAGGATTAGGGCGGTACGAAAAAAAAACGTACCTACACCGTCCTCTAGACCCATTCCTTTAAGGCACCGTAACAAAGCGTATTATGCATAAAGTTCATACTACTAACTCTGATATTACTACACACGCCAGGCGACTGCACCGGATGACCTCTATATTATTCTGGTTAATCTTGCTCACTGCACCGAAGCAAAAGAAAGATTATGGGTGCAGGTGCTTCGAAAGTATCTCGACCTTGCGAGGCACCGCTGCACGTGCCAGGGGAGCTGTCCGTGCGAACACTCCCTGGCACACACCTGCCTCGGCGGCCCGAACATACGTACCGTTCTGCTTCGAGCTTTGACCCCTGTTAGGATCAGCCTGCAGCTATTTCAGCCCGTTGTATGTGTTCCGATCCAACCAGAGAACTGCGGATAACCGGCAGCCACGCGGCGAGGGGTCAGCTCAGGGGAGTTCTCGAGGGGAGGTAATTGGCGGAACCTCCCCATGCGCTTTTTGAAACAGCAGACAATGTGCTACCCGGACGCGCTACCCGGGTGGGCTCCGAGTTCGACGAAGCAGCCTTTGTGCTGAAACCGCCACCGTTACGCTCTAGCCTCGTCGCCTTTGTGACTGAAGGAGTTCGACGAAGCAGGCTTTGTGCGCAACACGACAACGCCTCCCTGTTCTGCTATGAGTGGGGGAGTCGCCGCGGGAACGCAGACGAAGGCTCCTTCCCAGGCGCCGTCCAAGACGCAAGACAATGTGCTACCCGGACGCGTTAAGGCTGTTTCACATGCTGCGACTGCAACGACGAAAATCGGTGCTGTCGCACGCGTCGCAATGCGATTTTTAGAGGGCTCATTTCACATGATTGCGATTTCAACAATGCGACTGGTGCGACGCCCAGGGTTGCTTACTGCCAGGTTTCGTGACACACGGTGCATAATTCTTTTATTTTAGTGAATAAAACGTTTACACTATAATATTATTGACTTCTCTTGATTAGAAGCAAATAATATGTGCGTTTACTAATTTAAGAACGTTAGTTAAGATTTGTCTTGGGGTGCGCGACGGCGGTTTTGTTAGTTCAGTGCGACATCGCGCACGTAAACAGCTGTTCGCAGGTGGTTCAGCCAGCGATTCTTTATTCTATGGTTCAACGTTCTGTGTTGTCTTATCTACATTCTATGACCCTTTCGTTCTGCCTGCGCTTCAACAATCTACAAGATGACCTATCGACAAGTTCATATAGCTACCCTCACCGTATATGCAGTATTCGGAATTCGGCTGCCACGAAGTTGTGTCAGCCCAGCAAGATCCTCGCGCTACGCGTGCTCGGCGTCAGCTTCTGGAGAAACGATGCGTGTATATTGCCCGTCATTGCGCATATGTGGTGCCTGCTCCTAGCCATATTCTTACGCCAAACGCAACAAGAAGCACCAACCCGAACGCCCGCGTGTGCCCCTGAACGAAGCCTCAAACGATCAGTGTGATTAGGACGTGGAATGAAAACTGTGTTGTGAAATCCAACCTTAGCGCTAGCCTGGTTCGTCCATCGCCGTGCTTGCGCTGCGAATATATATATGGGAGCCTTCTCTAAATATTTCTAAAGGCGCAAAAGCCGACGCATTAAATGTTTCGAGCAGTTACCGTCGCTTTTGTAGAAACCTGTACGTTGTAATATAGCATTCTAAAAGACACGCTTCTCGTTCACTTTGTTGTCCCGAGTCTCGCGCTGGTAGTATACTCGGAACTTCTAACAAGAAGACCATATCAATACGCGCTATTCATAATGCAGGATCGTAGGCCCACGGCAGGCGCACTTGCCGTAGAATTTTTCAGCTTTCTGCTCAGCCTCGCACGCCTCTCACGGTTAGCCTGTTTTGTGGAAATAAATATTATTATTATATTATTAATGTTATTAGATATTATAGTTTCTTCACTGTAATTTATAGCAATCATCCAGATTTCTTAAGCTAGTCATGCATTTAACCTGTATTAGGTCAACATTGTTATGACATGCTTATGGGAGTCATTTCAAACTAGATTGCTCAGCCAGAAAAAGTACAAGTGCAAGCTTCAATGTTTATTCCAATTTCGTATTCCTAAACTGATTATATTGGCAGAATTTTATGCCTGCTTGCATTTCCTGCAATTCAATGTTCCGAGCTGGAAAAACTGATTCCTTTTCATGCTGCCGAAAGGCTGCTCCAATGTCGATAGCAAGCTATAATTATTCATTTCGAAAGTGTTAAGCAATGACTATATGTCTAAGCTTATCAATGCGTTTTTGTTCCACGAACACAATAAAGTTTTCTCTCTCCCTCTCATTGACAGCCATGGAATGAAACCATTCGCTTTCATAAGTATCAGGATGCAAACATTCTGGAGATTGTCCTGAGCATTTGTCTGCATCCTATAGTGGGCATGTTTGTATTAAGTTCTCGTGTTACAATCGCAGTGATCTACACATATTGTTATATTGCAACAAACTAATTTATTTCACTTTGTTTTCAAATCTACCATGTGGCCATGCAGTAATACCATGGCCCATGCATTAATAAGCAAAAAAGAAAACTGCAGATTCAGTGTAGGTGTTGGAATCTATGCAAAGTGAGGTTTCTGTCAAGTGGTCAATTAAATGCTGTTAAAGTAACTGCGATATATACAATTTGTCTTATTTTCAACAATCCAACATGTCATCTTTTGCAAGGTTTGCTTATGCACCGCATAGGTCACAACCTTAATGTCATGTAATCTTTATGCATTACACTGTTCACAAACCATACCGAAACGCAAATGGCAGTTAATGTAGATGCACCCTGCGAGACATCAACGCAGTGACGTTTGTTGAGCAAGGAATGGTGCGAGGTGTATGCAGATGAATGAATGACGTGCTTATGTACTTATTTATATACCTCGCAGGCTGCAAGGTTGGAGTATTATGCAAGGGGGAATAAGAAAGTTGTTACATAAGGAAGAAGGGCACAGCATTAAGAAAAAAAACCAGCAAAAAAAGCAGTACCAATACATTGCACCAACTAGCCCAACGTGTTTTACTGGCACAACATTATACAATACTTGACAAACAATAACAGAAAAAGTTACTGCCCATGCACCCTGTACGGACGTTAAACCAGCGAAGCTGAAATGTGCAGCCCCAGTGTTTATCACTGGGTTAATTCCAATGGTTTATTCAAGTCTTTCTATATTATTGGTTATGTCTGTGTTTCTTAATGAGGTTATGCACATGTTTGGCTTGGGTTTATCACATTGTTTATTTGGAATGCCACACATTGCACTTTGCAAGATCACCATCATAAAAAGCGCAATGAGTGGTTCATTGTGTTAATCCAGCGGGTCCATCAAAGTCTTTCTGAATTCTGTTATGCACTTGTGTTTTGTAATGCGTCAATCATAATGTTTATGACTCAGTTATGCACTATAGTTACGAAGTGACACACCGGGGCTGCACATTTCATTTAATTAAATACAGGGACACATTTTCGAACCTATTGGGAAGTCTGAAAGAGACTGCTGCACGCGTGCTCTGCTGCTAGAGAGAAACGACGTCACTATCGGTCTAGCCAATGGCCCACCCCACCTTTGCCGTGAGATAATAATGACATCATGATCTTGTCTTAACCCCATCCCCCTCTGTGTCCCTTCCCTGCAATAATACGCAGATAAATGTATGTTTGAAATGCATAAGCATTTCTATGTCTACCCAACAATAAATGTCTCCGTCCATCATGCAAGACGAATGCAATGGCTCACACCCCCTTAAACAATGGCTCATACCCCTACACTAGGGTTTTTGGGATTGGACCATGAGTGTTTCACATAGGCATATACAGCTTCACTGTAAAAAGAATGAACACCTTTCTGCTAGAGACCGAGACAGTCATGAGGTGTATTAACAAATGAAAGTTTATTTAACATGCCGAGTAAATGCTGTTTGATAAGCAATAAATCGAATTTACACAAAAAGCAGAAGCAAGATCTGATGTGTGTCAATACAGATCCCAACAGGAAACGCATCCATCTCTGAAAGTGTAACAGCGGCCATGCTGACACAAGATTCTTCCAGTGTATTTGCATCTATAGCATCCATAATTTCTCTAGGCAGCCGATCTCCACAGAATGTTAGCTTCTTTCTCTACAATGCACTCTCCACATCTGAGCGTGCATTGTAGAGGAAGAAGCTAGCATTCTGTGCAGATCCGCTGCCTAGAGAAGTTACGGCAGCTGTAGATCTAAAAATGCTGGGTTAATCTTGTAAGCACAGCCTCCGTTAGAAATGGATGCATTTCCTGTCAGGAAACGCACATGAATTTTTGCTTCTCCTTTTTGTGTATGTTCAGTCTATTGCTTGTCAGCGAGCATTTACTCGGTGTGTACATTAAACTTTTGGTTGTTAAATCATATCGGTTTTCTTGTTTGTCATATGTGTTCTCTGGTGCTATTTGCAGCCAGGCTATTCGTTTTTTTTAGACTGCAACAAGTCACTGTAATGGCCCTCATGATACCTTACAAAATTTTTTATTTGGCCAATGTAGCAAGAATGTACAGTGTGAAGCAGTTCGAACAGGGTATGCTAACTTCTAATTAAAAGGTCTATTGTGAAAATGCAGTGATCTATAAAGGTTACCACGAAGTAGTACAGCAATAAAACCTGATAAAGACTAGTGCTTGATGAAACCAAACATAAAAGCAGGAAAGGGAGAAAATACATATAGATATACAAGTCCAGGGAAAAAAACATTGTGATCACCAAGTGTGCATGTGGCTACCTTCCAGGAAACTCATTTTTTTCCCAATGGCATGGAACTGGAAGAATGTGCTTGCATAAGCAAGCGGTCAATCTGTCTATTGGAATAACAACAGTGTTTCCTGAAAGGTGCTGGCATGCAGGATTGGCAATTGTAATGATTTTTTCCTGCACTTGGAATTTTTCTCTATTTTCTTTCTGTAGCATTTTTATTTATGTTTGGCTGCATCAAGCACCAATTTTTATCTATCCTTCAAAGATGTCTTTCTTTTTGTGAGGAAAACTCGGGAAGGCAGGAGATGGAAATTCAAGATGATGAGCAACATGAGAACAAGGTGAAAGCAGGAGCCAACGTTTCCACAAGTGGAGCTTGAAGAAGACGAGTCCACTTGTCGAAACGTTGGCTCCTGCTTTCACCTTGTTCTCGTTTTGCTCATCGTCCTTTTTTTTCTGGTAATTTATATGACTCGCCACATTTTTACAAATGAACCTCAGTTGAAAGTTAGTCCTCATCCATATCTAGTGTCATCCTGTTGATACTGCTTCACGCTATGCACTCTTGCAACATTTGTGTGTGCGCGCGCACACAGGCATGGATTTGGATGTGAACTCGGGCCCTGGGGCAGAGGTATCATTCTTCTGTGCAGCCTCGTGAATTCATTAACTATATTGCAACAGAAATGTGATGGACAGGAACGAAATGAACACACAGAGCGCTTCGTTCTTGTCTGTTGTCTATCTGTTGCACTTTAGTTAATAATGAATACACACAAACTCATCTAGTTTTCAGTTATTATGTCGGGCTTATAAGCCTGCTTGTGTCCTGGAATATCTGCATGGCTACGTATCCTGTAATTTAATTTCTGGCCATGTGCTTGCAAGTCGCGTGTCAATAACCTGATTTTCCTGACAATCTTGTGTGATGTGCAGGCACAGACAGTTTCTGGTGAATCCATGCAGGGTGTTGTGCAGGGTGTAATCTGCATTACAAGTGCTGCTTTGATTGCTTTCAGTTCAGCTTTTCTAGGTATAGGATGACCTGGAATGGTACTCACTTATATGGGGTTTAGTTTAGGTAGTGTCATACTACTGTTACACTGCTATTGCCAGATCAGTGCACTATATGTGCCTTATGTTTGCTTGCATCTTCATGATTAGCAACCTCCTCTGTGTATTTTGCAGTTGCATATAGTCTTCTGGCCTAATTGTTTGCCCCCATATTCCACGGTATGGGCCTGTTGTGTTTCAAGTTCAGGTACTCCCGACGTTGTGTTTCTGAAGGGAGAGGTAGTCGTCTTTGCATCTCATATGCTAGCTGGCATAGTATCTTGGGACGAGGTTCTGAGCTCTTGAGACAAAGAATTTGTGCTGCAGGCTGCAACTCTACTCCGTCTAGGTGCTTGTTCGTTACTTTCTCATAGAGGTCTTCAAGCATGGTACAGCTGGAAAGACCTGTTATTACTACCCGATGCCTGTATTCAATGAGTTGTCTTTTTGTGTGCTGCTGGTAATTCATACCGTACGATACCTTGGACACAAGCACAGCATCTGTGATTTTCTATAGTATCCACTCGTCCACCCCCATTATTTCGAGATTATTCTTTTCACCAGATGTGGAAGTTGCGTCCAGGCACTGCATAATTGTTTCACCCACGTGCTGGCTCTGCCGTCATGGGCTTACACTAGCTGAGGATTTGTGGATGTTGACTTGCGGGCATATTTGTCCAGCTATGAGGATCACAATGTGCAATCTGGGGTAGTTCTTGATTCTAGTCTTTTTTTTTTCCGACGTTGATATGAGCTGACTTATCAGAAAGCGAGAGGCCAGACTGGCCAAGAAAGTCTGCAGTGTTGTCGAGGGCTTGTTGCATCATTCTTGATTTCTGTATAAGATAGCTTTCCCATAGACTGTAAACACCATGTAGTGTTTCATGTAGTATGCCTGTGTTGTTGGTGTGTGTGGGCCAAATGTACCTCCAACTCTCACCTGGAATTTTCAGTCTTTCAGAAAGTTACTGTTTAAGTGCTCTACCAGAAATGTTTTTGCTCATCGTTCCTCCTATTAGCACAGCATGAGGCAGTACTGCTGTTAAAAGCCTCTTCACTCTCTTCATTCTTTCATAAGCAGTATTACATAATGTCCTGCAATAAAGTTTCTGCTGCTTGTGGCCCACTCATATCTGCCAGAAGGGACAACTCTTGAAAAAGGTTTTCTTTGTGCTATGTGTGTGACATAGTATGAGCATTCATGCCTTGACATTTATAAATCTGTAGAACCAGCTTCCTGACAGAGTACTTGCTATACCTGATCATGCTTATTTGTGCAGTGCTGTTGAATAATACATATTGATGCAATGAATACACACTCGAATTATCATGAAAGATGATTGTTTTACAATTCTGCCCTTTGCTTTCTATTGGTGTTAGATTTTGCATAAGCGTGCCCCCCTATGCAATAGTATTTGAAGTGTAAGGGTTCAATAAAAGGTGATGAACTAAATCTAAGTGCAAGAGCTTTTTTTCTCACCTATGACTCCCATCGAAATGCGACTTCCATGGCTGGCAAATCAACCCCTCGCCTTGTGTTAGCAGCAGAATGCTATAGCCACAGTGGCAGGTGAACAAATCGAAGAACAATATTTCTGTCTATAATTTTTTTTCTTGCCTGTATGTTAGTAAAGTTTGGAATAAGTTTGTCATTGCAAAAAAGCCCAGTTTGTGGTCTTTTATTGAATAAACCACATATTGTGTATAGTTGAAATGCAGAAATTTGTTCTAAAATCCTCGGGTGATATATGTTCTTGCAAGTAGCATGGTAATTCATTACTTATAAAGATAGTAATCGCAGTGGATATCGTTATATGGGTTTACACACTAATATATGTGATCGCAAGCTTATTAGAAACTTGCTAGAAATATGTAAGGCATGAATGTTTCTGCACACTTGATCAGCTGTGAACGTGCAAGAACTGCTTGTACTGGCTGACTTCACTGCACAGTTTTGATTTTTTTTCAGCGTGTCCTTTTATACTGTTTCATCCCCACAAGAACAGGCCGTTTGCCTGCTTTTCGCATTGTTGCACGAGTTCTACATAATTGTGCAGGAGGGTACGTTGTCACTGTGCCACTATAGCAAGTCATTTATTTAATCTACTAGCTGTACAGTTAATTACCCTGCAGAGCAAGTGTTCATACAGATGCAGTAAGGATACAAAGTCCGCAACATAGTCAATGTTTATTGGTTTCTGTGCAAGAAAAAAAAAATTCTCCAGAGAAGAGGTGCAACTTAACGTGCATGTAATATTTTGTTCAAGCCACGGATTTAATGCTATCGTAGCAAATTCATTACGATAACCTACACTTTTGCTGTGTCAAATTTAATAAGAGGCAAGATAAGCTTTCAAGATGCATCGGGAAATTCATGCTTGAAAACCGACAACCAAATGCAACTGAACGGTACCGCGTTCAGCGCAACGTTGAAACTTCGGGTACTTTGCTGTCTTGTCATTTGCCCTTGCCGAAGTTGAGATAATTCAAGCTGCTCCGTAAGCGCGATTTTTCTATGCTACTTAACAAAACATTGTAGCGACCTCGTCGTCTGCTGGGGATCGAACATCTCTAGCTAGCACTGACAACTCGCAAAGGCGTACGAAGCAAACGTGAAAATGCACTTCATTTGCTGTGTAGCGTGCCAACAAACGCATAGAAATCGGAGAGTGCAATCTGCGGTACAAGTTTTGTATTCTCCCTTCGCGTACGTACCGAATTCGACGATCCACGTCTCCGCGCATTGCACTTGTCGGGTGAGACGCCACTTTCCAAAACAAACCGGCGAAATAGCTCCGTTGACAGCTCTCCCCGCAATTTCGACGGAAAATCGCAGCGATCGCTGCGACGGTGCGACTGTGCGACCAACCGGTTGGTCGCAGCCGAAAATCGGGGGGTCGGCACTGCGAGTGCGATTTTCATCGCAAACGACGGAAGTCGCACTTCCGGTGCGATGAAAATCGCATCATGTGAAACAGGCATTACCCGGGACAGCTCCGAGTTCTACGAAGCCGCTCTGACGTCGGCTCCGGACCATTGCACCTGTGTGTGTGTGTGTGTGTGTGTGTGTGTGCGTTTGCGTGTGTGTGTGTGTGCGTCTGTGTGTGTGTGTGTGTGTGTGTGTGTGCGTGTGTGTGTGTGTGTATGTATGCTTTATTTCCACAAAAACTAAATACAGCTTTGCGGGGATAAAGTGGGGGAAAAAGCTGCCCGTAGCAGCTTGACTAGCCCCAAATACCCTTAAAAATACAAAAAGAAAATAAGGGAGCAGCAGCGCGGAAATACAGTTTTCCCAAGTACACACATATTCAAGCATTACAACATATCATGCACACGCATCGCAAATCAGGCGAGGAAAAAAAATACAAGAACAAGATGTGAGCAAGCAAGCAAAAACACGAAATCTCATTGCACTTCAAAAGCACACAGGCATTGTACAACTCACATATGAGAGAAAAAATCAAGAATATCAGGAGGAGAACAAGTTGCAATATCAATTTTATTAACAATAAGATCGTTTAATAACCGAGGTAGTCTGGAGCACAGCATTTGTGATCCATAGTTTGTGCGCGATTTTGGTACGTGCCAGTACTCTGGCTTTCTTGTGCTGTATGGAGTTTCGTGTAGTTTTAAGTTAGCCATAGAAGTAATGTAGTTGATGTTCTTTTTCTGTTCATTTTTATACGCAAGCACTAAACGATACTTTAAAAGGGCCTGTACTTTCGGTGTGTTAAGTTTATGAAATAAATAAGCTGAAGGGAAATCGTATGGTTTATTGCAAATAGCGCGAAGAGCCTTCTTTTGCAGTATGTACAGCCTGTTGATATTTGTGTCAGAAGTGGTAGCCCAGACCGAACAACAATAACTTAAATGGCTGAGAAAAAGTGAATTATATAACAAGCACTTAATAAAGCGAGGAAGATAGTTCAAGGAATAAAATATTCCAGTGATTTGTCAAAGCTTACTAGCAAGAAAATCTATATGGCTCTGCCACGTCATAGTATGATCGAAAAATACACCTAGCGATTTTACCGAGTGTACAAGTTCAATTTTAGAATTGTTCATTAGCAAATCTTCCTCTAGAGTAATTTGCGTGTTCTTAGTGTGTGTGTGTGTGTGTGTGTGTGTGTGTGCGTGCGTGTGTGCGTGTGCGTGTGTGTGTGCGTGTGTGTGTGTGTGTGTGTGTGTGTGTGTGTGTGTGTGTGTGTGTGTGTGTGTGTGTGTGTGTGTGTGTGTGTGTGTTTGTGTGTGTGTAACCCGTCCCGGGGAGAGGCGGCCTGTTTACAATGGATGGACGAACGTTTCCGTCCCATTGGAATCAAGGGGGGACCAAGTGCTTATAAAGAGCGATTGTCGGCTGCTAGAGGGTGCTCGTTGTCGTGCTCAAAATGTACTCGCTAGCTGTGTGCTCGTTTGCTGTATGCGTCGTCTTGCGGGCTCCATTTGGTAGTCACGCTAGACTGTCGATGTATGTCTCGTTTAAAATGTTAATATGTAAATAAACCCTGCTCGCCAAGTCCTGTCGCCCCAAGTTCCTCCGATGGTGCTACAGGCCCGACGCCAAATCCTACACCCCCCACTGTCCCTTGGGTGCCCTGGAATTCCTGCGCCGCCTGCTTTATTATAATCTCAGGTGCCCTCCGAGACTTCCGTTTGTCGGTTACATGCGCCCTACGGCTGGATCAGTGCTTGTAATAGTAATAATAATTGAAAAAACGATCGTCGCGATGATAGATCGCGACAGCAGCTTCTGCAACATACCGCGCCCGTGCGAATAGAATTACGGAAAGCCAACGAGGAATCTGACCACAGCTTCGAGCTCCTAACTCGTAACCTCGTCGAGTGACACTCCTGCAACAGGCGTGACCGCTGAAAACCGCATACCGCCGGAAACTTCAACAGAATCATCCTTCGGCTGATTAACTGCCACCTGCACGGCCAACATGGACCACACCCACACCATCCCGCAACATAGAATAAAGAACCAACTTGTAAAGCCCAAACACACGGCTGCACGCACACCACATCACCACACTACAAGCGAGACGCCATGCTGCTACGCTGCTACGGTTGCCAGATTAAGACTGACTACTGTCACCAAGTCTAGCAAGCGTCTCAGCAACTGGCAACTTCGGCGCGTAGCAACATGGCGGCGCTCTTGCGGTTCCCGATTTCAATGCATGGGCCCTATGATTACCTTGTCCTCTAGAGTCAGTATAGTAACTCTATGATTGCAAGCGACAAAAGTAGAAAAAGCACTCTGCTGGCTGTACCGCTGAAACACAGCACATTTATTACTCGTTTTCCGAGTTTAAAATGAATCAGTTGCTGTTGAACAAGTACTTATAAAAACAATACATTTCTCGCAACCATTACAAACCTGGGGTGAGAACACGGTCGAGCGAGGAAAAGTAAAAAAAAATGCTTCCTGCATCGTTTTAAAATAAATACTCTTGGTTTTAAATAACATACAATTTATATTTTTTTGATTCTGTGTTTTCACACATTCTTTTCCTTTTCACTTTTTTTTTTTGCAAGCCTACAATCCCGCCAGTTCGCGCAGGTGTTTTCAAGGTGTTCTGTGGTTTTCCATAGACCAGTGCCTCCTTTAGAAGATGCCTGCCGCGTGAGCAGAGAAGCTGGTTCCGGCCCCTCTCCTATTTCCTCCTCTGCACCAGGGTCGGCTGCAAGTGCTTGTTGCGGCGGCTGCTCCAAACTGGAATCACGTTCCTTTGCCTACGAGATTTTAGCGGCGTCTGTTGCGATCCCTGAGGCAGGACCCACGGTCTCTCGTCAAGCCATTGGTCGAGAACGCGCTAGCTTAGTAATCCTCAGTTCCTCCGCAACAGGAAGTGGATAGATGGATGGATGTTATGAGCGTCCCCTTTGGAACAGGGCGGTGGGTTGCGCCATCAAGCTCTTGCTGTTATGCTGCCTAATGTCCTACCTAGGTTAAACAATGAAAAAAAAAAGAAAACACCATGTACTACCACACCCAAATTTTCTGATCCCCTATTGCGAACTGTGCTTTTGTACTCCTCCGTCTTTTTTCGTTTCCCTACTTTTCTTCCACAATCCTCCTATCGCCTCTTACTAATGCCTATTGTAGACATGTTTACCACTGCTCCCGCTGAACCCAAGGGCTTCAAGGATTCCAGTGGTGCCTAAATCGACTGCTGGGCAGACGTCTTCACATTCTAATAAAACATGCTCCATAGTTTCCCAAGCTTTACCGCGGCAAGCACATGCTTCTTCTTCTTTCTTATATCTCGCTTTATAGGTGCGTGTTCTAAGGCATCCCGATCTCGCTTTGAAAAGTAATGAGCTTCCCTTTGAGTTATCATAAATTGTTTCTTTCCTGATTTCGTTTTTTCCCTCTTAAGTAGTTACTCATGGCAGGTTTCTTTTCCATTGCCGCCACCCATGAGATTATTTCAGCCTCTCTAACTTTCCGCTTGACCTTCTTTGTTGCTGTGCTGCCCACCCTACAGGCTGCATACTTGCTGGTAAGCTTCCTAGTTCTTTTCCTCCACCGTGAATCAATGTTTTTCCTGTACAGATACCTGAACACTCTCCCAGCCCATTTACTTTCTTCCATATTCCTCAGCCGTTCTTCATACTCAATTTTACTGCGAGCTTCCCTCACTTCAAAACTAGTCCAGCCCATATCACCCCGCACAGCTTCATTTGTAGTCTTCCCGTGAGCGCCCAATGCGAGGCGATCCACTGACCTTTGGTTCCCGTCGAGTCCTGATTGTACCCCTGATTTAAAGAAAACAACCGCATTTCCAAAAGTAAGTCCTGGAACCATTACACCTTTCCACATACCTCGGAGGACCTCGTACCTATTGTATCCCCATAGCGCTCTGTGCTTCATTATGGCTGCATTTCTCTTCCCCTTCACTGTTATTGCTTTTCCTGTGTTTCCATATATCGATTGCCTTCGTTTATCCATATACCAAGGTATTTATATTCTGTTACCTGAGGTACTTCCTGGCCCTGTATCTCCACTGTCTGTTCACTGTTTTCATTGAATACCATAACACCTGATTTTCTAACACAAAATTTCAAACCTAAATTGTTGCCTTCCTGTCCACAGATATTAGCCAGACGTTGCAAATCACTTTGCTTGTTAGCGAGCAACACAATATCGTCCGCATAAAATAAACCTGGGAGTTGCTGCTCTATTACTGTACCTGCCTGTTTGTATGAGAGATTAAACCCGATATTACTTCCTTCTAGCGCCCTCTCCATCCTCACCATGTACATCATAAACAGCAGCGGGGATAAAAGGCACTCCTGCTTCAGTCCCTTGTTGATATAAACTTTCTCCTCACTCCTCATCCCTTCCCATTCAATGCAAACGGTATTTTCTAGGTAAACCTCTTTCAAAAGCTGTAGACAATCGTCAACTAAGCCTTCCCCTTCCAGAATACCCCACAAAATGTTGCTGTCTACGTTGTCGTATGCTCCTGTAATGTATAAAAAGGCTACATACAACGGTTTGCTTTCTGCTTTTGATATTTCAATACATTTAGTAAGAACAAACAAGTTATCATCCAAACGCCTACCTATTCTGAAGCCATTCTGAAGCTCTCCCAAAATGGCATTATTCTCTGCCCATGCTTGACGCTTTAATTTGATTGCCTGCATTGCTAGCCTGTATATCACCGATGTAATGGTCAACGGTCTATACGAGTGAATTCTGTTTTTCTGCCCCTTACCTTTATAAATTAAATTAATTCTACTTTGTCTCCAACTATCTGGTATTCGTCTATCTTTTACATTTTTTCCACTACTTTCACCAGAGCTTCCTTACTTTTTGGTCCTAGTTCATTTATCAGCCTAACGGGAACCTCGTTATGGTGGCTAGAGGGGGAGGTGTCGGCATCGGAGCGCCGGAGAGGCAGCATTTTTTCAGGACGATGCGGCAGCGCTGCTGTCGGCTCCGAGATGCCTCCCGTACGCTGGCTAAGGTCCGCTGCGGTTATTTGGTTCCGCTGTGAAGTGCTTTCTCGCTCCGCGGCTTCTTCGGGCGCAATAGGCGCATCGGAAATATCAATGCAGAGCACGTGCCTTTTAGCAAAAACCGATACGCACAGGATCCAAATCCTCAAAATGCCGCAAAGCAACTCTCACCACTGCTTCAAAAGCAATCAATGCCGCGGAGACCGAAGGTATGACACGCTCTCGCACGCGCTCAACCACATGGCCACGCTCAGTGGCGTAGCTAGGTCGTCTGGCACCCGGGGCCCTTTGCTCTTCTGTCACCCCCCCCCCCCAACCCCCTCCGGGTGTAGTCGAGGAAGGCGAGGATATCGACAATTTTCGGGTGTCTTCAGACGTATATGACACCCCCCCCCCTCCCTACTGGCCCCGTGCACCCGGGGCCCCCGGCCCCCCGGCCCCCCCTGTTGCTATGCCACTGGCCACGCTCTTACTTTTCTACCAAAACACACACAGTAAAACCACTAATAGCTATTAGTTTTGCCACTTCCAAGCTACCATTTAAAAAGACTAGAAACAATCAACGTCTCACCCGGCTGCACGTGTACAAGCACGTGACGCGAAAGGACGCTTTAACCATCCTGCAAAACCAAATGTACACGAAACACACCCGCTCACCCGAAATACGAGAGAAAAAGAATAAAAAAGAAAGGAAAAGAAAACCACCCAATTACTATTAGAAGGCAAAAGAAATCTGCAAATAAAAAACAGAAGGAAGCTCAAAACATGTACAAAAACGTATGATTTCGTCGCCGCCCCGGAGCCCCGGAAAGCACGTCCATTCGCCACAAAATCCGAAAAGAATAGGGCGGCAGTAGGGTCAGAAGTAGGGTGGGCAGCGAGCGCCGTCTCTTCGCCATTACCCCGAACTACAGGAACCTCCGCTCCAATACCCACGCAGGTAAGTCAGTACCCACGCAGGTAAGTCAGTCAGCCACTCCGACACCACACGACAGCCATGTTCCCAACTACATTACTGACATCTTGCGCAGACTCGACAACGTAGAGAAACGGGAACGCGACCGTGAACACGCACATGAACTCATCACAAACCAACTCACAGTGAGCATAGAACAACTGACCTCACGCTCTGAGCAACCTTATACCGAACTAACTTCACAAATGAATATGCTAGTAGAGAGCATTTGTACTCTCAGACGTACGGTAGAAAGCATGCAGCAATCTATACACGCACTCGAAACACAACAACGGCACCTTCGCAAGCGTACAGACACAACACCAACCGAGGGCCCCAGCAAGAAGGCCACACATGACACCGACAGTGAATCCACACACGAATATGGCCAGCCCTAAAACAGAGACGCCCCCCAACACATTCAATTCAACCTCAAACCACGTGTCACCCCAAATAACAATCTGGCAATGGAACTGTAGAGGCATTCGTCGAAAAAAGAACAACTTCGCTCAATTCATTCTCACAGCACCACACAAACCAGATGTTATCACCTTGCAGGAAACAGTTGGCCCAATAACCCTTCCAGGATACACCGCCTACTCGAGCCCAAGCATTACACAAAAACTAAGAAAACGCTCTCTCGGCATGGAAACAACACCGTCGACTCACACGCCCACTATGACAACCACACTTATAGCGAACAAACACCCTACGACCCAAATCTCCACAGACTCCATCAACACGGCCACAGAAGAAACAGTACACACTCGCAGCTGCTTCTACGGATCGTACAACCTAGATGTAATAAACACCTATCGCTCCCCAAAAGCACTGAGGTATAACCCACAATGGCGCAAACACCTCAACAATTACAGCAAATGTGATACCATCTGGTTGGGAGACTTCAATAGCCAACACATAGAATGGGGCTACACCTGTAACAAACCCAATGGAAAACAACTCCTACTACTTTCCGAAGAATTCCACTTCAGCCTAGCTAATGACATCACCCAACACACACGCACGGGAAACTCAGTAGAACGCGACACCAACCCAGATCTCACCTGGACACGAATAACACACGAACCGGAATGGGAAAACAAACAGGAAACACTCGGTAGTGACCACTGCATCATCACTACAAGCATCACAATACCAAAAAAGAAACGCAAACGCACAAGCAATAAAGGATGCCCAATTGGCCCTGCTGCACTGACGGACTGGACAAAATTCCGAGCTACTCTTGAAAACCTTACATCATCCACGTGGGATGAGTGGACGCGGAATGTAACCTCAACCTGCACCAAACATACCGCCGCCATACAACGGACAGAAGAGCTCCCCGAAGTAGATGGTCATCTTCTGACCCTCTGGGACAAACGACACAAATTAGTGAAACAGTGGAAAAGAAACAAACACAACAAGCAACTACAGAAACGCATACAGGAACTCACAGAAGAAGCTGAAACATATGCCGATAGCCTTGCCGCCCCCAATTGGATACACACATGCGAACAGGCAGGGGAATCACTACACACAAAAAATCCTTGGACACTTTTTCGCAGGCTTCTGGGGCAACCCCTGCGAAAGAACCATCTTGCCGAAATCCAACTCACTCACAATATAACGGATGAAGAGCTTGCCAAACAGTTTGCAGACGTATTTTTTCCGACGGCCAGCTCACAGCCAAAAACACCACACTTACAAACCCAACAAAACAACCTACCGCACGAAGCAGATGCGCCGTTCACAATGCAAGAGCTTCTCACGGCAATTAACAACACCAAACGCAACACAGCCCCTGGAACAGACGGCATCACTAACAAGATGCTGGCCAATCTACCGGCGAAACAACAGAAAAAACTTCTCGAATACATAAACACAGTTTGGGAAACAGGCGAGATTCCACCAAGCTGGAAACACGCCTCTGTTATACCAATCCCTAAACCTGGCAAATCACCCAACAACCCAAAACATTTCCGACCTATATCACTGACCTCATGCGCAGGCAAAGCCATGGAAAAAATGGTTGTAGCACGTCTTCACTGGCTCCAAGAACGAGACCAAACATCGGACCCGAGAGTCATAGGATTCCGCCCTCATATGAACACACAAGACGCTATGTATATGATATACCAAGATGTATATGCCACAGAAAGTATCAACCAAATCAGAGCAGTTGTGGGACTTGACGTCAAGGGCGCCTTCGACAATGTCGCCCACACTGCCGTACAAGAAGGCCTCCGAAGACTTAAACCAGGCCCGCGTATGACACAATACATACACAATTTTCTTCACGATCGCACGGTCAGCGTCAAGGTAAATGGAGAGGAATATCAGAAGCGTTATCTCACGTGGGGAGTACCTCAGGGATCAATCTTATCCCCGATTCTCTTCTCCATGGCCTTGGACAGTGTCAGCGCGCAGCTGCAAAACGTACCTGACCTAGGATACAGCATCTATGCAGACGACATTACACTATGGGCACATATAGGGTCTCCAGGTGACATCGAAAGCACACTACAACAAGCGATCAACGTCATCCACTCCCATCTCAAAGAAATTGGTCTTTCCATCTCACCGGAAAAATCAGAATATATCGTAGTTACGAACCAAAGAGGTCACTCAGCAAACCACTACCGTAACCTCATCCATCTCCGAATTGAAAATGAACCAATTCCAAGACGCAAAACAATTCGCATTCTCGGATTCCACATCCAAGATGATGGCAAGGCCGACACTTGGATGCAAAAAACTACACAAAAACTTCACCAATTTAAACAACTGCTATACCGCATCACACGGAGAAACAAAGGAATTCGCGAGCACCATCTATGCAGAATAGTCACGGCATTTGCAGTACCCACTATTCTATACCAGCTGCCATACCTTCACCTCACAAAAACGCAGCGCACGAAACTGGATAACCTGTACAGGCAACTCGCCAAAATCACTTTAGGACTTCCAAGATACGCGCCAAATCACAGAGTAAGCCAAACCGACATACTTCCAAATCTTAGCAGACTATTGGACGTCCACACAGAATCACAAATAAATAGATTAAAACGATCACACCAAGGTCAAGCTCTGCTTAAAGATCTCGGACATTCTCAAGACAACATGCCTGAAATAATGCTGCCACCTCCACCGTGGCAAACGCTTAACAACATTCACACGTTGCCGATTCCCCGAAACATGGACCCGCAAACAGACCAAGGAAGAAGACAAGCACGCGCAAAACGCACCCAACATAATCCTCCGGACACCACTGTGTACTACACAGACGCATCCCCGGGTACAGACCCCACAACACACCGCACGGCGACATACAACGCCGCGACCAATGCGTATACCCAAGGCCTGTACGCAGGCCTTCCTAGCCAAGTAACGGCTGAAATAGTGGCAATAACTGAAGCAGTCACAGTACCGCAGCACACACACACCAGCATCCTCATTCGCACAGACAGTCAAGCAGCATGCCGAGCGTTCCTCACCGGAAACCTGCCCAACCCCATCCGTGAAATCCTGCATCGATATACGACGAATAATCCTGCACACCACATCACTATTCAATGGGTACCTAGCCACTGTAACATCGAGGGAAACGAAAAGGCCCACGCTCTATCCCGCGCAAATATTCCGGGACCTCCTCTTCAGTGGACAGACGCACCCAGTTCTACAGAGTTAAAACAAATATCTTCAAACATGCGCCGCCTAAAATTAGAGGAATGGCATGAACAAGATACTACTCTCCCAGCTCCACCACACTCCTCAACACGCGAGGCCGCTGCCACTTGGCGCCAAGCCCAAACACACTGCCTACCCACACAAAACATTCTACACTACATAGCTGGAAAAGACGGCTCCCCCAAGTGCACACATTGTGGAGGATATCCCAATACACCCCATACACTCTGGTACTGCCCGGGAAGTCAACACGCACTACAGTCTATACTTAGGACGCTACCAAAAAGACCACACACATTAGAGGAGTGGCTGGCTGACCCAACACCACGTAATGTGGCCGCGTTAACGGAGCTCACCATGGCGCTTGGGATTGGAGTACCCCAAGAAGCGGACCCAGCCCAATCAAGAGTCGACGCCACCAACGTCGCACCTTCGCCCCCGTTTCCGGCAGCCTCTCACCACCACCCTAACTCCCAGTAGCCCCGGACAGGGGGCCGAAATGAAATAAATGTTTCTCTCTCTCTCTCTCTCCGCTCCAATGCTAAAACTATCGACGCGGCAGGCGTCTAGTTATAGCGAACTATTTCTTATACACTGTAGTCTAGTAAATGAGGCATTGCCCAGGAATTGAGGAGAGCGGGACAGATTCCTGACTCTCTTCTTGTCCGGCCGCGGCCACACGCACATTCTATTTGGAAGGTAGTCTGCGGTGTATACAAAGGCTGCTCGAGCCGAAATGGAGTGCGGCTTCGTGCGCGCTGCGTTCTGAGGTCGCGCAATCTCATGTTTCGAAGATGCGTTGAAGCTGGAGGCAACGGGAAGCGTTCGCTCGCCGTTGCCGCCGCTCTTCATCGCGCCAGCGTTCCGACAACGAGTGTCCGCTGTCATCCAGTGAGATGTCTTCGTCCTTGCCTCTGCGTGCGTTGCACCGTGCTTATTAGTTCAGTTGGTAAGCGAATGTTTACTGCCATTTATACAGCCGATAAAACTGCTAACCTTACTTTGTATGGATGTCTAATAATTTGCTATGGCAATCAATGCTTCGTCTTTAAGAGGAAACTGTGACTTCTTTTGTTTTGTTGTAAAGATGTACATTTCCACGTCGGCTATATACCACCGTCCGGATGTTACCAGTGACTTGGCCCATCCCGGCAATATCAGAGGCCAGGCGATGCAGTGGTCAAGTTCGAGCAGAGTTGCAGATCATTGCACGTAGTACACAATGCCCCCCCCCCCCCCCAGCTATACATGCACTCACCTGTGGTGGCGGCCGTGGGTGTGCCGTGCGGCGGGCGTCAGGGCTTGCGCTTCTCCCCGCAGGCGGGGTTGCGGCGGCAGCAGTATGTGCACTGCTCCCTGAGCATGCCGAAGCCCTTCTCGTAGCAATTCGGGGAGCATTTATCGGCACACCGCCGCGAGTACGTCACCAGCACGCCGTTGAGGCGCGTCACCTCCACCTGCGACGATAGCCGAGAAGAGCGCTCATTTATTTGTCTATAATGCGTTAGCATTACGCACTTCCGGGGGCCAAGTATCTATGTGTATCTAACGTTTTCTCGCATACCTGTCACTGGTTAGTTCGGGGTCGTATGGGTAACGCATTAGGCTGCTGTACTGAGGGAACAGGGTTCCAGACCCACTGTCGGAACAACTTGGGTCACCGAGTGTGTGGCATTGTGTACATATGTGCTGCTCTTCAACGAACCTCTTTCATGCCGACATGGGTCATCGTAGATGCGGCGCTGGGTAGGTATTAGCCCCGAGAAAGAGGAATGGCGCCCTCTCGCGAGTGACGTCACGGCCAGGACGCCGCTCGCTCCGGCTCGCTCGGCTGCCGCGCGCGCTCGTTCCCTTCGTGTATGCTTGGGATATGGGTGGCTCGAGCCGTACGTATTGAAGAACACGTCGGCTTCTTTCAGCTGCCATACCTTAACCACAGTTTCTTCTTCAAAAGCGTGTGAGTCGAGAAACTTTGCGGCTTGGATATCGCAAGCTAAGTAGCGTTAAAGGGGTCTACTAGTTTTTGCAATGCATGTATGCGCCGTGTCTATCGGTAAATTTTGACTAAAAAAAGAATATCTGCAAATTCAACGCGCGAAGTTGTGTATGATGCTTCGCTAAACACTTAACATTCCTTTAGTATTTAGCTATGAGAGGCATTACATTTTACGTGGAAGAAAAATTTGGTAATTGGCGTCAACATGTTATCCTATGTTAGAAAGACACTGCCCAGCGAAGCTGTCATCATGATTCCTATTACTCTGGTGTGTTGTTCTATTCAAATATGGCCATTCATTAATGCGTAAAAAAATGGTTAGGCGCGCATTTCTTATGAAAAAGTTTGCTGCTACTTTCATCCCCCTCTGAAACAGGCCTCCAAAAAACGAATTGCTCATGGCTGCTAACACGACGGCGCGTCATGTAGAGTATTTACATAGTTAATTCACAAACACCATAGTAGCAATCACCTGAGAGAAAAGTTTCGTTGTTTAGATCGAGAGCCACTCAATTGAAAGTGATGAAATGTATCATAGTGGCCCTCAGTAGCCTTTATCGACAATATGGCACACCCCTGATCACGTAACGGTAGCAATCGACTGTCCGTATGGCGAGGCACGCTATGTTCGCGAAACCCATCAGTTCACTTCAACTTCGAATTAAAACCATAAAGCATGTTTTTTACAGCGCCAACTGGAATGGCTAAAGTATTCTCGAGCTACTACACCGCAGCTTAGATTTCCTGTATACAAAAGGAAAATTCAAGCACCTTTTGTCTCACCATGTCACGATCCAGCGTTATTTAATTATACAAGCGGATAACTATTCGCTTCGTCGGTACATAAAAGAGAACCTTGCAGGCTAATTTAAGTTTGCTCCAATCCAATCGCAAACATTCATAAAGAAAGCACCACAAGCCTTGCATACACTTTCACTTGATTTCTGACCGAGGAATTTCGATATCTTCAATATGTCCCATACTACTAGTCATTGACGCTTCGACTGCTTTCTGGCTGCAGCTATGCGGTCCAGCAGGCATACTTCACTAAAAAAATTGGGCCGAGCAGCCTGTGTCAGTTTGCCAAACAGATTCGTCATGTATATTCCTCAAGCAACAAGCACCATTAAATTTCTCAAGTGAGTTTGATTTGATTTGATTTATTAATTTCCATTTACACACACACATGTACAGAGGAGTGGTAAATAGAGGTGGATGAGGGAAAAAAGCCGCACAGACGCGGCTTGAGGTAACCTCACCCTCTTAGGTACAATATGGCTGCATGGGGTAACACATCAAGCGCCATATAAATTACATTTATATGGTGGCCATAAAAGATTGCAGTTATACAATATATGAAAGCACAGTGAAATATTTCCACGATAACAATGCAAAACACACTGCGGCATTGAAATAAATAAATGATATACACTTGGTAACATAGACAAAAAAGGAGGAATATAACATGCATTATTAATCATTAACAAACGCGCTCTAAAGAGGTGAGTTGAACGAGTAGCACGGAAAAGGGAATATATATTGGTACATTCCTATTTGTACTCTGTAAATAGCTGTAAGCCTTCATTAACTTTACTTCAACTTTCCGCCGCTTAAAAAAAATAAACACGTGAAGAACCGCCTAATGTTGACAAGCAGTTAAAGAAGCAAGTGAGGCGTGTAGAATCTAAGCTCCAGTATTAGTTAAGTCACCGTGCTACTGCCGAGCGTTTCTGTGAGGAAATGCAAAAATTCGATATTATACCATGAACTACTCGTCGTGAGCAAACCTGTTTTAGCGGAATAAAATCAACGTAACTGCTGTAGAAGTCATATATAGCCAGCTTTGTGACATACTTGTTGCACCGCGGCAGGTATGGTATCATAACTGGATTCCTATAGGCTATGCTTTTGCGATTGTCTATCCGCGCATGAAAAACCCGCAATGGGCTGGTCTGCGTCGCTTCGGCTGGCACTGTAGCGTTGCCAACGAGAGCTGCATTGTTGTCTAAGAAATTAGCTCTTTGAATAAATGTTCGCAAAGGAAGACGTCGTAAAAATATATTTGAGACGACCACCATAAGTATACAAGCAGAGAGAACGCGGGCGAACAAACGAAAACACCGCAGAAAGCGCCCGGACAACGCCCGAACTGTAGCAGACGACAGGCGCGAGTCCGTGCCCTGACGTCACGCGAGCGGCGCTCGCAGCGCCGCTCGCGTTCGTTCTCGGGGCTAATACCGCTGTTCGAAGAAAATATTTGACGCCGACTATGGAGAACTGGGTATGTGCCACTCAGTCTACGCTACAGCTCTACAGACATCAGTGAACCTCTCTGACGCCAACTTAGGTCACTGGGTATGTGCCAGTAGGTGCGTGCGGCTCTTCAATGAACGCCTTTGAAGACAACATGGACAACTAGATATGTGCCACTGGGAATATGGCGCTATACAATGACGAAAAAGATCCCCTAACTTTCTCCCTTGCGGAAGGGAATCGAGCCCATGTCTTGAGGGTTCCTTAAGGACATCAACCCGACGCTTTAGCAGGCTGCGCCACAGGTGCACTGGGTGTATGCCACTCTTCACTGAACCTCTCGCCAACTTGAGTCACGTGAGTGTGTGCCACTGGGTGATCGGCAAGTGAGGGAACAATTCTCAGCGTTCGCAGGCACCATCGCGACATGTTTCGCGTCTCGAAGCCCGTGCGCTTATTTCTCGGCAGCGCCATGGCGCAACGTGTCCAGAAAGAACAAAGAAGCGCGACAGGGGAGCCCGGTTTCCGCGTTTCTCAGCATTCGCACGCACCGGCGCGCCAGGCATTTCTGAGGTCACGCGTACGCTTCGCGGCTGCGGCGCTAGATGACGCCGTTTGCGCTTACGCCGAAGAGGAATCCCGCTGCAGTACACGTACACTCTAAGAACAGTTTACACCCTTTGGCTTGCCCCTTCTGCCACACAAAAATAATCGTCATCTGCCTTGATGCGTTTCCTTTCTTTATCGCTGCAAGCCCGGAACTTTCCAGTGACGAACGGCACGCGCGTTATCAGAAGAGGCACTCCAAAGGGTGTAAACTGTTCTATGCTGATAACGCGCGTGCCGTTCGTTACTGGAAAGTTCCGGGCTCGCAGCGATAAAGAAAGGAAACGCATCAAGGCAGATGACGATTATTTTTGTGTGGCAGAAGGGGCAAGCCAAAGGGTGTAAACTGTTCTTAGAGTGTACGCCTCATACGTAACTCGTTTCGACGGTGGCAATACGTTCTGTCGCTATATTGATTCAATGCGAAACGCATTACCGTCGACAGGAATCGTGAGATGGGTTCTGCCTAATTTTTACTTATTAAATTATATTTCATGGGCTTTTTTTCGAACCAGCAATGAAAAAAAAAGCAGAATGTTGTCTTGAAAGGATAAAAGAAAAATTCACCGACGATAACGATACTCCGTAATTCGAAATTTGAGCGCAGCTCTATACATGTTTTCATTTCGCGATATATTGAGACAAATAATTTGAGAGAGACATGTTGCAGAGTCGAAAACCTTCGAAAACCTTATTTGCGGGTCAAGGGTGTCGCCTTCTATACATGACTCGTCGAACGTTCCAGTGTAATCACGTGGCTCCCATAAAGTACCGCACAATTCGGGTCGCACGTAGTACAACAATTGCAAACCATGACAATCCAAAAGTCGCGAACGAGACCAAACCAAGCAAACCAAACAAGCGCGAGCAGATGGTAGTACGAAACGAGCCGTCCGGCTAAGACCAGATACGAGTACGCATCGAGCGGTCGCGCGGGTCCTCATGACACCAGTTTCCCGCGCGCACGTCACTGAAAGGGCCGCTCTCATTGGTCTCCGCTGTATGCAATTCGCGTCTTTCGTCTCCCACTCCGCGTTCGCTCTTTCATCCTTCTCTGTGCTCGTTCGCTCAGTTACGCCACCGCTGACGCTCGCCGCAGGAAAGAGCTGCGCTCTTCACCGATGATTGCGATACTCACTAATACGGAATTTGAGCGCCGCTATATTCGTGTTTTCATTTCGCGATATATTGGCTGGGGTGAACAATCGGTCTCGTTCAGCACGATGCAAACGGAGTGAAGTGTGGCGCTACTGACTCGCTAATCTGCAGATCGCGAGAGCCAGCGCATGAGTGGCGCGTGTGTGCGATTCACAGAAGCCGCGGTCGACGTACCTCCCAGGCAAACCTCCCAGCCGCCGTCGCCACCTCACGCTTTCGCCATGTCCTCCTCCGCTTTCCGCCTCATGGGTTTGCTGCACTCTCCTTTTCGCATTCCTCATCGCGCCTTTTCTCTCTCACCGCTTGTTTCATCCCGACTGCGCGCCGCGTTCGCTCTCGTCTTTCGTTCTGCTCGTTCGCTTCGTTACGCCGGGAACGTCGACGTTTGCCGCAGGAACGGGTGCCAGAGAGCTGCGCTCTAAATGTGCGAGTAGTCAATCTCGCAAGAAATCATCATCAGCCTGGCTACGCCCACTGCGGGGCAAAGGCCTCTCCCACACTTCTCCAACTACCCCGGTCATGTACTAATTGTGGCCATGTTGTCCCTACAAACTTCTTAATCTCATCCACCCACCTAACTTTCTGCCGCCCCCTGCTACGCTTCCATTCTCTTGGAATCCAGTCCGTAACCCTTCATGACAACCGGTTATCTTCCCTCCTCATCAAATGTCCTCCCCATTTCTTTTTCTTGATTTCAACTAAGCACGGAGTTGTTTGGTGGCAAAGGAATTTTGGTGGAACGAATTGCGAGCATTAAAGTGGTGGTGTAACTCCGTTAAACCTAAGTATTGGCGACACACGACGCGACAGACGAGAGGCGATGCGCGCTATGCTTCGCCAAGAATATGCTTGAACTTCCTGTTGCTTCTATTCAAATGCAGTTGAAGAGGACGATGAACAAATCTCAGCTGTACAACACACCCTCTTCCGGGACACCGTGGTATCTTATATCAGAGTCGTCCTGTAGCTATAAGACACCGGACTGGGTGTTAAATAAATATGTTTAATTTTTTCTCTAACTTTTTCTCTAAGAAAAACAAATCTACAACAATGAGCAAGAAAGAGGATCCTGAACATAGCGAATACAGAGCCCATGGTTGGTAAAAAAGTATACAGAAATCGGGGTTGGGGCAGTAATCGAGCTGAGAGAAATGCACAACACTGTGTACACAACTTGTCGATAGCCATGCATTAGGACCCGCTCCGCGCACGCATGCATATGTTTATTTTGCATAGACATGACACGCGAAACTATAGGTGTGTCGCGCTCCATGCCTGACGCGCTGTGATTTCTCTCTCTTCGGCTACGCATTCAGTTAAAGAAACGAAGCTGAAACCCACGAGAGTTGTCTGCGCGGCCGCGTTTGCGAAGGCAGCCGCGAGACCTGATTTACTCGAGCCAATTATTAAAAAGCTGTCGGACGACGTCGTCACTGTAGTACGCAGTGGCCTGCGTGGTCGGTTATGCGGAACGTGCCCACCTTACAGAAGTTTGAGTTGACGCTGCAGTAGGCCACGTCCCTCTCTCGCTGTCCAACCAGGCAGGGGTGGTCCACCGAGAACTTCTCGATGGTAAAGTCGGCGTCGCACGTGTGGCAGCGCACCCTGGTGCCGAAGTAGAAGTCCGTGTCCCCTGCGCCGACACCACGCGCTCAATTTGCACGCGCTCGCTGCGATAGCGGAAGCTAGTTAGCGTTAAAGATGACGTGGGAACAAACCTTTCGTGCACCACATTCACATGGACCACATTCACATGGACGGTTCAGTCGCGACAGATACCTGCTCATCACCGGGGGGGTAGAATCCATTCCCCATTGAGATGGATTACTTGCGCTGAGCGATTCAAGCACGATCCAAGTGCGAAGCATGTGATCGAAGTCAAACGTGCTGGTCAATGACTGTCTACATGTATATACCACGCACGCGCGCGCATTTGTGTGTGTGTGTGTGTGTGTGTGTGTGTGTGTGTGTGTGTGTGTGTGTGTGTGTGTGTGTGTGTGTGTGTGTGTGTGTGTGTAAGCATTTCTTGCTTGTTCAGGTAGGTTTGACTACCTGAAAAGGCGAGCAATACTTGCACAACCAATCGCAAAGTTAATTAAAGAGATTCACTAAATAGCATTCTAATTACTAAATGTAAGACACACGTTGCAAATGCGAAATCGCAGCCCAGCAGTAAAGGAGGCATGCATGCCTGCTTAGATTAAATCGTAAGTATAGCACCACTTTTGAGATATCCGTCCCTACAACGTACTCCGAAATACACTTACGTTCCTGTTAACAGTTAAGAAAGTTCCGGATCGTTGAGGCACCTAACAGAGCAGCAAGGATGCGCAGTCGGCCGCGCTTGGACGCGAATGCTCCGCGATCGCGGCTCGGCGCCAGATGTTGCAATGGTGTCCGACACACCGCGGTGTATGAAGCTGGTTATAACAATTGTGATAACAATGGCAGTCAGACCAACAAACAGCGCTAAATACAGGTCGAAATATCAGGTAATTTGATATGCCGAAACTTTCGTACTGTCAACTTATACGAACATTAGTGATGCGTTCATCATACGTATTTGTTGTCTACCCGCCGTGGTTGCTACGTGGTTATGGTGTTAGGCTGCTGAGCACAAGATCGCGGGATCGAATCCCGGCCACGGCGGCCGCATTTCGATGGGGGCGAAAACACCCGTGTACTAAGATTTAGGAGCACGTTAAAGAACCCCAGGTGGTCGAAATTTCCGGAGTCCTCCACTATGGCGTGCCTCATAATCAGAAAGTGGTTTTGGCACGTAAAACCGCATAATTTTTTTTATTTGTTATCTCCAGTGTAGAGATGGTGCAAGCAGGTTCATTGAAAACAAAACTACGCGTAGTAGGCAGCAACATTTGTCCACATGCATTGAACTGTTTCTCGGCGTCACCGAGAATGTGCGAGATTGCGTAGACCTACTCCCTCAGCGCAGTACGGACGAAGCAAATCGGCCGCGTAGAGTGTGCGTCCCGAAGCGTCGGGCGAGGCGGCTATACTCACCTTCGAGGGCTTGACTGCGCTGGCAGTGGACGCCCCGTCTTCGAGTCTATTCAACGTACAGTTGGTTATGAGAGAGTTAATTAATACTTTCTTTACCTCTTTCGCCCGTTTTCGTGGTTGGTTGGCGGTGGATGGTCGGACTTGCGATGAGGCGCCGGAGCCAAAGGATCGTGCTCTCGCGCAACAGAGTTGCCCGGCGTGTTCGTCGCCGATCGCCAACATTGTAGCTCTTTGATAGGCACGTGCTATCGCGTGTCAGCTTTGATGTGTCTGAGGCTTAGATGCAGTAGTGGAGCGCCTGGCAAGGAAAACGTTCGTTCGTTCGTTCGTTCGTTCATTCGTTCGTTCGTTCGTTCGTTCGTTCGTTCGTTCGTTCGTTCGTTCGTTCGTTCGTTCGTTCGTTCGTTCGTTCGTTCGTTCGTTCGTTCGTTCGTTCGCTCGCTCGCTCGCTTTCGGGGGGGGGGGGGGGGGAGAAGTGCGGTTCCTTGGCTTTTTTGCTTAATTATTGTTCCTCAGGGCCCTTCCGGCCATGATTGCTTCCCGCGCGGCAACTTTCGCCGATATGTGCGTGTTTGGAGATTTACATCATAGTTTGCTTGCTGATGCGAGTCCGCCTCTGCTGCAGTGTCAATGAAGCTTTGACGCTGCACTGCCACAGTTCTTGCACCGTGCTACCATTTTCGCCCTGGTTCTGTTGAAGCCGTCAGCTTCATTGTAACCACCGCCATCCAGCAATCTAAATATCACTCCACGCGTGGGCGAAATTGTTCATTTGGCTGCTGTAATGTTTGGAGTCGGGCATGGAATAGATGGTAGCTGGCCCATGCCGTCATCCAACTTATCCACGCTGAGGACGCTCTTGAAGGGAGAGACTTGTTCTCATCGAGAACGAGGAATATGGGTTTATTTACAGTAATTACATGAGAACGTTACAGTTCATCAGTCTAACATGCCTGAAAGAGGAATGCACTCTCAGCAGCCGCCCAACAGCTGCTTATATATACTCTGTCCTCCCTGATCCCTAGGTGAGGGAAAAATGGCCGTTCAACCTGCCACAAACTCTGAGCGTTCAAAGTCATCGTAGCCGACCCGCCTTTAAGGGGGTGTGTTACACAAACTACCGCACAGGTTTCACTGACCACGCCGAGGTGAGTGGGTTCCCGGAGACACGGTGCTTTTGCCCGAGCAGGCGCCTCTTCATCCCAGTGTTGACTCTGCACACAATGGCCGCCGTGTCTGTCCCTGACTTCTAAAGCCCGTGAGACGGCTGCCAGGCATCTTCTCCCAGGATTTCCACAACTTCTGACAAGCCGTGGCGGCCACGGCGAATCCAATAACAATAGTTGGTCCGCCGACCACGTTTAGTCATAGCAGCGGCGCTCGCTTGGGGACGCGGCGCATTGTTGTTTTCCCAGAACGAGTCATCGCAGCAGGCCGGGCGCGTTCCAAGGTCTGGTTCTCCGAATATCGCCTCCCCCACCGCTGCGGCTGGCTGGGAATATTTTGTAGGTCGGTACCCTTGCAGGCCGTTCGTAACATTGCGCAGTAAATCTTCCTGGCCTTAGAGCGTCGAAACTGTCCTCCTCAATGTGTATTGAGAAGGACAGAAGGACAAAGCTACAAAATGCCGCTCACGTATGACCCAGCACAGTGCTTTAAAGATCTGACACAGTCGCGGCACATCTGTAAATGGTGAAAGACGTCTGACGACCGCTACGAAGAGAACGTGCTGCATCTGCGTAAGGAACTGACAGTGATACCATTTTTCAAAACTGTGGCGTCAACAACATTTCACATAGTTGTCTTACTAAATGCAGTAATATGGCGCTCATACCACAATCTGGAAGATTTTAAGCAAACGCTTTCTTCTACTTATTTAGCGCTCGGGGGTGCAATACACGGCGGGGCGTCACTGTTATAACCAACCAACGCATCGGGCGGTTCGATACACAGAAATATATTGCTGCGATACGCGCAACGTGATATATAGATTTAGAGTGGTAGCATGTCGGAGAGCACCAACCATTTGAGTCTCCATCGAGCTTGAGAACTTGCTTAATCATACAAAGTGAATTGAAGACTATCAATTAGGCAGGGCGGCGTTTTGAGGTAGTACATGTTCGCACGGACTACTTAGTTTAAACTATAAGTTCGTATGCGCTGCCAAACAGCGGTGACTCCACATCCAGTGTGAGCACGACGCATTTTTACTGGCACCATATTGTGCCTTGGATAGTAAACACCTAGCGCAGTGTTTCGTTTCGTTTTCCTTTACCGGTGGCACATATCGACTATGGAGGATTGGCCAGGATTTGGATGGTATTAGGAAAGAAGTTGGTCTATTACTCATAACAATCGAAATGTTCTATCAGTAGTTCTCCCTCTTTTTCATGAAGGTATACTTGCGCACAAGCGAATTATAAAAATCCACCGCTCACGTTGGCATCTATGTGAACATCGCATGGACGACTTGTGCACTCATTCCTTAGGCATGTGTACCAACGTAAGCGCGAACATAGATAAACAAAATCATTGTACGAATCTTCGCTTCACATGTACTCCAACATGTGCGTTGGATCTTGTTGATTTTTCCAACGCACCAAATACCAACTGCGTTAAGAATGACGAGCAGTGCATCCATGCTTGTCGTCGCATGATCATTCGAAAGCCAGAAAGGGAGTAAATGCGCTTGTTTTTAGTGAAAAGTACACCAGGATAAAATAAAACGGTCGTCGAAAACGTTACACGCTCAGAAATAAAGATAAATAAAATACGTTAGCACACACGTGTACGCAAACTCTAGGCACATACCAACAGCACTGTCAGCCTGAGAGTTCATTGCTAAAAACCCGCTAGTATTTCTAGATGCAAGTTTTAGCGGATGCTGGATTTTTACCGCACCTTCACACGCACGTACACGTGGCAGACCCGCAGGACGGAGGACACCAAAGAACGTAGATTATCTCTAAGTAACTGACGCTGCCACTAGCACGGGTTACGTGTGCACACGACCAAAATATTGAACCTGAACAGGACGGACGCGAACGTAGCTGTTGACAGATGGCGCTGTAAAACTATGGCAGAAAGCCCCGTCGCGTCCTTCTGCCCTTGTCCTCGCATCACTGTAGCGATACTCGAACACTTCTAAGCAATACAGTTTAACTGTGCTTAGATTATGCCACTTTAATTCGACAAGTTCCTCATGCCGTCGGGTGACCGTTATTATTATTATTATTATTATTATTATTATTATTATTATTTTAGAATAATAATATTTGGGGTTTTACGTGCCAAAACCACTTTCTGATTATGAGGCACGCCGTAGTGGAGGACTCCGGAAATTTTGACCACCTGGGGTTCTTTAACGTGCACCTAAATCTAAGCACACGGGTGTTTTCGCATTTCGCCCCCATCGAAATGCGGCCGCCGTGGCCGGGATTCGATCCCGCGACCTCGTGCTCAGCAGCCCAACACCATAGCCACTGAGCAACCACGGCGGGTTATTAGTATTTTAGCGCGTGGTACTTTCGCACATGGTTCATGCTTGCGTATACGCGTATTTCCTTAGAAAGCGTCGGGTAAACCTGGCTTTTCCACAACAAGACCCTTCGTGAGAACAGGGGGGCGTGTCGTGCCACGGCTGCATAGTTTGCGGCCGCGTTTCTTTCGAGCGGCGAAAGGGGGCAAGAGGGCAAGAGCAAAGGGCAAGAGGGTTAGCAAAGGCAATGGAGGACCAAGAAATGGCGCTCTTTAATGAACCGGGCGTCGTCACCCGAAAGGGAAACAGCGTCAACAGGGACACCACCCCGGACTTGTCGTGGATGGCGGGCTCCCTGGAAGTGGCCTGGCGGAACGAAGACGTAGACCTGGGCTCCGACCACAGCATCATAAGTGTAACGATCAAGGGACCAAGGTACCGGGCAGCCCTCGGCAAAGCCCGGATCACCGACTGGGACCGAATGCGCAAGCACACGGACGAAGAAAACGAGACCTCCGGAGAAAACGCGGAGGAGGGCAGACATCAAATGTACGCAGAATGGGCGCGAGAACAAAAGATCGCGCTCGACAGATTTACCCAAGAAGTTGTGACAACGATGCAGACGCCCTTCGTCGACGCCAAACTAGCACACATGTGGGAGGCGCGGCACTCGCTCACGCGAAGATGGAAGCGTCAACGACGAAACAAGAAGCTCGTCAAACGCATCGTGCTCCTCAACAAACGGATCGCTGAATACGCAACCAAGCTGTGCCGAGAGAACTGAATGAGTACGTGCGACGGGCTGCAGGGAAAGCTGTCGGCGCGCAAGACCTGGTGCCTGCACACCTGATCGACCCGTTGAGCAGCAAGACCGCAACCAACCACAACCTCACCAAAGTTCTGAACGCTTACGATGGGAACGGCCAAAGGCTCATTGAAGACCTCAAGGCGATCTACCTCAAAACGGAGAGAGGGCGATTTCCGATACCGGAGGAGTACGGGGGACCAGAAAATCCGGCATTGGATGAACCGTTCACCATCACGGAGTTATTAACAGCTATAGACGAGAGTAATAAGGCGAGCGCACCCGGAACGGACGCCATTACATACAAATTAACTGCTCAATAACATGAGTGATGCGGCGGCACGCGGGCTCCTGGGTGACATCATCAGAACCTGGGAAAGCTCGAAGTTGTCCGCAGAATGGAAAGAGGCCGAGGTACGGTTCATACCTAAACCCGGCAAACCTCTGACCATCGAGAACATGCGCCCTATCTCGCTCACGTCCTGTGTGGGCAAGGTCATGGAACGCATGGTGCTCAGAAGACTTCAAGCACACCTGCACGAGACAAATCAGATGCCGGCGACCACATATGGATTCCGCCAGCACCTGAGCACCCAAGACGTCCTGATCTAATTACACGAACTAGTGATTAAAAGAGCAACGAGGCACGCACCCCGGGGTATACTGGCTTTGGACCTCAAAGGGGCCTTCGACAACGTGTCCCACGCCAGCGTGCTCGAGAACCTGCGCAAGACGGGGTGTGGCCGCAAGACCTACGGTTATATTAAAGATTTCCTAACCAATAGAACAGCAACTATCCGGATAGGAAATTAACGGTCAGAGCCTGTGGAGCTCGGAGACAGGGGTACCCCACAGGGGTCTGTCCTGTCGCCTCTGCTTTTCAACCTAGCACTCCTGCCCCTGCCCGAACTACTCAATCAGATCGAGGACGTGGACCACGCGTTCTATGCCGACGATATAACGGTGTGGACGAACCGCGCGGGGTCCGATGCCTGGGCGGAGGAAGCCCTGCAGAGAGCGGCAACGACCGTCCACGAGTATGCCAGGACCTGCGGCTTCAGCTGCGCTCCACAGAAATCGCAGCTGCTCATGGTACAGCCCGGAAGACCAAAGAAAGAGCCGCCGCCGAACATAATCATCACCATCCACGTCACAGAGATCAAACCAACGCAGCAGATCCGGATACTGGGCCTGCTGTTGCGCAGCGACGGCAAGGCGCACGCAGCCGTCAACAAAATCAAGGCCACATCCGAGCAAGTCCTGAGCATGATCCGGAGAGTCACCAACCGGAACAGAGGAATCAAAGAAGAAGACGCACTGCGCCTGGTGCAGGCATTCGTCGTGTCACGCGCAACGTACTCCGCCCCGTACCTCCAGCTTGTGAAGGTGAACCGCGAGACGCTGAACACGACGATAAGGAAAGCAGTCAAACTCGCCATGGGCATCCCAGTCTACTCGTCAACGCAGAAGCTGCTGGAAATGGGTGCCCACAACACGGTGGAAGAGCTGGTGGAAGCACACCTATCCCACCAGAGAGTAAGGCTGAGCCGGACAGAGCACAGTTGGACCGTCCTACGCAAGATAGGATGGCAAATTGAACAGCGACCGACAACGGAGCCGCTCCCCACAACGTGGAGAGACATTATTAAGACCAAGCCCCTCCCCCGGAACATGCAGCCGGGGAGGAACAACGAGAGACGCTCTGCGCGAGCCGAGGCACTGGCTCGACAGCTGGAAGAGGACCCCGAGGTCCTCTACGCGGGCGCCTCGCTTCTCAAGCACGGAACCAGAGCAACGGCGATCGTCACCACCATCGATAAACTGGTTACAGGCGCGTCGATACGGACGACGAATACAGCCGAAGCAGAAGAAGTGGCCGTGGCCCTCACACTCGCACAACCGGGAGTGAGGACCGTGGTCACAGACTCCCAGACCGCCTACGCAAGCTACCGCAAGGGGACCATCTCTCCCGCGGCACTAGCGATCCTCACCAAATGCAAATCACCGGGACGGGCCGTTGAGCTCATGTGGGTCCCGGCTCACTCGCAAGTGGAAGGCAACGCACTCGCCGACCACTATGCCCGAGAACTGTCGATCCGGGCCGAGGACGAGCCAGAGCTACCGCACCCCGTGACAAGCTACAAAGAAATCACGCAAATGTACAGAAGCGGCAGATGTAGGCTTCCCCGTCCGCATCCGCAACTCAACCGAATTCAGCAAACGATCGTGCGACGCACGCAAGCGGGGTCGCTAGCGCATCCCGTGCTCTTGCACAAGATGTTCCCAACAGAGCATGACACTTCATGCCCTTTTTGCAGACGGTCAAAAGGCACTCTATCACACATCCTTGCAGAGTGCAATAAGCTCAAGAACCCCCCCACCATCCCTACTCCCCACCCTCCCCAGCCCCAACCTCCCCCCGAGCGATGGGAGACCTTGTTGTCCAGCCCCGACCTACCGACCCAGCTCGCGCTGGCGGCTAAGGGCCAGGAACTGCTGGACACACACATGGGACCTGAGAAGAAGGTTCCACCCCATCTGGTGCCAGCGCGCACCAACCGTCACTAAGGGCTCAGCACAAAAGTTCATTCTCCCTCTGGTGGTGGTGGTGAAAAACATTTATTGATGAGAAGGCCAAAAGTAAAAACAAATTAAAAATGGCTGTGGCTTAGGTAAGGTTAAGCCCAGGATGCGAAGCATACTAGCCTTTATTTTAGTTGTTGAACCACTGTTTAGCCTGGTGAACTGCTGTTGCTTGGCTATATTTGGTTCGGCTAGACGAAGAAACAACTCATGCGTTACTCTGCTTCGCCTTCAAGAGTGGAACGCGACAGCGTTCCCGTCGACCCGCCAAGGGGTGTAAGACAATGAGCTGCGGCGCAGCGACTACGCGCCCCGCATTGGACGCGGTGAGCGTCGAGGAACGCAGCGTTCGGCGCGGCAACGAAATGTGCGCCAGAGCAAGTGACGCACGCCTGAGCCTTAGAAACAGCTCGTTTCTAAGGCAACACCGCATTCACTAGAGGCGCTTTTGTACCGCTTTGAAGCATCGTACTCGTGGCTCAGTGGTAGCGTCTCCGTCTCACACTCCGGGGACCCTGGTTCGATTCCCACCCAGCCCATCTTGCAAGAGTTGAGCCAAAGCCACTTCTCCTCTGTCGTGACGTCACGGTGGCACGTGGTATTGAAGGCGACACCGCCGCGCCTGAGGAGCTGGGTTGAGCTCTCGTAATATGCTTCGCATAAAAATTAAAAAGCAGCGTTGTGGGCGGCCTTCAGGCTGCCGGTTGTGGCGTCCAGGCCATGCCTAGTCGCGACGTCCTCCGCCCAGTTCACCAGCCGGAGTTGGATATCCGGCTCGGTGCTGGACAAAGCAGCCTCCCACTGTTGCGGATTGCTTAGGCGCCAAGAGGCAGGGGGCAAGTGTGCCGCGCAGGAGAATAGGACGTAATCGGCGCGGGAGCCGCCACATAAGCGGCAAGCCGGCGAGTGCGTCCCGGGGTGGAAGAGGGCAAGACGTGCGGGAGTAAGATAGGTATGGGCCTGAAGGTGGCGCCATAAGTGTTGGTGGGGTTGGGAAAGGGATTGGTGCGGAGGGGGGAAGGTGAGACGAGAGAGGCGATAGTGCTGCGTGATATCGCGGTACGTGAGGAGCGCGTCTCGCGTATCCATTCCCGGCGGGGGCGGGCTTGTTCGGTCAGTCGAATCTCGAGCGATGGAATTGGCCGCCTCGTTACCAGGATGGGCCGCGTGAGCGGGCACCCACATGATTTGGATGGGGCTAGAGGGAACGACATCGGAACGCAAGATTCCGATGGCCGGGTGTGCCACCCGTCCAACCGCGTAGTTGTAGACCGCAGGTTTGGAGTCGCTGAAGATGTACTTCGCGGAGGTTTGCGTGATGGCAAGGGCAATAGCTGCCTCCTCGGCCTCGACAGAGGTAGAAGTGTAGACTGAGGCAGTAAGAGGGGGTCGGAGAGAATTGTCAGTGACGGCAAGGGCATGTGCTGGGTACCGGCGGTACGGGGCAGCATCTACGTAAGCCACGGCGGCCTGCCGTTCGTACTGACGCCAGAGCGCGGAGGCTCGCGCTGCTCTACGGGAGGGGTGGTGTTCGGGATGCATATTTTTAGGGAGGGGATTAATGGTTAGGAGGGGGAAGACATGGGAAGGGATGGGCAGTGTGTGGGAAGAGGAATAAGAGGGGAGAGATTAAGGGTGGAGAGAAGTGCGCGACCCGAGCGGGTGCGGGAGAGACGGAGGAGCTGGGCCGTGCGATGGGCCTCCGTCAGGGAGTTGTGGACGCCCATCGACAGTAACCGAGCCGTCGACGTAGATGTGGGAAGGGACAGGGCTGACTTATATGCGTGGAGAATGAGGCTGTTGACTTTGTCTTCCTCGGTACGAGAAAGGTAGAGATACGGAAGAGAATAAATGAAGCGGCTGAGAACAAAGGCCTGGACCAGGCGGCGGAGGTCGTGTTCGCGCATGCCGTGGTGGCGGTTTCAATGCGGCGTATGAGGCGGACAGTGTGGTGTACAGTGTTTGTGAGTCGAGTGATAAGGGTGGTGTGCTTGCCATTGGACTGAAGAAAGAGTCCGAGGATGCGGAGGGTAGAGACGAGAGGAATGGGTGTGCCGTCAAGGTAGACGGTGAGTGGAGAAGGCGATAGGGGGGCCATCCGCCCAGGCCGAAGGAGCAAAAGCTCCGATTTGGTCGGGGAGCAGCTCAACCCGATGGCCCGGGCGTGAGCTGCTACCGCGTCCACACCTGCCTGTAGAGTGGTCTCCATGTCGCCAAGATTGCCGGTGGTCACCCAGAGGGTGATGTCATCGGCGTAGAAAGCGTGAGACAGAGCTGGGATAGCTCGTAAAGCACGTACCAGCGGGAAGAGGGTGATGTTGAACAGAAGAGGAGACAAGACAGAGCCTTGGGGGGTACCCTTGTTGCCAAGGGAGAAGGAAGGAGAAGAAAGTGGGCCGTATGAGATTTCGGCTGTGCGGTGGGCGAGGAACGCAGTGACGTAAGCATGGACACGGGGTCCGACATGGAGGGAGGAGAGAGCGTCCAGGATGGCGGTGTGGTGTACATTGTCGAATGCTTTAGTTAGGTCCAGCGCCAGGATAGCTCGAGTGCGTTTGTGGTGGGAGGGGTGTAGGACATCCTCGGAAAGTTGGAGTATGACATCCTGGGTGGACAGCTGGGGACGAAAACCGAACATGGAGTCCGGATAAAAGTCATGATCATTCAGATAGGTCTGGAGGCGGGCCAGGATGACATGCTCGAACAGCTTGCCGAGACAGGAGGTGAGAGAGATGGGGCGGAGGTTTTCGAGGGCAATAGGTTTGCCGGGTTTGGGGATGAATGAGACACGTGCATGGGTCCAGGAGGATGGAAGAGTGCCAGCCTGCCAATGTGTATTGAGGAGATCAGTAAGGGCTTCGAGGGAGGGGGTGTCTAGGTTGCGGAGTACCTTGTTGGTGATGCGGTCTGCCCCCGGGGCCGAGGTGGTGCGGAGTGTGAGTAGCGCCGCACGGACCTCGCCCACGGAGATGTCTGCCTCAAGGTCAGGGTTTGGGGAGCCGGAGTAGGTGGGAAGCGGAGTAGGTAGGTCGGTGCAGAGGTAGTGGTCCCGGAGGGCCGCCAGGAAGTCAGTATCAGTGAGTGGGGAGGAATGAAGGAGATGGGATATATCCTTGCGCTGGGAAGCTTTAGTGTGTGTAGGGTCTAGCAGCACCCTGAGAAGCAACCACGTGTCGCAGAGGCCCAGGTTGCCTGCCATGCGGTCACAGGTCTGGCCCCACTGTTTTCTAACGAGAGAGGCGCAGTGCTCCTCCATGTCCAACGCGAGTCGGGCCAAACGGAGGCGCAGGCGGCGATTGTATTTCTGAGCCTGCCACCGGCGGTGAACAGCATGATAGGCCTCCCAAAGGTGCAGCAGACGGCTGTCTGCCGTAGTGGAGTGTGGTGCTGTAGGGAGCGTGGATGTGGCAGTGTGGACGTCCGCCAAAAGGGTCTCGGTCCAGGCAGAGAGATCGGTGATAGGAGCAGAGGAGAAAGTAGAGAGACGAGTGGAGCGAAAGCGGTCCCAGTCGACTATCTGGGTGAGACGAGTAGAGGCGCGAGCAAGGGAGGTGAGTGGGAAAGTTGTACAGAGGACGTAGTGATCGCTACCGAGGAAGACCCCTGTATTAGTCCAGGTCGGATTGGCGACATTTTTGGCGAGGGTAAGGTCCGGATTGGTGTCTCGTTGAACACTAGATCCGATCCTGGTGGGGCAAGCGAAGTCATTAAGGACCGAAAGGCACTCGTTGTGGATGAAAGTCCAGAGTGAGTGGCCTTTGCGAGTGTTCTGAGGGTAGCCCCAGCTGGTATGTGGGGCATTGAAGTCGCCAAGAACGACCAGGGCATTGCGGCCAGCGCAGGAGAGCGCGCTCGGCGGAGGACGAGGAGGAGAGGAGCTGAAGGGGCTTTGGGAGGGCTGTACACATTGAGAACAAAGAGGCTTGTCTCAGTGCGACGGCGAGGAAGGATTTCAAGGAGGAGATGGGCAGAGTCCAAAACGTCCAACTGGTGCTGCACGGCAGCAAGGTGTTACGAACTTGTACCGCTGCACCACTATTACGACTTTGTGGTCCCGTAGCGCTCGTCACCCGTTTCGTGACAGAGCGTTGGTAGCGAAGACTCCGAGCCTGGCGTCGATGAGAATAACAAAAGGGACTTTATACATTATATACAGGTTATCATACAGGACATGAACGGGTCGGCACTGGGGCCAAGTGCTCACAACAAACGCGACTGTTCTCGCACGGCGACGTCCGGCGAAAACGCGTGACACATCTCACCCCAGTCGGGAGCGACACTGTCTCCCGGTGGGTCGGCGGATCCCGTTTTCGAGGCGGCCTCCTCGCCGCTTTATAATCCCCGAGAACCATTGTCACTCAAACGGCCCAATACAAAGTCAGCACACGACGGTCGTCCGAGGGGTCCAACCAGCGACCGCGCTGGCCACCCGGTTCAAAGTTCGCGCGCGCGGAGACCTCCATGCAAAAGGAGGTGCGGCGCCGGGCTGTCTGGCACACGCTGACACGTCTAAACACGTCGCCTGCCGATGCTTCTCCCGCAGGACACCGCTGCCTGACGGCTCAGCATCTTGCCTTTTCAAGGGAGAATTTGGGCGCTCGCAGGATAAATTCTGCATCTTGCAGATTCGGAATCCGGGCTTGTGGTAATGGCACAACAGCATCCCCGCCCTCAGATAAGGCGTCGGGAAGACGAGCTGCCTCCACGTGGCTTGGATGCCAGGCGCGCACGTTCGTCAGGCTCGTCCAAGTTCACGTCCAGTGTCGGGACGCCAGGTAACTTCACGTGCCCAGGTCCGACTCGCCAGGACAGGAGCTCTGCTCACCACGTTGTCGCCAAGGCACCTCGACCAGCTCCGCTCGGGTCGTTCCTAAGACCTTGCTTCTCGCCACTGGTCCCGGTTGGTCGTTCTGCAGCTTGCAAAACCGACCGGCAAAAGGCAACACCCAACACGAACAAGTGCCCTCTGTCTCCCGTCAAACACCAGACAAGGCCATAATCCAAATCAACCTAACTAAATTGCTATCCCCCTTTTTCTCCCGCTGCAACAAGAGGCAGGTGTACGATCTAGTACACAAGGCTGAAACAACCAGTTTTCAAATTAACAACACAACAAAATAGAAACAATTATTAATCAGCAATAATAATTACAAATGGAATGGTCCCCTTGAAATCACTTGGACCGAAAACATACCACTGAGGAAGCAAATGAGGTCATTCATTTTTCCCGGCGATATTTTCGCGGAATCCGAAGCTGCTTATATTTGCGACCCTGCTTATCCGTGTAGCGGCGGTACAATAAGCCAGATTCTTTGCCAAATGAAACCCTCTTTTTTTTCACTCCCCGTTTGACGCTCTTCCTCAGATCGGCTAATGAACAGTCTTCCTGTTGCTCGCGAATCAGACTTTCTCTTTCAAGTGCAGCCTGCTCCTGCCGGCTGGCGGAAACCGGAGCGAGTGTGGAGCCCGCGTCGCCTAATTGCGGCGTCGCGTCTATATCGCGGCTAGCACTGCACGCGTCACTCCCACTCACTTCCAGGACCCGCTCGTCTAGGCCAGCGTCCGAGCTCTGCCTCTCCCGTGACTGCTCGCCACTCAAGTTACCTTGATCAGTCCGTGTGCCGCACCGCCTTTCGCTCACCGACGCTAAGTCAAGTTCCCTCGACAGCGGGCGCGCTTTGGATCGCGTGGGGGCCATGTACGCCACGTCGGCAAAGAATGATTTGCCCTGATCCCTCAGCAGCTGCTCCGAGCTATTTGAGAAGAGGTAGGAAAATTGCTCCGGGAGGGCGGCTGACACAGCGGCTTCGGTGTTAAGTTTCCCAAACTCTCCTTCAATGATAACCGTTGCGATCGGTAAACAGACACTCTCCTTCTCGGCCACTTGCCGTATCCTAACGCACTCTCCCGTAAAATCACTCGAGGAGACGAAAGACGGGTGAACAACGTCCATAGTTGCTGCAGAGTCCCGCAGTGCTCGGCACTTCTTGCCGCTTACCTTAATTTCCTGCACATAGGGCTCCAATAGACGTATGTTTTTGCGAGTTTCCTGTATCGTTGCAAAAGCAATTCTCTCTGGGCAGCTTGCAGCGATGTGCCCTTGCTTTTTGCAATTGTAGCAGGTTAACGGTTTCCGTTTTTCAAAAGAACGCGTCATTTCGTTTCGCTGTTTCGGACCATCGTCATCATTCTGAGATGCATTCTGTCCATCCCTTACAGTTTCTTTGGGAAGGGACTCGTCTTCCCGAAACTCGCGACGCGTGATTTCCTTCCGTTCGTCGGGCTTCCCGTAAAACCCATCTCTTCTATCTGCTTTTTCTATGCGCACTGCCTTGCTGTGCAAGCTGCGGCGGGTGTAATACTCTTCCGCTAACTCTGCTGCCTTGTTTAGCTTAACCTCCTTTAGCCTATCTTGCAGCCAGAGCCGGACATCCTCATCAATGCAACGGTAGAACTGCTCCAACGCGATGCATTCGACAATTTTGTCGCGGTCGTCGTAAACCTCTTCGCCCTTCAGCCATTCCACCAGGTCGGCTTTTAGACGAAACGCGAAGTCAACATTCGACTCCTTGAACTTTTTTGCATACCGGAACCTCTGCCGGAAAGCTTCGGGCGACAATTTGTACTTCCGCAGTAGCGCTTCCTTCACATCACTGTAGCTCTCAAACGCCTCTTTCGATAAGCAAGTTATTACGTCTGATGCCTCCCCAGGAAGCAACGCTAACAGATTCTGTGCCCAGAGGGATCGCTCAATGCTATTCCGTTCGCACACGTGCTCAAATTTCACGAGGTATTTGGCCATATCCTCTCCGACGACAAAGGGTGGAAGTTGATCGCGTATTCTTGGACCGTTAGAAGTTAGATTAGGCGCCGGCGAGTTATTTCGGATCTCCAACTCTTTCATTTTAAGCTCGTGCTCACGTCGCTCCCTCTCTCTCCTTTCCTCCTTTTCCTCTTCGCGACGTTCCTGTTCTCTCCTTTCCTGCTCGCAACGTTCCTTCTCCCTTTCCTCCCTTTCCCGACGTTCCTTGATATCCGCCCAGGCCTCAGCGGCTTCCTCAGCCGTTACGTCCCCAGTCCTCATGACCTCAAGGATCGCATTCTTTCTTTTGGTTGAGCCCAACTCAATGCCCAACTCCTCACAAATTTCGAGAAGTTCCTTCACCTTGTACTTCTCCATCGTTCACACTGTCCTCCTGCTGTTTACCCTTTTTGAATATACCTGCCGTACGCTACTATAACACTACTAGTAAGACATATGCAAGTATTTCACACACTGCCCTGTTTACCCCCTCAGCATCCCCTGGTTTTCAAAACACTCTTACTAGGCTTGAAACACACAAGGTTATCACAATGCAACACCAAATCCTTCCCTAAGCTACTATAACCTGTGTCAGAGAAAGTCTGGTGTTTGAGGTAAACTTCAGGCACTCACCGCGCCGAGGTAGCTGATGCCGGTCAATCCCGTAGCTGCCATCCAGTGTTACGAACTTGTACCGCTGCACCACTATTACGACTTTGTGGTCCCGTAGCGCTCGTCACCCGTTTCGTGACAGAGCGTTGGTAGCGAAGACTCCGAGCCTGGCGTCGATGAGAATAACAAAAGGGACTTTATACATTATATACAGGTTATCATACAGGACATGAACGGGTCGGCACTGGGGCCGAGTGCTCACAACAAACGCGACTGTTCTCGCACGGCGACGTCCGGCGAAAACGCGTGACACGTCTCACCCCAGTCGGGAGCGACACTGTCTCCCGGTGGGTCGGCGGATCCCGTTTTCGAGGCGGCCTCCTCGCCGCTTTATAATCCCCGAGAACCATTGTCACTCAAACGGCCCAATACAAAGTCAGCACACGACGGTCGTCCGAGGGGTCCAACCAGCGACCGCGCTGGCCACCCGGTTCAAAGTTCGCGCGCGCGGAGACCTCCATGCAAAAGGAGTTGCGGCGCCGGGCTGTCTGGCACACGCTGACACGTCTAAATACGTCGCCTGCCGATGCTTCTCCCGCAGGACACCGCTGCCTGACGGCTCAGCATCTTGCCTTTTCAAGGGAGAATTTGGGCGCTCGCAGGATAAATTCTGCATCTTGCAGATTCGGAATCCGGGCTTGTGGTAATGGCACAACAAAGGTTGCGCTGCACCAGTGTGGCAATGTTTGGGCGGACCTCAGAAGAAGGATGGAAGGAGGTGTAGTCGCGCAGTTTCACGGGGGTTAGGGGTTCCTGGAGTGCTAGGACGGCGGGGAGAGTGTCGGGAGGGATATTCTGGAGGTGGAGCTGCAGGGTGTTCCGCTTGCTGCGGAACCCCCGACAGTTCCACTGCCAGAAATTAAGGCGCGTGGGGTGTCTGGCCATGATGGATGGCGGAGTCCCCCGACAGAGTTGGGGTAGGTGCCGGGGTGAGCGGGGCAGGGAGCGACAGGTGTGCGACGGTGGCCTCAGTTGCGTTTTGGCGGGTCTCTAAGGCCGCGACCCTGGTGTCTAGGGCGGTAAGGTGGGATTCGATGGCGGCCACACGGGTGTCGATACTGGCGACGCGCTCCTCAAGTCGCGCAAAGCGGGCCATGACGCGCTTCTCGAACGCCTCCAAGAAGGAGGTTGTCTGGCGAATAACGTCACGCTCGGGCGCGACGGGGTCGGAGGAAGGTGATCGGGGTTTGAGCGGGGGACTGCGGTTGGGAGAGGCGGCGCGCGATGATGCAGCAGAGGATGCCGTATTCATCGGCTGCTCAGCTAGCGACGGCGGCTGTGGAGGTGCGGGAGCTGGGGAAGTAGGAGGAGGAGCGGGGGAGGACAGACGCACTAGCGCGGCCTCCAGATGGCGCGACAGCTCCTGAATTTGGAGCTGCTGGGCAGCGATAGTGGCCTCGAGGGCCACGGTTTGGGGGTCCGACGTGTGAGGCTGCGGTTTCTAGCTTACCGGTGATGTGGTGGTGCTGGCGAGGGCGGTGGACGCCTCGGACCTAGGCAGAAGCGGGAAGGTGGCGGCTGGCAGACGTGGCACCACGGGAGACAGAGTGGCGGCGGGGACGGGAAGGCCGGGAGGTGTTGAGTATGGGCGCGGTGGGTGGCGCTGGTGTAGGAGGCTGGTGCTTGGAGGTGGCCGGGGGCGATGACGGGCCGTTCCGCTCGAACCGGAGCCCGCACGAGCGCGAGCCCGTGACGTGGGCTCCCTTGCACGGTGTGGCAGCGGTCCCGTGGCAGCGGTAGACCCCGCAGTTGAAGACGATGGTGGAGGGAAGAGTAGAAGCGCCGACGAAGGTGATGAGGATGGACTGGGAGCGCCCCATCTGGCATGCGTCAGCGATGGCGTAGGGGGTGTTCACGTTCATTGACTGGAGGTCTTGGACGATCTCGCCCTGGGTTTGGGAGTCCACTGCGTTGTGTATGATGCCGCGGAGGGCATTGTCGGGTGCGGCCATGTAGGCACGCAGGGAGTAAGATATGGCACCCAGGTGGAGTTCCGAGACCCGGAGGTAGACGCGAGCGCGTGGCTCAGATGGGGTGCTTACATTAAGGGAGTTGTACGGATTTATCCGTACACGGTCGGCGGTGCGTGCGGTGGCGTAGTCGATGGTGGCATGAGTGCAAAGGATTTGGAGCAGGGCTTCGTTAGTGGTTGTGCGGAGGTCAAGCCCTCCTCCCGGTCTGTAGATGATCTTGAAGTCCTCCGCTGGGAGGCGAGGTAGGGGAGCGTGACGACGGAGAGTGGTAGTGCAGGCAGTCTTGGATGGTGGCGAGGCAGGCGGTGGCGAGACGACAGGCTGTTGGGCCGCGGCTGCACGGTGTGCTTTCACGGCACGGACCCAGCGTGAGTCAGCTTCAAGCTCGGCAGGGCTGATGGAGGTGTCTGCGACTTGATATTCCATGTCGGCGTGTGAGCTCTATCGACGTAGGCGGCGAAATCGGGCGGCGTCGGCAGCAGGCGTTGCGCGGAACGCAGCTCCCGCGTAGGCAGAGTCCGCTTCAAAAAGGCGGTCGGTGGAAAACGGCGGGAAGGCCGCTTCCCATCTGACTCCCGACGATAGCGGCCCGGGCAAGGGCGGTCGGTGAAGGTCGCGTCGTCTCGGTGGTTACGGAGCGCGCTGACGACACGTCCGTTCACCTCGGCTGTCTCGGAAAAACTCCTTGTCCCTCTCTCTCGAGCGGTGACGCCCAAGTACGCGTACAGAGGTCGAACAGAGAGACAGAAAAAAAAAAGAAAGGCAATGCGTTTAGCACACATTAGAGCCTACTTTCTTCCTCTTCCTTTTTTTAAGGCGCATACAGTATTAGGTTTTTATATGGCTCGTGCCAAATAGCGCAATTCCGCCTCTTCAGATGAATTACTTGAAGCAAAGGACATTACTTGCACGGCAGCTCGCAGCGTTGACTTAGCTGTTTGAAATGAATTAACGGCATATTTTTAGTATTACTGATGGCGAACGTCGACGTGCCAAATCCCACTTTTACTCGGGCCAGCTGCGCTCTTTAGTTCATCTGTCTTTGAAACAAACTCTTTCGGCGCGAACACGACTACTGGCTAGGGAAAAAATGTTGGCGCGAACTCTCCTTTAAGTTTGCTCGCGCCCTTTTTAGGTTCGCAAGGGCGCTTGGTATGTTGCAGTGGACAAATGCCGGTAATTGCGCGTCTCGCACAACGACGTTTCGGGTCTGCAACAACGGTCGCGTGACCTCACCACCGTGAACGAGAGTCTCTGCGCATTATCTGTCTGCGAGCTTCAAAGTCACGACGGAGCTCGAGTTCAGGAATAATGTTTCATCGGCATCTTCGCTTGTCAGAGAGAAAAAAAGAGAGGGCATATTTCCACACAGTATAACGTTCTGACAAAAGCCATGGAATTTGCTTGACTGCCGTGAAACAATTTGAACATTGCATACAAAGAAAAAAAGTATAGGGGAAGGTGCTGAAAACTAGGCGCACATTGCGCATCAGCGCTTGCACGACGCCGTGGCCAGGCGCTTTTGCCTGTTAGTTGCCGCTGTCCAAATTCGTATGCGCTTTGCTAGATTTCAGGGCCTCAATATCAAGGAGTCAACAGAAGTAAGGTCGATGTGTGATTATTATGTATGATTATGATGTACCGTGAAAGTTTTCGAAGCAGAGAATTCACGAAAAAAATTATTCGCTTCTTGGCACACAAACACGCGCACGCACGCGTCGTGACGTTACAACTACCGCGGACAGAATAAAATGGACCACGGCGAAGGCGGCCGGAGCGGCTGCGGGGCCGGCGCTGCTATCGCGCTTCGCGAGAGGGACCTTTGCTTCGCGCGCTCACGACGAGAGCATAGAATAAAGACTAACTTACGAGAGTACCTCGAGTGATGTCAAACTTCTCCGTACCCTCGCTCTCGCGCTGCTACTTGTCATGCTTGATACATTTCTAGTGCGCCGTCCGGCTGCTCTGCTGCTGACGGTCGGGACGAAGGGGCGCGTGAATCGCCAGTCGTTCAGCGCTTTGCGCTTTCGCGCAGTAGTGGACGGCCGCATGCCGTCACACCGCCGCGCTTTGAAAGAACCAGAACCCGATTGTCTTTTTGTCGGCGATTTGCAGTCGCGGAAACATTTAAATGAAGCACGGCTTCGGTTAAAAAACGCGGACCAGTGCCAACGTGTGAAGAAGGTGCCCGGTGTCTAGACGTCTTCCCTCGCATACGCGTCCCTTTTAGCTCGCAGCCGCTCAAAACTTTTAGCATCGGCTTAGCGGTCTTTAATGGTAGGGAGCAGCACGATATGACGCCGCTATAGCCGCAACGTCTGATGCGTTGCCGGAAGGGGTTGTGGGGAGTGCGGTGTAAGAGTTGAGAAGGACGTCTGGATGAAAAACTTGGGAGATTTATTTAATTTATTTACAGTGAGAGTCAATTAGGAGTCGTACAGTCATTACGGGCCGGCAGCAACTCGGACGCTGCGGCCCGCCCCTATGAAAATGGTCATATCCTTTATGTTTCCTTTATGTTTCCTTCTTGTGCCCTATGTGACCTTTATGATTCCTTGTCCTTTGTGTGACCTCCGGGACGCCAACTTTGTGTGTACCACATGTTTACTCATCCTAACGTATACCTCGAGGATGTGACCTTTATTATGCCTCTAGGATGTGTCCTTTATGTTTACCGCAGGATGTTAACTGGATGTGCACTATGTGTTACCTGAGTGTACACTTGAGTGCACATGTAGGTGACATAGAGTGCACATAACAACTGTCTGTACATATAATACAGGCAGATATACCTGAACTTTGTGACAGCCGTTAATACACTCTGCAGAGTCATTGTAAGTACTAAATCTTGACTTATCCTTTCCTTTGCCCCAAGAAAACAACCCTTATTATAATTATTGTAGTATGTGCCCTTTGTGTTTACGGCGGGATGTTACCTAGGTGTGCACTTCAGTGCACACGTAGGTAACATAGAGCATATAGTGGGCGAGTTGGTTACGATTCATCGTACCTTTAGCAAAAGCGCAAAAGCAACGCGGAAACAAGGAACACTCCGAAGAAACAGCGCCGTCTTGTTGTGTTTCTTCCTTTTGTCCGTGTCGCTTTCGCGCTGACTACAAGTACGAGTAACTGCTGTGTCGATATTAGCACGCGTAGAAGCAGGGCAGCGCGGATCCCGTAAATGCTTGCTTGGGCGTACAACTGAACAATTTATAATTGTGAGTTGGCTAAGTATGAAAGTTGTGTGCGGAGTATGGCCGTATTTGATTAAGCGAGCATGCAAGCAGTACGCCTGTTTCACTTTGGCCGAAGTTCCGCTGCCGCTGCAAGCCAGCCATCGCCACATTTTGTCGCCTTCATTCCTTACGCTACGAGCAAATATGGTTCCACCTATGCAAGATAAGGCCTGACATACTCAAAAACACGCCACTGGGCACCATAAGAAGCGTGTATATGTGTGGCAATTCCGAATTTCTGATCGGTAGGCGTCACAGCTCTCGCGGCTGCCCGCACACCGTGTGCCATCCCAAGCAACGGAACAGCACATGATGCGCGCTGATTGGCTCGTGTCCGCCGACAAACCACAGGACAAGCGTTCGCGCATAGTTCGTCTAAAATCTCTGCATATACTTTAAAAAAACAAGGCAGCGCACCAAGACACTTTAAAATCAATAATTTGTGTTTAAATACCAGCCTTCCTTCCAGCAACGACGTTTTTAAATCTCGAAGGCCGTGCTTTTCCAAAATGCACGCCCTAAAGGAAAATGTAGATCTCGGAGGCTAAATTCACGTTTTAACCGCAGTGCGGCGCTGCCGCAGAGTAACGGTTGACGGTGAGCTGGGCCACGTTGTGTTGCTGTGAGCGGTGAGAGTTCGTTACACAGTAATTTAATCATATTTTCGAAGTGCCTAAACTAACTGTGATCCGTACCGTGTGCATTAACCATCAGGAAACCTCTGGGCTCGTGTAACGCCATTAGTTCGCCTTATGTTTCGTGTGATACGCCATTGTCTTGTGTACTACAGCGCCCGTCCGAGCTGCCTTTGTTCTCGCCTGTCCGCGTTCGCTGGTGGAATACCTGATACTGTGGCTTCGAATTATGGTGCGTGAAAGAATTTGTTGACAGTTGTGCTTTCGTGCGCTGGTGTTCATCGGCAATTCAACAGTGTTCGCGCCGGAAAGAGCGTCGTCGCGTGGTGCCTGCGAGACGAAGAAGCCGTTTGCTGACCACATTGAAGGTAAGCAGGTCTGACGCTTGCGCGCATTCTCGCAGCTTTTGGTTCATGTAGTAAGCTTTGTGGAACGACAACAGAACACTTTCTGAGCGTACGTTGACCATGTTGCTGTGCACATTTAGCAAAGCGTTTCACGAGGGGAGTTTCCGTGAAATGTATCATTTCTTACCGCTTACTTGCTTTATGGAGTGATGTGCTACCACCGCTGATTGTTGGGACTTAATGGGCAAATATTTACGTAAACGCTGAAAGTTACTGTTTTCTCGGTAGTTTCCCGGCAAGAAATTCTTCCGTAGATATGAATTTCCGCAAGTTACGTTTGTAATGCATGTCGATGTGTCACGGGCATCGCGAGTTGGCACGCGACTGCGATGTTTGACACTTGAACAGGTATTAGCTTGTGTGAAGATTACTTTATTGATAGTGTTCAGATTGAAGTGCAGCTTCGCGAGAACTTGTCTGCATTGTTTGTGTTCTTCGACGTGCTCGTGTATTTGTCTTCTATATTGTAGGGCAAATGTAGACCGACATTACAACAGCGAAATTTCTTTTTAATCGAGGCATCTCAATCAGACGCTCGTTTTCATTAATATTTTCATCCGGAGAACGGGATGTGAGTTCCTGCGATTGTTAAAGACAGTGGCTTGTAGCACTGCCTAATAAGGGATGCGATTTTCTTGCGATGCTTTGCGCTCGATGTTTGCCACTCTTATAACCCACCTTTCACGGCTGGCTGTTATAGTTAATAACGATAGCGGAATGTCGGTCAGATCAATCAGCAAAAGGAGTAGCATTGGAAAAGGGATCGCTACAAAATCGCGGTCTAGGTTTTAGACCCTTCGTAATCGATTGTTCATTTGATTTACTAGATCTTTAAGTTTTGGTGATAATTTCCCATGTAGTCTGATGTTTGCGGCTGGTTTTATTCCCGCCTGAATTTTACCATATAACAGTGTAACCACTTGAGATATAACTATGAGACATCTGTACAAGCAGGCACACAAAGATTTGTTGGCCAGTTGCCTACTCCTATAGGTCATGTACTACTTAGCAGCTGCTGCAGAAATGTTTAAAAAAATTTGTGAGCAATTTAATACCTGAGTGGACTGGCAGCTCAGTCTCTTTCAAACAACAATTAGTTAAAAGCTTCTGTGTTGCCCTGATGTTTTTATGATCTGTTTTTGACTTCTCCACGTTTCTTAGCTGTGTGCATACAGGCCAGGCTGTTCTTGCTTATATGAATATTTTTGAATAAGTGAAAAAGATTGGCTTTTGTTTTGTTTTTCAGGTGCCTTGTGAGCTCTCACCCAAGCAACACATTCCAGAGGTCTGCTGTGAGCAGACGTGGCAAACTGAAGTAACATTCAGATAGTCCAATAAACTGTTCGTAGTTTCAGACAAACATTTGCAAAGTATAGTCAAAACTTCCTTTTAAAAGTGCAAGCACTGACCCAACCTGATCTTTCCATCCAAACATTACATATTATATTAGTCACAAAGACATAACTAGAACAGCAGCACTGCAGTGAGGAACGTACAGTGGTTCTCCAAGTGTTATACTGAAATAATCTATGAAGGCTAATTAGTTTGTAATTTTAGAACAAATTGGCATGAATTTCTGTGCCATAGCAGAGTTTCAATCCATGCGCTGCATCATGTAGGGAACAGTAACCTTACAATGAAAACCAATGCAAAACTTTTTAACTCAGGAAAAATTTATAAATATAAAATGTGTACACGGAACTCTTCATCTATGCATGTCTACGTAAAATACAGTATTTAGTCACTGCGGCCACATAAAGGATGCATAAAGGTAGGACACTCGAAGGAAACATAAAAGCATTGGCCAAATTTCAACATGGAGGAAACATAAAGTACGCTAACATAAGGGATACATAAAGGGAGGACACACGAAGGAAACATAAAAGCAGTGGCCAAATTTCAACATGGAGGAAACATAAAGTACGGTAACATAAGGGATACATAAAGGGAGGACACACGGAGGAAACATAAAAGCAGTGGCCAAATTTCAACATGGAGGAAACATAAAGGATATTTCCTCATGTGAACTGCGGGAAACATACAGTAAACATAAAGGACATAACCATTTTCATAAGGGCGTGGCAAGAAGCTCGAAAGAGATGGCAAGAAGCTCGAAAGAAGCTCAAAACTTTTAGTATCGGCTTAAAGGTCTTTAATAGTAGGCAGCAGCGCGAGATGACGCCGCTGTATCCGCGACGTCTGATGCGCTACCGGAATCGGTTGTCGGGGGTGCGATATTTATCTGCGCCCAGCTCACGCTGCACCTGACGGCTGCCACCTTAAAGCCGCAGGCCTTATACATTATTATTTTCTTTCCGTCGTGTGACCACGATACCGCGTAGGCAAAGGATCGCCGCGGCGTCTCATCTGCTAGGCTCAGAATTATCCGTGCGCGACAGGTTGTCGATACATACGCAGTATCGTAGTCACACGACAGAAAAAAAATGTATAGGGCCTGCGGATTTAAGGTGGCAGCCGTTAGCTGCAGCGTGAGCTGGATGCAGAGAACTACCGCTGTTAGATACGGGACCTTTTCCTGAGCCTCCTTCGAGTTCACCAGACCACATCGAATCGTACCACAGCTAATTAAGGAGCGCAGAAGCACGGATCCCAGTTGAAAAACACAACAGGAAATTTTAAGAGTCTGTCGTATTTTGGGACGTTGTTTCTGTAGTTCTCTTGCCTGTAGTTCTGTTGCCTGTAGTTCTGTTGTCTGTAGTTCTGTTGTCTGTAGTTCTGTTGTCTGTAGTGTGACGTCCTGTAGTAGAAAGTTGTGTAGTTCTTGATCAATATTTAATTAAAAATTGACAGAGACGTCCGTAAGGTTATGTAAATTTGTTAGTACAAAAAAGAGAAACATAAAAGTAAAAAAAAATTAAAAAAAAACGTCTTCGCCTAGGATTCGAACATGCGACCTCACGAATCCGAGCCCGGCATCTTACCACTGCACCACCCCTGACAATTTTTTTTTTATTGCATGGAATTATCGTTACTGTCAAACCGCTACAGTTGCATCACATATGATCATACAAGAGAAACAAATTCACAGAAAGTATACAGTCCAATGACAGTTCAAAATTCTGGTAAACAAACACAAGCGTCCAGACGCGAAATCCATTCAGGGACGGGATCATATGTAGCCACCACACTCCGGACTTGAGCAGACTCTTCTCGGAAGATAGACCTTGTCGAGCGAGGTGGCTCGGCATGTCTGTCGATCATTCGACTTCTCCATAATGAATAAAGTCCTAATAACATAAACAAATCATATGGTGTATTACTGGCTGTCTTTTTGAAAGGAAGGAACCGGATACCATAACATGTGAGAGGAAAGTCTTTTTTGATAGTTCTTTGTAAAATGTCCCAAAAAAGAAATGCGTCACGACAAAGTATAAAGCAATGTTCTATTGTCTCGGGTTGATTGCAAAGCCTACAATTTGTATTCCAGGGTACATAGAGTCCTTTTTCCTGAAGCCACGTTTTAACTGGCAGTGTGGAGGTGTGCAGCTTAAAGAAAAACGTTTTTGCTGCTGGCGCAATGCACATTCTACGGACACGGCAAAGAACATCTTGACCAAATAGAGACAGATACGGCTTGTACACCCCTGACATGCTTTTCGTGTGTACGTTTTGGCCATGTGAACAGTGCGACAAGCCGATGCGCTGATGTTTACATATGCATTTTGAGAGCCAAGATCCGCTATCACTCCACCGCGTCAAGTGCCGCATCTCTAGAAGAGCAAGAGTGTTCGTACCATCGACAGGTACATCTTGCAGTGCTAGAACATCGATTTTGATGTACGATATCCTTATTAAATAAGAAATTCAGAAATAGACAACGTTGACTTTTAGGGTTATTACTGCTAGTTTCGACAGTTGTCTCTCGTTCTTTACACTTTTGAGCGCGCATATAATTCGTGTGTTCAATGCAAAATAGCTACATGAACATTCGTGGATGAGAGTTCTTTCTGACAGCATACTGGCTTCTCACGGCAGCACTGTACCAGATTAATGAGACCCGAGCGAGACAGCTTTTCACGCAACTTTGTGGAACAACCCAAATCTTCTTTTCCGCTTCGCATAAGCTTGTGAAATATTCCTGGGAAATTAACTAATGTGTCAGTGTAACAGCACATGTAAGTCCACAGGTCTGTGTGCCACATCTCACCAAAAAAAAAAACGGATACGCAGCCATTCCCGCAGATGGTATGATTTTGATCAGCGGCCGATTTTGAGGAGGCCGGTAGGGCATTGCTGGTGCCGCGTCGTCACGGCACAATTGTAACTATTCGCCACGTCGACTTTATTACTGGTGTCGGTGCCATCAGCATTGCCGGCTTCAGAGAAGCGCGATTGAATACCGCGCAAGAGAAAAGTACAGTGTACACCACCGATGCGAAAACATACAATTTTAAAGGACCGCGACGGAAAGCGCTTCTGTTGCGACTTCGGAACTCTTGGCCGTCGCGACCGAATGTTTCTGCTGCGACATCAGAATTGGTGTCGTAGCGTCGGAGTCGCTGTCAGGATAATAAAGCTGTTGTTCCGACTTCAGAACTCTTGTTGTCGCGACAGAATGCTTCTGTTGCGAAATCAGAATTTCTGTCGTAATGTCAGAAATGTCTCCCAATTAAGAAATGTCAACAACTTCTGTCGTACAACAGAATTTCTGTAGTTGCGACAGGAATTCCTTTTGTCTTTTTCAACCGGGCACTACAGAAGCTTGTCGCATCACACAATTTCAGTGCACTTCTGTTGTCATCATTGGGTACATGTTGCGGCGATAGGTTTCCGTTGTGGAACAGTTCTCTGTAGTACAACAGCAGTTTGTCCATTAGTTCAGGAACACTTCTGTTATGACAACTGGGGGCCTGTTGCAATGATAGGCTTCTGTCGTACAACAACATTTTTCTGTAGTACAACAGAAGTTGGTCGCATTACTTCAGGAACACTTCTGTTGTGACAATTGGGGGCCTGTTGCCACAATAGGTTTCTGTAGTATTTCAACAGCTCTCTGTGGCACTACAGAAGTTTTTCGGGTTACTTCAGGAACATTTTTGTTGGGACAACAGGGTGCCTGTAGTGATGACAATTTTTTCTGTAGTACTACAAAAATCTGTTGTAGAGCTTCAGCTTTCTGTTGTAACAACAGACATACGACAGACTGTACTTCTGTAGTAGCAACAACAAATGTCTGTTGTACATCAGAAAAGTCTGTCGCTCCATCAGGAATCTGTAGTTACTACAGAAAAATCCTGTTGTACAACAGAAATTTCTGTAGTACTACAAAAATCTGTTGTAGAGCTTCAGCTTTCTGTAGTAACGACAGACATACGACAGACTGTACTTCTGTAGTAGCAACAACAAATGTCTGTTGTACATCAGAAAAGTCTGTCACTCCATCAGGAATCTGTAGTTACTACAGAAAAATCCTGTTGTACAACAGAAATTTCTGTAGTACTGAACACAACCTCTGTTGTCATTTTCAACTGGGATACCACATTCCTGAGGCGCGGCACGTGCAAACAAGTTGGCGGCCCCCACCTCGTGTGCCGCAGGTGGAGCTATTCACTGCTTGACTCTTCCCGAAAGTGAAGCGAGAGCCTGGCACTGTTCCAGGTAACTTGGGTCCAGGAGGCAAGACGGCTGTAAGGCACCGTGAAACCCTGCCCGCCTTGGTCTGCCGTCGCCCCCATGCGCCTATTGTGACGGCGCATTGCAAGTCAGCAAGGCAAGACCGCAGTTAAAAGTAAACCCTTGGACAATGGGGGACCAAGCAGCGACCCTCTCCGCCGGGTGTGACACCATCGCACGGGCGCCTACCATTGGCCGAAAATGACGACACCTGAGCGGGCTCTCCCACTGGCCGAACGTGACGTGTCTTCGAGACACCGAAGGGCTTAAAAGACACAGACCGGGAGCATTCCTAAAGCATTCCTTGATTCATCTCTTTCGAGCTTCTTGCCACGGGCCGCAGCGTCCGAGTTGCTGCCGGCCCGTAATGACTTCAAGACTGTTAATTGACTCTCACTGTAAATAAATTAAATAAACCTCCCAAGTTTTTCATCCAGACGTCCTTCTCAACTCTTACACCGCACTCCCCACAACCCCTTCCGGCAACGCATCGGACGTTGCGGCTATAGCGGCGTCATCTCGCGCTGCTCCCTACGATTAAATCCGCTAAGTCGATGCTTAAAGTTTTGAGCGGCTGCGAGCTAAAAGGGATGCGCATGCGAGGGAAGACGTCTCGACACCAGGCGCCTTTTTCACTAGTTGGCACTGGTCCGCGTTTTTTAACCGAAGCCGTGCTTCATTTTATTGTGTCCGTGACTGCAAATTTCCGACAAAAAAAAATAATCGCGTTCTGGTTCCTTGACAGCGCGGCGGTTTGATGACCTACGGCCGTCCGCCACTGCGCGATAGCGCAACGTGCTGAGTTACTGGCGATTCACGCGCCCCTTCGTCCCGACCATCAGCAGAAGAGCAGCCGAACGGTGCACTAAAAATATGTCAAGCAGGACAAGCACCAGCGCGAGAGCGAGGGTGCGGAGAAGTTTTACGTCACTCGAGGTGCTCTCGTCGCAAGCGCGCGAAGCTTACGCGAAGCGGGATAGCAGCGCCGTGGTGCGGCCCCGCAGCCGCTCCGGCCGCCTTCGCCGCGGTCCATTTTATTATGTCCGCGACTGTACGTGACGTGCAGGGTAAACGTTGCAAACTGGTTCATGTACGAGAACATCAGTTCCGATCTGTCTGCTGTAGCTCGCCTTTTGCTATGCAGTCTCATGCCCGCTCTTCCTCGCAGGCACGTACCCAGGATATCTTTTCGGGGGGGGGGGGGGGGCACCACCTCCATCATCATCATCATCATCATGTTTTATGTCCACTGCAGGACGAAGGCCTCTCCCTGCGATCTCCAATTACCCCTGTCCTGCGCCAACCGATTCCAACTAGCGTCCGCGAATTTCCTAATTTCATCGCTCCACCTAGTGTTTTGTCGTCCTCGATTGCGTTTCCCTTCTCTTGGTACCCATTCTATAACCCTAATGGTCCAACGGTTATCTAACCGGCGCATTGCATGACCTGCCCAGCTACATTTTTTCCTCTCGATGTCAATTAGAATATCGTCTATACCCGTTCGATCTCTGACCCAAACCACTCTCTTTCTCTTTTAACGTTATGCCTAGCAATCTTCGTTCGATCGCTCTTTGCGTGGTCCTTAACTTGCTCTCAAGTCTCTGCCCCATATGCACTGGCAAAATGCACTGGGAAATGCACTGGCAAATGCATTGGCACTGGACATATTGCACTGGCCAAATGCACTGATTGCACACCTTACTTTTCAATAATAATGGTAAGCTTCCAGTCAGGAGCTGGAAATGTCTGCCGTATGCGATCCAACCTATTTTTATTCTTCTGTGAATTTCCTTCTCATGATCAGGGTTCCCTCTGATTAATTGACCTAGGTAAACGTACTCCTTCACAGACTCTAGTGGCCGACTGGCCGTCCTGATCTCTTGTTCCTTTGCCCGGTTCTTTATCATTATCTTCATCTTCTGCATAATAATATTCCACCCCACTCTTACACTCTCTCTTTTAAGGTCTCTAATCATTTGTTGTAACTCGTCTGCATTGTTGTTGAATAGAACAATGTCATCGGCAAACCGAAGGTTGCTGAGATATTTTCCGTCGATCTTTACTCCTGAGCCTTCCCAGTTTGATAGCTTGAATTCTTCTAAGCATGCAGAAAATAGCTTTGGAGAAATTGTGTCTCCCTGTCTGACCCCTTTCTCTATAGGTATCTCCACGCTTTTCTTGTGTAGAAGTAAGGTAGCTGTAGAACCTCGTAGATATTCTAACGCGAAATACGAGTCAGCAAGACGAGAAACTATTTACAGATTATATTTACAATAACGGTTGCAGCGCTGACCGGTTAGATTCACAGCGCGAGCCCAGTTCGTTCTTCCTCCTCTTTTCTGGAGTGATGGCGCCTACGCGCCTCGTTCAAACAAAGAAATACCTCACGCATGTAGCAATATTTTCCAAGCTTTTTACGTAAGCGTTCTGTACTCCTTCATTACGTAGTGCCTCTACGATTCGTGGTATCTCTACTGAATCAAATGCCTTTTCGTAATCTATATAAGCCACATAGAGAGGCTTATTGTACTCTGCAAATTTCGCGATAACCTGGTTGATGACATGGACGAGATCCATTGTAAGGTATCTCTTCCTGAAGCCAGCCTGTTCCCTTGGTTGACAAAATCCAGTGTTAACCTTATTCTATTGGAGATTATTTTGGTAAATATTTTATATAATACTGGGAGCAAGGTAATGGTCCCATAATTGTTCAATTCTTTAACGGCTCCTTTTTTTGTGGATTAGTATAATGTCTGCATTCTTCCAGTTTTCTGGGATCCTTGCAGTCGATAGACACTTCGTATAAAGAGCCGCCAGTTTTCCAAGCATTATGTCTCCTCCATCTTTGAATAAATCGACTGTTATTCCACCTTATCCTGACGCTCTTGATTGTTTCATGTCTTGCAGGACCCTTCTGACCTCATCGCTAGTTATAGGAGAGTTTCTGTATCCTGTTCATTACTGTTTCTAAGTGAACTATCGTGACTCCTCTGGGTACTGTATACAGGTCAGCTTAGAATTTTCCCGCTGCTTTTACCATATCTTCGAGATCGCTGATGATATTATCCTTCTGATCTTTTAGTGCATACATCATGGTTTGTCCTATGCCAGGTTTCTTTTTTACTGATTTCAGGCTGCGTTCATATTTTACGGCTTCTTCAGTCTTTCTCATGTTATAGTTTCGAATATCAGTTATGTTCGCCTTGTTGATCAGTTTTGACAGTTCCGCGAATTACGTAACGCTGTGCGGCCGCCAGTCCCATACAACCACGTAGAGCGCAGGACTCTGCGATTCTAGACGTACTGCGCTCACCGCGAAAGGTTAGAAAAACACCCACATAAGCACAGCAGAGAAGTGGCTACGTGAGGCGGTTCGACCGATAACTGTAGAGGCGTCATTCAAAGCAAGTAATTATTCTCCACTTCCGGCGGCGTTTTCCCTACTTCCTTTTAAAATAAAAAGATGTTGATCCATAAATATTGTCATAAACAACGGTTAACTTTTTTATTATTCGCTTTTGCTTTTAGTTTGGTTGTTGCCTTGGCTCTCTCCCTTAGTAGATCGCTTAATTTCTCAACTCCTTGCGATTTTTGTTTCCATTTGCCAATTTTGCACGAAAAGTGCTATACAATTAGGGAAAAACAGACGAGGTAACAGGCGACAGTCATCTTGCTTATGGGTTTAAGGGTTATTGCAGGGTTTCATGATGGACGCTCTTTCACATTATTTTATTTCCCACCTTATCTAACCCATATCACGTGTATATGGTTCCGGGCATCTGCCACCGTTGCGGCGAGCCGTAACTCAAGGAAATAATGAAGCAAGGGATAAGTTAAACGCAATTGGCGTTTTCTCCGGCCGCAAGTCGTTCCATGAGAGTACAGACCAGCTGAGTAACAGCCGCATCCCTCTCCTGGTCCCAGGATCAGCCTAAACAAAGAAGGTTGAACTAACAAATGCAACACCTATGCGCGTGACGGTTGAATAGATGGTGACAACTGAACGCATCTCGGTTTAATCGCGCGGGTGCGGAATCTACGAGAAAACTGTCCTTCACATTACAAGAGATGCCGATAACTACCGCCATCTAAAACGAGTGAAAAAGGCAGCATAATGCTGACTGATGAACAGCTGCGAAGTCTCAACATTGATCTGGCGGCGCTTTAGGAATGTGTGAGGAGTGGTGGCGTGGGTGGAGAGGGGGGGGGGGGTATGCCACTTCATTTTTTTTTTTTGGGGGGGGGGGCCCGGGCCCCCCCGGGCACCCCCCTGGGTACGTGCCTGCTTCCTCGTCGTCTCGCTTGCCTGTCGTGTGCGATCATCTGATTTCATCTGTTGAGGCGTCTTTTGCGCGTGCGCGTACGCTGGCACTGGCGTCTAGGCAAAAAAGCACCGAGTCTTGAGGCTCTATTCTCGACACACATGGCGGCTGCACGGCCGCCATTATTCACCATGTTGACTCTCTGATTGGCTGTTGAGAGCTCACGTGCCTTGAAATTTGTGCCGGGAAACGGAAGTTTTGCGAAATGCAATTTTGCGTTGTCATCTAGATGACGAAACGTGACGTGAAGCTGCAAATTTTATGGACTAATACATTTTTTTGGTCCTTGGCAGATATATTGTGATGTTAGCGCTTCAAAAAGAATGTGAGCGGTAGCGTGCAGAAGTCAGTGCAATGCATCTGCAATTGCGCGAATATGTGGTGGTGACCCAAGATGTGCGCCATGCCAGCTTGCTGATTGGCTGAAGGAATATCTCGTGAGGAGCGTCACAGGAAGGGCTGTTTCGTAAACGTCATTTTGACGATGCGTGACGTTGCGCTGGGCCGCCATTGCTGAGATTTTCCGCCATAATTTTTTCTGCGACGAGCCGCGCGAATTATGCTAATGAGCAGCCATAGGCAATGGCAGCAGAGAGGAATGCGTATCGCCACATTTTCCCCATCGTTTGGCGCCACGAAAATCTTTTGTTCATTACGCGTGCTCATAGTATTTGCATCGCTCCCGTGTGGTGTTGCATTGTGTTTGGGCCATCATTTTTTTAAAAGAACGCGTTTATACGAAATAATATTGTTTAAATATAACAAACTTTCGGCAATGCTGTCCACTTTTCACTGCTGCATTTGTATTGTAATCAAGACTAATGCCTTTTCGCACAATCAAAAGTTATGACAACACCTCTTTCTAATTTATAAAAAGAAATGTACGCAAGGCGGCGCCTTGAAGTTTCGATTGATTGATTGAAACTTTTATTAGAAGGGATGGCCCGTGGCCTTAGATAGGGGTGGGGGTTAGGTGAAAGGAAGGATGCCTGCCTCCTTCGCAAAGGAGGCAGGCATCAATTTATAAAAAGAAATGTACGCAAGGCGGCGCCTTGAAGTTTCGATTGATTGATTGATTGATTGATTGATTGATTGATTGATTGATTGATTGATTGATTGATTGATTGAAACTTTTATTGGAAGGGATGGCCCGTGGCCTAAGATAGATCAGGAGCTGAAACCAACAGGCATGAGGCCTTCGCCGGAGAAGACGCACTACATCACGATACATGACAAACATGGAAGTTCCGACGTAACCCTTTACTTCGATGGCCACCGAATTCGCCAACCGGAAGAGGGATACCTCAGAATATTGGGCATCCCAATCAACAAGGACGGCACGGCAAGCACATATGGCTGCAACATTTGAAGCAGCAATGGAAACCGATGGTGCACCTTATCAGGAGGGTAACCCACCACAGCGGAGGGGCAGGAACAGAGGTTGCACGGCGGCTTACGATAGCTGTTCTCATCGCCAAGATAAGGTACGGAGCGCCACATTACGACCTGACGGCCGCAAACTACAAGCAACTTGCCAAGCTACACAACATGGCTATGAGGGCAATCACCGGCCTACCAATACATGCAAAAATAGAAGACCTGCACAGATACTCCGGCCTCCCGACGGTGGAAGCATTGGTTAAAACCCACAAGGATAACCATGAAACGAGGCTGAAGAACACGTGGAATGGTCAGCGACGGCTATCTGCACTGCATGGCACCAACCTGCACCTGCCAGAGCTGGATCACCTTTTTCCACCCTGGGATGAAATACGGGTTACGGAACCCAGACCACTACCTAAGAACACCAAAGGTGAAGGCAGGGCACACCCACAACAAAGTGTACTACAGACGGAACAAAAGCATGAAGGAACAAAAATATATACTGATGCTGCGTTACAATACGATGAACATTCCCGGAAAATGTATGCTGCTACCGCTTTTTGCAGAGAAAACGGGCAAGCACACGCCGTGAGCCACAGCGGCTATACTTTCTGGACAGCCACCGATCTTGAACTACTGGCCATCGAAAAAGCCATTCAACTCTGTCAGGCGCGCACCGAAGACACGGTTCACAGCTACACCGACAGTCAAGAGGCCGTCAAGCAACTGAACTCCCGATCCTACACGACTACCATAGCGCACCGCATAAAACAAGCCTGCCGCCACCTGCGGGACAATAGACATGCACGCATTTTCGTACACTGGACACCTGGTCACAACATGAGGGGAGCGGGGAACAGGGCGGCCCATGAAGCTGCAGGCGAGAAAATTAGAGAAGACCGCCATCGCAGCCGTCTAGTGAGCCCGTCCCTGCTGGACCATACCTATAGCTCCCCGTCATCCGTCGTTGTTCCAGATCAACAGATTGCCCGGTTGAAACACGAGAGGGAGGCTCTACTACGGGAGTCCATTCATAGCATACTTCCTCCCATTCCCACTCGCCTTCCTAGAACAGCCCAGGTCCTCAACCACAAAGCAAGAGCTAAGGCATCTATTACACCGGATGTCCTGAGCAAGTGGAGAAGAACAGAAGTGGAATGCCCCAGCTGCCCTGCTATCAACGTCGATCTTAAACATATTATCTGGTCCTGTCCTGCCACAGCCACCCTTTGGGACAAGCACACCCGACCTCTAAAGGTGGCATCGTACGAAGACTGGGTCGCACCTCAAGCAGATGCCACCAGAAGAATCAACGCTTTGCTCTCCTTTGCGAAAGAGGCAGGCATCCTTCCTTTCACCTAACCCCCACCCCTTGAAGTTTCCTCCTGCGGTGCGAGTAACCAGCGAAATGAACAAGAGATGGCAGCGCCGGCGCTTGCGTCGCGCTAATCGATATCTCTGGCGCCCGCAACACTGTCGGTAATATTCGGCCGTTTCTCAGCCAGCCGAGTCGGGGTGAGTCACTTGCGTTTCACGAGATAGCGATAACGTGGCCTAGAACGTGCGCGCATCACCACTGGTATGTCGCGTATGGTGTCTCAAGCAAGAAAACAAGCGCGTTGGCACCAACATGCGATGACTGATTCCATCTTCCGGAGACACGAATCCTAGCTGTTGAAGCAGACGACGGCTTGTACGCAGCAGACGACGGAAGCGAGAAGCGTTTTCGACGGAATAATCATACGCTTTGAGATAGCTGCTTTATTTTTACTGCGGAGGAAAACTGTTTTGCTTTACCGATAACGCTACATTCAGTGCCTTTATTTCAGTTTCTTAGGCGAAACGTCAAGTTGGCGTCACGTTACGTAAGCAAAACTGGGCCACCAGCGCCATTTTGTTTGCGTCGCGCCTACGTCACGCACCGAAGAAAATGGCGGAATGTCCAGAATAGCGCCCTAAGTGAACAAGAGATGGCATGCAGCGCCGGCGCTTGCGTCGCGCTAGTGGATATCTATGGCGCGCGCAACGCTATCAATATTTGTGGTTTTACGTGCCAAAACCACTTTCTGATTATGAGGCACGCCGTAGTGGAGGACTCCGGAAATTTTGACCACCTGGGGTTCTTTAACGTGCACCTAAATCTAAGCACACGGGTGTTTTCGCATTTCGCCCCCATCGAAATGCGGCCGCCGTGGCCGGGATTCGATCCCGCGACCTCGTGCTCAGCAGCCCAACACCATAGCCACTGAGCAACCACGGCGGGTACGCGCAACGCTATCGGTGATATTCGGCCGTTTCTCAGCCAGGCGAGTCGGGCTGAGTCACTTGCGTTTCACGAGATAGCGATAACGCGGCCTAGAACGTGCAGGCATCACCATTGGTAAGTTGCGTATGTTGTCTCAAGGTAGAAAACAAGCGCGTTGGCGTCAACATACGATGACTCATTCCGTTTCCCGGCGACACGCGTCCTAGCATGGAGGAAGGAAAAAGATAGGAGGGTACATTACGTCACGTAGCCAGCCTTGGCAAGCGAACGCTCCGTAAAGCCACAGTGGTGGCCCAACACGTCACCTCTTGCGTCGAGATCACGGAGGAAATTCGAGATTTGGCGATACGTTCGGCTACCGGTAGTTTTATTGCGAAAGCAATACTGGGGCCGAATCCCATAACGGTTTGGAATACAAATCGTTCGCTTCGCCACTTACGTCACTTGATGTGCCACTCCCAAGCCGGCGGTGCAAGAAGGGGAGGACGCGACCAATAGATAAGAGGGTGCCACCTCTGAAGTGTACGGCACTATATGACGAGCTAATCGAGGAATTGCAGAATGTTTCTGCTTGCTAAACAAATGTAAAATATAAATTAAATATTATACGCCAAGTTTTGAAGTATAAACTTGTGGTGCCTTGCGTTTACGCACTGCAGAAGTAATTTATTAATGAGATTCTTTTTCATTCTCAGCCCACAGGCGGTATCGTAAGCGTAAATGAGTTGGCCACGGAGTTGGCAGAGCTCAAGGCTATGTCGTCTGCTACCAGGAGCTCGCACGATGCATGCAACAGGAACGCACTGCCAGCACTTCTCAAATAGATAGCGCGACAAAACCGTGAACTGGTTCTTAGGGACAGCTTTACTAGCCGACTATATCAATTTTCCTTCTTCTTTCGCCTTCCGTCATCGGCTCGGACATGACTCGCTCGCCGCCGCGCTGCCGCTATCCCTGCGATCTGTCCCACGGCGCGTCGCGTAATAGAAGCAATGGAACTTAAATCGAACATACGGGCCCTGCATTGCCTGCGCGAAGTCAAATCAAAGAGTGTGGTGCTGACGGTGCGCGCTGTGCCGTGAAATTGAGAAACAAAGTATGGCACTCCCGAACTAGAGAAAAAAGGGCAGCCAAATAAGAGAGCTCCACAATACCTTCCCGTCCTGACTATATAGTTTTATCAGCCGAACGAAGGAAGCGCTGAACCAGCCTAGGTTGAACCCTTCTGACTGCTGAACGGCGATCTGCGAGCTATTCACACTGGCGATAGCACTGGGAATTCTATCTCACCATGCAAATATCTCCTTGGCATTGACTTTGAAGCTGAGGTCACGGGAAAGCTGACCCAGCCCTTCAACTGCCCAACACAGTAATTGCGAGAGCAACTTTGTGGACAATGTCGGCAGCAGAGATCTAGGCAATTCCGACGAATGCTTCGCGTCCGACTGAGCTCTGGGAGCTGGGAGCTGCAGGCCGGTGGCAATGAACCGCAGCGCGCAATATTCCTTCCTCTGCGTGGAATGGCCACTCGTACGCTTGCACCCGAGTCTCCTCCATTTGATAGCGTAGCCTGCAAAAGGTCTACTTAGAAAGCCAGCAAGGGCGGTGCAACTCATTATCCGTCACTTCTTCGAAAGCGTATCGCATTTCCAGCCGTGGTCGACACCGAAAGAGCAACGCCAAGCAGACGACGAAGGCAAGTAATAGCCTCCGAAGCAACCAACGCACGAGCGCGCGACGCCCGCGTGTCTCCGGGGACGCGCGACCGGCGCGCGCGGCCAGGGTCACAAACCAACAGCCAAGCCACAGCAACGGAACCCAAAGCGGACTACCCCTTCGCCGGTTCCTACGACCGGTTCGCTTTGAAGATGATTGACAGATGCGTGACGTATTCGAAAATTGCGATACCGCCCCGCTACCTCTGACGACCTGTGACGTAATCCAAATTTTGGCCGATCAGGTAAGGCCAAAGGAACGGTTCCCCAACCGAACCGTTATAAGATTCGGCCCCTGCTCGCACTTTCGGCACATCGGTGGTCGTGGTGCCTCCTTGCACAGCTGCGCGTCACGTGACCATGTGACGTCACGACAGACCGAGAGACGGGGCTCGCGGCATCGATGGTGGAGGCGAAGCCTGGCGCGCCGCTGCTGCGGCGCTACCGAGAGAGGGCGCTCGCTGGTGTGACGTCACGCCAGACCGAGAGACGGGGCCCCAGCTCGCGGCATCGATGGTGGAGGCAAAGTCTTGCGCGCCGCTGCTGCGGTGCTACCGAGAGAGGGCGCTCGCTGGTGTGACGTCACGCTAGGAGGATAAATGGCGCTACAGCTCGGCTCCTCGCAGTGGTCGGCGCGCTGCTTGTTTCTTTATTCTATGGCGCTGCCTTGCGCTATGTCGGATGATGTGTACAAGGCGAGGCTGGAACGATCTGCTGCGGCCAAGCGACGGTGCCGTGCTGAAGAAACAGAAGAAGGACGAAAAGAACGGCGAGCTAAACAACGTGCATATGCAGCAGCCTGGCGAGCACGCCGATCAACATCGCTTGATGCGGGTGCATCTACAAGTTCAGGGCCAAGTTTAATGAGTGGTGTTAAGGGTAGCGAAACTATGGAGACAACCCGTAGTTCGGAGACAAGTTTCATGGACGCTCTTAATGCCGTAGAGACTATCATGGATGCTTCAAATTGTGACGATGCTGCATCTATGCAGAAGGGTTGAAATCTGGGCCAGTTGGTACATACTTGAACGAAAAAAAACAGTCAAAAAAATTACCGACGATTACGTTATTTCCTAATGCAAAATTTGAGCGCAGCAAATAAGCTGTTTCACCTTTTCGATAGATTGAGGCAAAGAAATCGAGCAACACATGTGTGCGCTATCACAGAATTTTTTTTTATTTTTCACACGTATTCCTTTAACAAAGACTCCACTAACAGTTCTTGACAGTCATGAAGGAAGCTTTGTGGTCGGAGAAATAGACTGATATATGTTCGACTTGGTACACCAATGCTTGATTCTCAAAGACGAGATCTATACAAGTGCCTCGCGAGGTTGTCACAGCCGTGGGACGCGTTACGAGCGAGAGGAACGGGATGTTCTCCCGCATAAGTGTTAGGAAATTGCTGTTTGTCTTTATGTCAACATTAAAGTCCCTCACTACTAACATCGGTGTGGATCGATGGACGGTTAATGCGAGTTGCAGGAAGTGCACACGACGGCGGCGACGGTAAGCTTCTGCTTCGGCGGCACGCACCTCTGGATTCTGACGGCGATGGCGCTGGGCCTCTGCTCTGGCAGCTCGTTTAGCAGCAGCAGCAGCAGACGGAGGACTTCCATCGGTCGTCTCGCTCATGGCTCAGAAAGAACTGGCAGATAATTTCGCAGTGGCGAACGGCAGCGGCAATTTCGGCTCGGGCGGTGCACATATACAGATCCGCCGCCACCGATCTGGCTCTCTGATTGCCACCGCACAGGGCGAACGGCAGCGGCAATTTCGGCTCGGGCGGTGCACATATACAGATCCGCCGCCACCGATCTGGCTCTCTGATTGCCACCGCACAGGGGTTGCATTGGAGGAGGAGCGAAGAAAGGAATTAAGTTCGAGCCGGCGCTTTGACAACCGGAGACTCGCAGGAAGAGGGGGGAGGGGGGTGGCGTGTACACCCAGCGGCAAACGATGGGGGCAGAAGCGCGCGCAGCAAGCGGACAACACGATAAAGGGAGGAGGGAAGAGATAGCAGCGACTGACTGATGCCGCTGACGCCGATAGTGAGTCAACCCCAGCTGCGGAGTTGGTTTCAGGGACAACGCCGCCGATGCCGACACAAACAATATGATACCCTCGCTTCCGCAGCGCTAAGAACCAGGTCTAGCCGTGGGAAGGTGGTCACGTATTCGTCGACGTGCCAGGGGGGGGGGGGGGGGACCCTTTCCTCCTCTTTCTGCATGGCGGCGACGGTGTTCTATGCAGTCACGTTATCTTGACTCTCTAGCGGCGTCAGCGGCATCCAGCGGTATCAGTCGGTCGCTGCTAGAGCTGGGGGGATGAAAGGGGGGCGGAGCTGGTTACGAGGCCGACGACAACGCCGACGACGACGCGAAACCCAGGAACGGACGCCAAAGAGCTGCGCTCTAAAACACAAAGGACAAGAGGAGAGGTTCACACCACAACGACTGGTGAACCTCTCCTCTTGTCCTTTGTGTTTTTGACTGGTTCTTTCTTTCTACATCTATGAATAGTACGGAACGCTACAAATTCAACAGAAGAAAGCGCCGTGCTGAAGAAACGCTGGAACAGAGAGTAGAGCGGCTTGCTAAAAGAAGAGTGCAGTATGCAGCCAAGAAGGGAGAACGCAACGAGGCGAGACGAAAGCAGAGAGCCCAAGAGAAGGAGGAGCGCTTGAATAAGAATCGCGTGAAGTCTCTCATCACGGCCGAACCAGACGGTGACATTTTGGTCCAGCGACGTGAAGAACATGAGAGAAGAGTTGGAGAGTTCGAGTCTGCTACTCGTGAATTCCACAAACGCTTTACGAACAATCCCTTTGGTTACGATTGTTTTGTGTGTGGCCGCTTGTGGCATAAGGACAAACTTACTTTGGTAAGTGACCTCATGTTTCCTACCTTGCGAAAGGTGCGAAAGTTTAGATCTAGTCATGTATAGGCATTCCGACGACTATGTCCTCACCAATGTACAGACCAAAAGCCATTACTTCACGGATCACGAAAGCGTATTCATAGGATTAAATGAAGCAACATCACACTAATACCATGTTGTGTCCAGTGTGAATCCATGTATAGCCATGCATAACATAGATAAGTCATAGGTGTACCAAGGATATCAATAGCAGAAACCAAGCAAAACAATGTATAGCCATAGGTTTAACAAAGGGCAACCATGTCCACACCATCAGCCGAACCAAGGCGCAGCCAAGGGTATTGCTTTCGCAATCTTCCAGGCTTAACCAAGCCTTCAGCCAATTTTTTTATTTGGTGCGCACTCGGCCGGCCGCTGCTAGCTGCGCAGATGGAGCAGCCTCCGTGGCTGCTCAGTTTCTCTGCCTGTATCTCTGGTCGCATTTTTCTCTGGATGCTTGTTACGCTTCGGTCGTTGCCTGCAAGGCATGTATTCTGCACTTTGGGCGAGTTGTGGAAGGTGCACAAACCAACGTCAGTGCATTAAGGCTACAGGTATACATAGGCCGAAGTAAACAGACCGTTGTTAGCAATAAGAAGCGATATGTATTCGTCACATTTTTTCACCGAGGCCTTTCCCGTGTGTACTTTGCCCTGTTATGCGAGCATTATTGATTTGCATTGTAGCTGGATCAGTCGCACCTTACGCATGGGGGTTCACATGCACGCGATTGATCGCACTGCGGGAGCGGAGTCATCGTTGCAGGCCAAACGCGGTGGAGCTTGTAGCGGCAGCAGCATCGGCGTCGCACGAGGGATGACGTAGACGCTCGCGTCTACACGAGGCACGAGCGGCAGGCACGCTCCGGCGCGGGCTAGCGTTCCGAAGGATTAATTAAAAAGAATGCTACGCTAAGCGATCGAGTGTTGGTTCTTCCTCTCCTGCGAGAGCCCGACATTACCGGTCTACGAGGTCGCTCGTCGCCACAGTTTGGTGACTCCGGACGTGATAATACCATACGCTCCTGTGGTAGAGACGACCATGGACCAGACCGACGCTACGAGTGCTCAAGGCCAGAACCCTTCCGAGGAACGCGGTGAGCCCTCCTGTTCCGTCATCGCTGTCCGCCTCCCATAGTACTGGGACCAGCATCCTTCGGCGTGGTTTCTTCAGGCCGAAGCGCAATATCAAGTCGCTGGTATCCGCTCTCAAGCCTCGAAGTTCCATTACGCCGTCGCAGCGCTCTCGCCCGCCGCCATTGACGAGGTAGCAGATTTGTTGAACTCCCCATTGTCTGCCGCCGCCTACGACGATCTCAAGGCAGCACTGCTACAGCGCACAGCAGCTTCGCAGCGTTCTCGCATCCAGCAGCTTCTGTCCGCTTAAGAACTCGGCGACCGACGCCCTAGTCAACTTCTTCGCCGAATGAGCCAGCTGCTCGGAAACAACGCGAGATCCATCGACGACACGCTGTTGCGCGAACTGTTTTTGCAACGACTTCCGGCTAACGTGCAGATGGTCCTGGCGACAGCCTCTACCATGGACCTTACCGGACTTGCCGCTTTGGCCGACAAAGTCATGGAAGTAGCCACCCCAACCATCGCAGCCACGTCACCGTCTCCCGGTGACAATACAACCACTCCGCAAACTCTTCCCTGCTCTTCCGCAGCGCAATCTCCGCTCGACTCCTTGTGTGAGCGCCTGGAAGGCATCATCTGTGGAGCGGAACATCGCCGTGCGTCTCGTCGCCCACGCAGCCGTAGTTCCAGAAGATCAAGACGCACGGGCACCCAAAATGAAACCTCAACTACAGCGCCTGGCGTTTGCTACTACCACCGCCGTTTTGGAAACGACGCTCGTCACTGTCGGCGTCCCTGCGCTTGGCAGGGAAACAGGCCGGCCGACCTCTAACGGCGACGAGTGGTCCGGCCCAACACACAAGTCGCCTTTTCTACGTGACGGACAGAGTTACGGGAGAACGATTCTTAGTCGACACAGGTGCTGACGTCAGCATTCTACCCACCCAGCACTCCGGCCGAAAAGCGACACCTGTGTCGTTTTTGCAAGCCGTCAACGGCACCAGGATTCCAGTTTTCTCGTCACGCTCCGTCATGCTAAACCTTGGCCTTCGACGAGCGTTCCGGTGGATTTTCCTGGTTGGAGACGTCCGTCATGCAGTCATTGGAGCAGACTTCTTGCATAACTACGGACTCCTTGTGGACATCCAACGACGCCGTCTCATCGACTCCGTCACCCAGCTATCCGTTCCCGGCGTCCCATCATCATGCACATCGCCCATAGCGCCTATTTCTGCCATGTTGGACGAACCTTTCGCCGCGCTCCTACGCGAGTTTCCCACTTTGACGCGCCTGCCGGACTGGACGCAACCGGTGCAACATGACGTGTGCCATCACATCGTCGCCTCCGGCCCACCGGTCTATTTCCGACCCCGGCGTTTGTCCCCGGAGAAACTCAAGATCGCTCGCGCGGAGTTCGAACACATGCTGCAACTTGGCATCATCCGCCCTTCCTCTAGTAACTGGGCATCACGGCTTCACATGGTGCCTAAGAAGACGGGAGACTGGCGCCCATGCGGTGATTACCGGTCAATAAGTCACAGTTCCTGATCGCTACCCTCTACCGAACATTCAGGACTTCACGATAGCGTTGCACGGTGCGACGATCTTTTCTAAGATCGATCTCGTTCGCACCTACCATCAACTACCGGTCGCTGAAGAAGACATTCCCAAGACCGCCATCACCACACCCTTCGGTCTTTTCGAATTTCTCCGCATGCCTTTCGGTTTACGGAACGCGGGCCAATCCTTTCAGCGTTTCATCGATTCCGTCACCCGAGGCTTGCCTTTCGTTTTCGCATACATTGACGACCTTCTCGTCGCAAGCTCTTCGGCAGAAGAACATCTTCACCGTTTGCGGTTGTTGTTTTCACGCCTTGCCAGTAAAGGAATTGTCATCAACGCCGCCAAGAGTGAATTCGGTCAACCCGAACTCGAGTTCCTCGGTCATATCGTCGACGCTAACTGCATTCGACCTCTGCCGTCTAAGATTCGCGTCATCGAAAACCTTCCCCGACCGACCACACTCACCAAGCTTCGCCAATTTCTCGGATTTGTCAATTTCTACCGCCGATTCATTCCCGAGTGCGCACGACTTATGGCTCCGCTAGACGCTCTCCTGGTAAACAAACGCAAACAAGTGCTTCAGTGGACTGAAGATGCCACCGACGCTTTCACAAGAGTTAAGTCTGCCCTCGTCGACGCCACGCTGCTTAGACACCCAAAGCCAGACGCACCCACTGCCACCATGACCGACGCTTCAAACACCGCCATTGGTGCCGTTCTGCAGCAATCCATCGACAATGCGTGGCATCCACTCGCTTTTTTCTCCAAGAAACTGAAGCCTGCGCAGTCCCGCTACAGCGTGTTCGGCCGTGAATTACTAGCTGTTTACCTGGCTATCAAGTATTTTCGCCATTTCCTCGAAGGCCGTGCATTCAATGTGTTGACGGACCACAAGCCCCTTGTGCACGCAACGAATCGTTCGGCGTCCTGTTACTCGCCCCGCGAGATTCGACACCTTTCCTACATCTCCAAGTTTACAACAACGTTCCGCCACATCAAGGGCACCGACAACGTTCCAGCCGACGTTCTGAGTCGTGTCAATGTCGTTTCCACGTTGACATCGGAACCTTTCATCATCGAGGCCGACTTACTCGCCAGTCAACAGCGTGACGACACTGAACTTCGTACACTCCAGAATTCGTCAACGTCCCTGAAATTGGAAGACGTCGTTGTGAGCCCAGATGGTACGTCCATCGTCTGCGACACTTCTAACGATAAACCCAGACCATACATTCCGGCATCCCTTCGCAGACGTCTATTCGAAACCGTGCACAACCTGTCGCACCCTGGCATACGCGCGACACAGAAGCTCCTTTCCAGTCGTTTCGTTTGGCCTCGGCTAAACGCGCATGTTCGCGATTGGGTTCGCTGCTGTTTGTCGTGTCAACGTTCGAAGATCCAGCGTCACCCCATTCCGCCTGCCAAGACTTTTTTTCCACCGGATGCTCGTTTTGACACCGTACACCTGGACCTCGTCGGCCCTCTCCCACCTTCGAAAGGTTACTGCTACATACTGACATGCATCGACTGTTATACACGGTGGCCAGAAGCTACACCTATATCTGACATCTCAGCGCGCACTGTTGCTGCAGCTTTCGTGTCTACGTGGATCGCAAGGTTCGGCTGCCCATCCACTGTAATCACAGATCGCGGTCGGCAGTTTGACTCGGCACTTTTCAACGAGCTACTCAAACTACTCGGAACGACACGTTTTTGCACAACTGCTTACCACCCGCAGTCCAATGGACTAGTTGAACGTTTTCACCGGCATCTCAAGGCCTCCCTCACGGCACATGAATCACCGGAGAAGTGAGCCCTGCATTTGCCCCTCGTCTTACTTGGCATCAGAGCCGCACTCAAGAGCGACCTAGGTTGCTCCTGTGCTGAACTAGTTTAATTACGGCACTCACCTCCCAAACGCCTATGCCATCACCTGCCGACTACGCTGCCGAACTGCAAGCTTTCTTCAGCCAGATGCGCCCCGTGCCTACACGTTCACAAGAAGCAAGGTCCCCGTACGTTTCTCCCGCACTCAGCTCTGCTACCCACGTTTTCGTGCGTAACTGTGCCGTGCGGAAGCCTTTGCAACCACACTACTCCGGGCCATATTCTGTTCTACAGGGTCGTCCGACGACGTTTGTTCTCAATATCAACGGCCGATCAGACACAATTGCCCTGGAACGTCTCAAACCCGCCTACATCGAAGCACCCGCGCCATCAGCTCCACCAGTATGCGACGCGACCCTGCTGCATCCTTCGCCGCCGCCTGCGCACGTGACACCCAAGACCAACGCCAAGACACGCCGCGTCACGTGGACTTTCCATCGTTCGTCGAACTTTCCTCCTCTCTAGGGGGGGGGGGGGGGGAGCCCTCTGTAGCGGCAGCAGCATCGGCGTCGCACGAGGGATGACGTAGACGCTCGCGTCTACACGAGGCACGAGCGGCAGGCACGCTCCGGCACGGGCTAGCGTTCCGAAGGATTAATTAAAAAGAATGCTACGCTAAGCGATCGAGTGTTGGTTCTTCCTCTCCTGCGAGAGACCGACATTACCGGTCTACGAGGTCGCTCGTCGCCACAAGCTTATTGCCTCATGACGCTGACTCCCGCAAGAAGCGGTGAGTTGCATTTGCTACGTATACGTGCTATGCTGTCCTCTCGTGAAACGCGGTGTGTTGTCAATTTATCTGCTCCCAAGAAAAGCAGCAGCTATTGCAAACAGCGCTTGTTCCAGCTTTTGGCGTTTGAGTCAGATATACGGCTGGGTCATGCAGTCTCCGCTATGTTCCCAAGCACTGGCCCTGCTTCGAACACGAACAAGCGGTAGGTCATCGGACGCATACGATCTTATTACGAAAAATTTTGGGGTTTAACGTGCGAAGACCACAATCTCATTATGAGTGACGCCGCAGTAGAGAGTACTCCGGAATAATTTGGGCCACCAGCAGTACTTTAACGTGCACGTAAATGTAAGTACACAGCTGCTTTCGCATTTCGCCCCCGTCGAAATGCGGCCGCCGTGGTCGGGATTCGATCTCGCGATCTCGTGCTTAGCAGCCCAACACCATAGCCACTAAGCAACACGGCAGGTAAAACATAACATGTATCGGCGAACGAAAGAGAACGGTGCACTCCAACTCAAACTTTGCTTTATCCCTCACACGAGAACTTACCAGCTTACAAAACAGTTTTTAGCCTCCCTTTATAAGTGAAGGATATTCGTGCTTAGCTTCTGAAATTTCAACAGATATTATACTATGCAATTTACTGCAAAGCGAATCGCAGCTCACACTTGCCACAAAAGCAGTGAGCAGTGTAACAACGCCGCGCACCTTTCGGAGAGGCCTGCAAACATTTGCCTTCAATTTCCGACGCGCTGGGGCTCTTGCATTGCCCAGGGGGCGCTGCGAGAAAGGTGCCATTTTCTCTATGAAGGTGCTAAAAAGCGCCCTCGGTCCTAAAATGGGTCGTACCAACCTCGGTCGTCTGCTTCGGAAACCACGTTTACAATATAGACCCGCCACTTTCGGTTGTGTTGTAGCACGGCCTGCTGCGTATATCGGGCGCCGAAGATTTTTTCAGGGGTGGCACGCTGCGTATAGGCAAAAAATTATGCAGTGCCGAATACGTGTACGCCGTTCAAGAATTAGGCGGCGAAGTTTTCGCACGGTGTCAATCGCAAGTGAAGCGAGTCGCGTACGAAGTGGAACTACAGGTAAGGTTTGCACGCTAGCTGCTATATTCAGGCTCACAAACGCGAGGAAATGCGTGCTATAAATGAATCCACAGCAGCGATAAGCAGACATCATGTGTACGGAACTGCTCGAGCACACGACGGTACGCGCCGCGATGTACGAACTGCTCGAGCGCACGATCGTATGCGCCGCGACGGCAGCGGTCTTTCGACATGCCGCCAAACGGCGGGCCTCCTGCAATCTTTGTTGACTGCATGCCGCTAAACTGATGCAATGGATATGAGCTCGCACGTACGTGCGAATCGCGCTGTAGCGCGAGCTTTATGTAGCTTTTAATGACAGCGCTCGAACATCGATGTGCTGCAATCAATACTGCCTTGCTGCGCTGCCTCAACGTGCTGGCTTGAGATCAAGGATGAGCGCATTTGACTCTCTTAACCTGTGCTGCTCGTAGTGGAGTAGTGAATTGTCATCGAATGAGCCCTACCATTTGTGCTCATTTGCACACACTTCATCACTTCGCATCGGTCCAATTGTTAACTGTCGCTGTGGCCGGGTCTCGAATCGTGAATTACCAGCCATGCCTGCTGCTATGTCGGTCTGCTGTCGGCACTGTAGGCGCAAAAGACCGAAATTTCGAAAGCAGATAATCAAGCAAGCTTCAAGACAGGCGAAGCAGTCAGCATGGCATGAAGTTTCGCTTACTCAGCGCGACGAACTACAGCTATGCAGCGCGCCCGACGCTCCACTTCGTGAGGCCTTGAAGGAAAACGGTAGAATCTGATGTTGGGATTCAGGCCTTCTTGTTCATGGCAGCCCACGACGCAGAAGTAATGACGGTGACGCCTTTTCGAGGCTGGGCTAGGTCTCTCCGGATCGGCATCACGGATTCCTTCTGCTCCCAGCATTACGTCGCACGGCACACGGAGAGTCCGTTTTCGTTAAACTATAGGCTGCGGCGAGCTCGCAGCGTGGTCTGTAAGTAGTGACGAGCCTTTTCGCACTCGCAACAGGGCATAAAAAAGTGCGAATCGACGCAAAATTCGGCCTAGAAACGTGCTTCGCCGCAGCCAGGGCTCAATACGACCCAAGCAGGTACGACCACAGATGTCGTTTCCCGCGCCGCCACCAGGCGCCGCTACTATACCTCAAACTCCAGCTCAAGACGCCCCTTGGGAGGCCGTCTCACTGATGCGGCTCGCCGAACGGACACGCATAGCGCAACACCGCGATTCGATGCCACAATCCACAAACTTGAGCGCGGCATTAAGCGAAAGTGCCGCGGTGGTAGCCATGTTTTCGTTCAAGAGCTTCAAATTATTTCGAATGTGTATCGAAAAAAAAAAATCAACCGGGGGTACTAAAACCTACCGCGTGCTCTGACGTTTTTATCACGTGTGGGCCGTCACAACAGATTCAATCGCGTTGCGACATGCTCCCTCCTATTATTTCCTTCCTCCACGCATCCTAGCTTATGAAGCAGAAGACGGCTTGTACGCGGCAGACGACGGACGCGAAAAGCGTTTTCGATGGAGTAATCGTAGGCTTTGAGCTAGCTGCTTTATTTTTTACTGAGGAGGAAAACTGTTTTGCTTTACCAACAACGTTAGGATCGAGTGGCTTCAGTTAAGTTTCTTAGGCGAAACGTAAAGTTTGCATCACGTTACGAAAGCAAAACGGGGCCATCAGTGCCATTTTGTACGCGTCGCGTCTACGTTACGCCTCGAAGAAAATGGCGGACTGTCCAGAATAGAGCCCCTGATAAACGTAAGTTCATGGTGATTTCAAACAAGAAAAAAAGTGTCAAGTTCGGCACTGAAGTAGCGCCGATGTATGTTCTAAAGAAGTGCTTGGCCACGAGGACAGAGCGCCCGTGGAAATAGCAGTGAAAGAGAGAGCAACCGCTCAGCAGCGGAAAGCACTGCTCATCGGTGTCCCGTGGGACTACTGAAGCGTCGGTGTCATTAGCCATAACACAACCGATAAAAGAATGGTCTGGAGCAGCTTCTTTTGGTTTTAAGTTCATCGCAACCGACACGAAAGATTAAAAAAAAAATGGAAGGCGATTCAACCCACAGTTGAGGTCGATGAAATACGAAGTCTTCCTAGATGAGTTTTTAGACTGCACTATCTTCGGGATCGATCAGCTTGCATTTTCAGACAGCAACATTTTAGGAATCGGCCCACATTTTGACTTATGATGACCTGTTAATTAATTTTAAATAATTTCCGGGGTTTCGCATGTCAAAACTACGATCTGATTATGAGGCATGCCGTTGTAGAGGAAAAGCGTCCGTGGCGTATAATGGTTACGGTGTCATGCTTCTGTGCTAGAGGTCCTCTGTTGGAATGCGGCCGTCGGACACATTGATTGATTTATTAAGGCGAAAGCCTTTGAAGGCTAATGGGACGCAAATTTGACCATCCGGCGTTATGGCAGCACCATTCAATGACACCCAAATTGGGGGTCGAACCCTCAACCTTTGGTGGGAGTCGAACCGTGGCCCCGACCTATGGTGCTAATTTGAATTAAGGCACAGTTCATTAATGGCGTTTTTCACTGGTCGATTCGGAGCAGGATTTCTTGCTCCGCGGCAACGAATCCGAATTTCACTGGTCGATCTGGAGCGGGTTCGCGCGCTCCACTGGTCGTTTCGGATCAACTCGCTCTGCACCGGATCGCTCTCACTTGCTCCGCCGCCGAGGCGCGGATTCGGGCGGAAATAGCTCGAGTCACTTCCGTCTTCAAGCGAAATCGGTACCCGGTTGGTACGCACAACATTGTGTTGCTTCGCAAAATGGCTGCGTTCGTTGCTGCTGCAGAGCTCGCGTTTAGCGATGAGAGCTCGGACGACAGCGATTACGAAGTGACGCAGGTGCTGCACGAAGACTTCTATGCACGTTGTCCATGCACAATCCTTGCGGGCGCGACATGGAAATGACGGACTGTGCGACTGCCACGGTCAAATTACACACGGGGGACGGCGAGTTTCGTTGCCGTGGAAACGTACAGAACGGAAGTAGGGACGGTTTTCGGAACCGGTTCGCGCGACGTGTACGCAGACTTCCTGTGTGATCCGCCGCGGAGCATTTTTGCGCTCCGCTGGCCGATTCGGATTGTGAAACCCGAGCGCTCGCTCGAGGATTTCGGCGGCCGCTCCAGATCGACCAGTGAAAAACGCCATAAGATATAGTTAGTTAAAGCACTCGAACCCGCGACATTTGGCGGGAGAAAACAAGTAACAGGAAGTAACAATGCGTTAAAAAAAATGTCAAGTAATGTAATGGATGTCTCGCGAGCGCGCCGGCTTTCGCCTTCATCCTCGTTAGCGTATATGCTAAAGTGACTGTCAACTTTTTATTTTAAAGAGCTGGCAGTTTCGCCCGAAGGGCGACGCATTGACAGCGATAGCAGGGTTCAGCGTTGCGCTTGGACTACTCGCAAAATGCTCAAAGTAAACGCGGGTGCGACATCTTGGCGCGACGCAGCATGTATGGCAACACCTGCTAGATTAGAAAGAACAGCGCCTTGACTTGCACGCGGAGAGAATTCTTCAGGGTGTTCTATTCCTCTTATTGCTAATCCTTTTGTTGGCGCAATGGTTAGAGTATGTACTGAAGGTACCGTGATGGAATCCGACCAGCGTACATTTTTATTTATGTTTATTTATTTCACTTCAGACATATATACGTATATATATCCCGAAGAGCATGGCGACTGGCAGACAAAGGGGCACATGTGCAGTAGAACATCTTTGCCCACATTTTTAGGTTGCACTATCTGCGAGATCAGTCCACGAAAAAGGCTAGAAACATACCCGATACGGAAAAGTGGTGGTAACTCGCTAAGAAAGATTTTGTCTTTAAAAAGTCAAACAAGCATTGTTTCGGACAGCAGTGGAACTGGTTATTTATATTATGGAAGTGCTGTTTCTATATATCACGCTGAAAAAAAAAGTTATTAAATTAAAAAAGAAAAGTTCGTCGATGTTATTTTGTTCGTCCTTTCCTGTAGAGTGGGTGCGAAGCTGTGGCGGGGAAAACATTGTAACGGGCAGAAATCCTGGCTGTAATTCGGTTTTGACACGCAGGTACATACACCTGCGTGTTAAAACTGCTAATAAAGGCTTTCCAACAGCAATATTGTCAGCGCGATGAGCCAGTATGCTGAAATTTGAAGACAATGACTTTTGTATAGGCTGCTGCTATTAGTTTTTCGCTTTCTGTGCGTAGGTATTCGATATTTTTCAGTTTGACACTATTAAGACAACATAAGCTCTTGATTCAGTTTCTTAAATGCTTCACATACGCATTCACCTGCTGCTTCGCGCCAAAGCCATAACGATAATTATCGTAGTATTTGCGCCTAAGCATCTGCTCTTTCTCAGTTTATTATGGCATCGCACATACCCGGCAAGCTTGAAATGCTCGTAGAACAGACGGAACACCCTTCACATTGAACACTTTGAAGTAGACTAAGTATCTAAGGACGGACACCATACATGTATTACCCGAGCAGTAAACCATTAAACAGTGCTTCACTGTCACTTAAACAACATGCACGGTAGCGTTTATTTTTGCTTATGCGGTGAGAGTTTCTTTGATAATCTTTAATTGTACGGGTTTGAAATTGTTTTGAAGCAGAGACCGACGGCTGCCACTTAAGGTACCGCATTTCTCAAGGCATGCATACTCGTCCTGTAATGCCGTACGGAATTTCTCATGAAGAAAAATCGCACAGCATAGCAGATCACAAAGAACTATTGCGCCATAACGAAGGTTCAACCAGTGAAACCAGCAAGGGATCTCTATAAGCTGCTAAGAACTATACATGCGCTCGGCAGAGAGGCATACAACTTACTTTGCGCGCGGACAACCGTAGAAGTGGCCACCAGAAGACAGGCGGAGACCAGAAGACAGGCCCGTCCCATGTCCCGACAAGGACTGATGGGTGACCAGTGGCATAGGGAACGCTTTTCCAGCACTCTTCCCTTTCTGACCTTTTCCACTTCCGTCGAAAGGCCGCGCCTTAATTACAGCCCTAGCAATCACGCCGTACGTGCGCAGACGACACAGAACAGTGGGCGAGGCAGGGTATCGCAGACGGCACAGTGCCGCCAGAAGAAAAATAAAGGGGAGAAAAAGAACAGGAAATCACACTGCAGGCAGAATCCTCGAGGGACCTCTGACAACAGGGTGGAGTTCTTGGACGTGACCGAGCTCCGACGCGTTGTGTCACACTGGCCACCGCGAGCACAGCTGGCGAGAGCGAGACTCGCGGCCCAATCGCAGGGCTCCCTCGCGTGACGTCACGTGGGCGAGCGCGAAGGCAGCTCATCTAAGAGCGCATCGGCTCACTCTTTCTGGTTTCGTTTTGAGTCCGTGCTCTAGGGAAACACAGATCCGACAGCAAAAGAGGGAGACATTTTTTGTCTGTTTGAAGTGCGCTCGTGACTCAACTGGGTTACTGCGCGTGTCCTCGTTTCATGCTCTCTCTGTAGTCGTCCGTTCGCGCAGTTAAAAGATGTTTGCTAAGATGCACCAGTTCGCCCAACAAGTTCTAGACCATTGCGTCATGGCTGTTCGAGCTACCTAGAACGTGGGTAGCAGCGCAAGAAGTAGGAAAAGAAAGAAATCAAGCATCATCAACTGACTCGCAAATACAGAACAAAACCAAAAGGTGGTACGTCTATTTATTGCTTGTAAGTACAGGGCAGCGTTTCAGGCAGCTACAATGCACGAAAAAAAAAAGAAGAAAAGAACGCGAAAACAAACAAACTGAAGACAGCAAGTAAAGCGCAGGGATCACCCGCCTGTCTAGCTTAAATGTAGAGGCGCGGGTGAATGCGGTCCTACGGCGACACGGCATGGAGTCAAACGGACCACGCGAGAGACGCAGTACCACGACCGTCAATCTTCTTCCGCCCAGTGCCATTTTTTCGAACGATTCGGCGCCTCCCTTCAGTCGGAGTTTGCCGCGGCGCGTAGCGAGCGGTACATCCGCCGTGCCGTGCGCGCCAAGTGATGGCTCGATCGATGCACCGTTCGGGTGCGGGGGAATTCCAAACATGGGCCCTCGCCACGCTCGCATGGCAACGGCACGCGCCCGTGCCGAAGCGAGACGCGCCTCGTAGGATTCACCGGGGTTACTGTAACGACCTCGAGACACGTGATCCGCGACCTCAACGTCCGCGGTATACCTCAGAGGCGCCGACTAGGCGGGGCTCCGGGGGCCCGAATCTCCTCCGGAGTTTTCCGGGGCGGGGGGCTGAGCCTCCCCCCGGCGGTGCCGAAGGTCACCCTCCACCCCACACACACCTAAAGTGTAATTATCAGAGTTTTGTAACCCACAACGTTTGAGGTTTCTTTTGAGTTCCCTTTACCTTTTCACCTAAAATTTTACTGGGGCTAATAGCTTACTGCATCATTGTTGGTGCACACGTGCACGGCTTCTAATTCATAATCTCGCTTTATTTCTTCAAACCTTGACAATGTGATGACAAGCGCTTTAGAAGCGTCAGCGGCGGCTGGCTCATCCGTATTTTCTCACTTGAACATTGTTTTAAATTTCCACTGTAAACACCATGCACATACACACTATATTTAAATATATACGCAGGACAAAGTTTATTTTATTTTTGCAAGATGAGGAGGTAGCCAATTAAAAGTTATTTCTGAAGGTATGTGTAAGGTCGCTCTGATTGTTCGGGTTCTTAAGTCTCACGAATCGGCCTCGTGCTTTGTGTATAGAGAGGGGGTTCACTTCCCCCCATGTCAGCGGGGCGACAGTTGCTGTGTTATGCGGGGTCACAGGCAACGCGCGGGGTTTAGGTGACGCGTCGCGGCAGGTGCCAGGCGGGCGTGTGCCGATTGCTGGAAGTCAGTATTGTGCGCACGATGTTGGCAGTCCGCCGACGGGTCACACAGACCAGCCTTGAAACGAACCGCTGTACAAAAGGTATTGTGAGCCTGGCGCCCGAGTCCCTGACTAATTGGAGGCGCCGCCGAGGTTAAGAAGGACTTAGCAACTCTGACTCCGTGCCGCATGCAGTGAGCATGGACCTAATCCTCTACGCCCCCGGAACGTAATCGCCAGCATTGTTGTTGGGTGCGACTGCCTGCGTGGTGTCTAAGACCAGCTTACCGTGCACGCGGTAGGAATGCGGTGCACACGTAAAGAGTGCATTCGCACGACGGCGTCTTGGAAACACGCACTCAAAGAACTTTGTCTTGTAGACAATAAATTTGAAGGACAAGGAGGGTCATCCGTCTCCCAGACGGCCAAACTTTGAGTACAGCGGCACTTCGTGGTGCCGGTGCCCCTGCTTCCGAGACATGTGCAGCCTAGACGCCGTTGGCATTTGAAACGGTCTGGCGATAACTTGTTCGGGCCTGGCGTGTTTTGCTGAGCCGGTCACTCACTACGGAGAAATGAGAGGGCAACGGAGTTTTGGCGAAGAAGGAAAAGAGCTTTGTTTTCCAATATGTTTATTTTTGAGAGTAAGCCCATCCCTTTGGGTTGTGGCTTAACAAACGGTTGACTCTGATTGGCAACTGAACCTGTGGGACGGGCCAACGGCCCTACCGCCTTTTTTTCTTTGTATCTTTGGGCTATAAAAATCGGGACGACATGCTGTCCCTCAGACTTGGCTGAAATCAGTATTACTGATAGATCAGTGAGGCTCCGTACCATGTATGTTAGACTTGGCTGAGATCAGGATTGCTGATAGACCAGTGAGCCTCCGTACTATGTACGTTAAAACGAGTCTGGGCTCTAACAGTCATTGAGACAGTAGAAGAGTGAGACTTTGTTTCTCAATTGTTCAAGTTTGTAATGTATTTGTTTTACCTGCCATGTATATAGAAAAGTTCACGTATAAATATTTCTTGTACATCTGACCTCATCGTTTCCTGCCTGCGTTTGACCAACAACTGCCGATCATCGTCCGATAAGCTTCAAGTTCCAACGGTGAAGCGAGGACGGAGAACGAACAAAACTTTACTGTATGGATAGCATTTGCCTAGAGAATGAATTTGTTGCTGTATGTTCACCTCGTTTCAAATTGCTTTGCGTTGTTTTTTGACTCAGAAAAAGAATAACTGCAAACTTCAGCGACCAGTTCGGCAGAGTATCTTATCAATGGCGTATGAAATTCACGTGAAAGATGTGTTTCAGTATTGCTTCTCTTTCTAGTAGACAATTCTAACGACTCATAAAAAAAGGAGAAACTCTTCTAATAAGTTACAACATTCGTCAAGGATGGATACATTGTCACTTGCATGCAGAGGTCGTAAATATATACAGGGTGTCCCAATTAACTATGATGCGCCAACATTTAAAAAAAAGTGCAATGGCAGTGCTCCACGAAAACCTAGTGCATATTGTTTCCAGTAGAGTGTAGTAGACGCCAGTAATTTTTTTCGTTACTGAGATATTTTAGGTAATTGTGGCTGCTTGGAGCTGCTGACCATGCATTTATTTTCGTGTAATAAACATTTTCTCATGGAAGTATAACGTTGTGAAGCCCTTTCGGCACGTTTACGACATTACTCTGCCAACTCTTCTTCACCAAGAATCTGTTTTAGCAGCATTTTTAACTTTTCGTTGCACGCCGCCGCGATTTAGACCAGCCGCCGCAAGCTATAGGTACGGCCGCTCAATGGAAACGCGCGGCCAAACGCATACAACACGCGCTGAGAAACCTCCTCCGTAGTGAAAAGGCCCCAGATTTTCTCACTCGTGCCTGCGCACAAACGACTGGCGATCCCTCAAATGAACATCTCGTGCTCTGGCTGGCTCTGGCAGCCCACGGGTCGGGTAACGAGAACAAAAAAAAAAAAAAAAAACAAGGAGGCTCAATGCGTTCGCGCGAATAAAAGTAGCAAAAATAAATAAAAACATAGTTACCTAGGCTGGATTTAGTGTCTTGACATGGCTGCTTTGACGTAGGTGAAAAAAAAAATGGTCTTTTTTTTTATGTGACATGACGGCACAAATGATCCACCACAACGCGCTTCGCCTCATCGGACCTCACTGCGTACTTGGTCAACTTCTCTGATATTGTGTTGATTTGGCTTGTCTCGTTTATATTCCGATGTAAGACTTTAGAAAAGTCAATGCGCCTTTGGCGTCAAATGTTTATAACAGCATTAAACCCACAAAGTTCCGCAATTAAAAATCTAAAGCACAACTTTGGAAATGTCAATGCACCTGTCACATCAAAAGTTTATGAGACTTATGCCCATAAAGTTTCGGAATTGACATCCATGCGCTCCGTAGATTCTGCGGCCTCCGCGAAGTGCCGCGGCGAGCCCGTTCGCCATCAAAACGCCCTTGAAACTTTGCGCTTGGATGGGGCTGCTTGTGTTATGTGACTCCCGGTACATGGGCGTTGCCGCGAAATCCAGCCCGAGTTCGCAATGTTCGCAGTGAAATGTCTTTTTGAGCGTGAAAAAGACATTCTAGACAAAATCCAGAATGATTTCCGGCGCCGGGTGGTTGCTTTGGTGGACGGTGCATGGACAGCACGAAAAAATTTCGTCCCCACCCGGCTACGCCTTTGACTGGTACAGTGAAACCATAATTAATGAATTTACCAATATCTGCTTCCGTAGCTTGAATCCGCGTCTGCAGCTCCATCCTCCGCCTGAGAAACCAAGAGCTGAAGCAGCACTTCAGTACAGCCTGTGGCTTGGTATGACATTCACAAACGCCTATTTATTCCCTATTGGAATGACCAACATATATATAGCACTAAAATTTAACCAACTGCTTTCACGTTACTTTCCTTTCAACGTTTATTAAGATTACACAAATACACAAATTATAATGAGCAGGCATGGCTCTTTCAGTGCATCCTCTGGAGCCTTTCACACGTCATCGTCCCTAAGGATTGCTCCTCAAGATTGTCGTTGATTACATTATCTCGTTCTCTTTTGATGACATCAGCAGACACACTGAAAACTCGCTCGATGTGCGCACTGGAACGAAGGGCTGTGTTTTAAGAAGATTGAGGTTACTCAATGCCGCTATGCTCGCGTTGGGGCACACTATACAGCACAGCGCGTCATTGCTGCTGGAGCTCGGAGAAGACGTTCCCGGCAGAGCCAATGAAATGTTAAGAAAAATCGTCCTTAGGCGGTTTCCTGGCATCAACGTCCGGAGAGGCCATCGCTGCCGAGCCATACGGCAGTGCGACAGTTCAATGCACTGGCCACGAGCGCCCGGGTTTGCAAAGTTGTCTGCACATGTGCATGCTGCGTGCCACGACCGCGCACATTCTACTTTTTTGCCGCCAAATTCAACTGCTGACAATTGCGTACATCGAACAGCTTGTCTCGTCATTATAAAGCTTGCAAAGACAATTATAATGAGGATTCACTACGCCACCGGGTTAGTACTTGAATATCCCAGTGGAGTCTCAAATCGTGTCAAAAAGTGAATGCGAACAAGGCCAAGAGTTCACAAGAAGATGGAAATGAAGTGGTCAGTGGGTGAACATGGAAAGCTGAAGGCGTAAGCCAACGCTTAGACAAGAGAACTTTTCATCCGATACCTGTTCAAGTTCCCTTGTTAAAATCCCTAGTACCCCAACTGTTGATCAAATAAGTATGTGGTTGCACAAAGAGCTTTACTATTTGAGGCTTTCAAATTTGCCTCTTTTAGCATCAACAAGTAGATCTGTCCAGGGCTCATCCATTCCACAGTGTATACTGTTGACAGAACTCATTAACTGAGCTGCACATATAATTTTCACTAATAGCAGGTCTTTAATAAAAGCTTGGTACATGCACATGAAGCAAAATAAATCTCCCAAATAGCATTACTTTTGAAGGACATTACTGACAGAGCTGCTGTCAAAAACCAAACACATAGTCATCGATGAACAACAAATGAAGTGTTTTTATGTTAAACTTTTCTCGCTCTAGTCCTTGATACACAAACACATGCAATTTCCCTAACTTTCACTTCTCTAGATTGTTGCCTGTATTATCGTAATTTGAAAAACACGTACAGTCACTCACTGATATACATACAAAAATGATAGAGAGGATATGACAGGGTTAGGGACAGAACATTGAAAATTAAAAGGAAGGTGTGAATTCATCTTGAGAGCCAAGCACCAACAAATGATTGAGGATCGAAAAAAAAGACAAACACCAGCACTGTTTTACTTTGACTGTCCCTAATCTGTTGGCGCTTGGTCCTAAAGACAAATGTATAACGACTGGCCCAGGTTTCAATTCTTTTGAAGGTGCGAAGTTAGGCAGTTCAAGTAATGCATGAAACAGCCAAAAGGGGAAAATAATGGGTACCTAGGGAAAAGCAGTGTGACAGAGGCCGTGGATAGAGGTAGTAGGCAGAGAGTATAAAACATTCGTTGGTAAAGGCAGGCTTTAGTCGACGGGAGATATGGGTAACTGGAAATATCCGAGGAAGGTCTCCTTTGGCAGGTTTAAAGGGCCAAACACCAGGTCTGAGCATTGCAATCAGACAAGCGTGGTGCGTAGATCAAGCAATGACGATTGTGCCTGCAAAGCATTAAATCAATGTATGCAGTGAAAACAGATGAAAACTCTAACAAATGCCTGCATACTCTTCTCGAAGCTACTACTCGCTTTATCAGCGAGATGAGATCCCGTGTATGGTGCTTCTGTGTCCTACATGCTGCAGGGCACAAATGGCCAGCACTGTGAACCACAATAGGCAGCAGTGGCTCACAGAACTCAGGGATTCTTGCGAAACACAGAGTGTGCAGAATTGACTGCGGAAATGCCCCATGCAGCAAGCAAAACAAAGACAAAAATATATACAACCCATCGATAATGATTGACAGACAGCATTAACTGATTTTGAGTCTGCTGGAATTCCGTTGAGAAGCATTATACAAGGTATTTTTTTTATCTGCACCAAATTTTTGCATTTCGAAAAATATAAATCACGGTAATGTTATGTTGACCATTCGAGTGCACAGATTGGCGGCCTCTAGAGACATAATTAGCAAAGTTACGTTAATTCACTTTCTAATTATCAACAATATGTGGCTACAGCAAATGAGTACTAATTTAGGGCCCGTCCTCGACACTACCTATCCCAGCGATCAAATTTCGAATAACGCATTTCATGTGGGAGCTACGCGAACAATTAGTTTTTCCTTGGCAGGCCCCTTGAAACCGAAACTGGCTGAAAAAAGAGCGTCTCTGTCGTTGATGGCGCCGCCCCCCTGCCTTTCGTCACGTCTCCGAGGTCACCGCCGGTTCGGCCCTGCGAGCAGCTTGCGTTATCTCCTTGCTGTGTGCGGCGTTGGCCTAGCGCTTCAATGCGGGCAGTCCGACAAATTTACGTCATCATCATAAAAACTTTATTGTAAGACTGAGGAGTTAGGGGCACGCAGGCTCCCGGGCCCCCGCACGACCCCACTGCACTCAAGCGTTTATGTTGCTTCCCTCCATAACGCTCGCAGCCCGATCAGTAGCCATGGTCTGCACGACCGGGACTCCAGAGCGCAGCAGGGTCTCCCAGTCCTCCCAGGTCTTCAGGTGTTCGAGGCCCGCGGGGGAGGATCCGCCGGGCAATGAGAAAGGAGGTGGAGAGCAGAAGCGCGAGGTTCGGGACAGAGATTACAGGCTGATGTGAGGAAAAGTGGGTGATAGTGAGAAAGAGTCAGAGGAGATGGGAGAGTGTGAGTTTGTAATCGGTGCCAAAGGGTTGCTTGTCGATTGCTAAGGGATTTGTGCGGTGCGGGGTACAGCTGACGCGCGCCGCCTTGGAGGCATTCGTCAGCTCGTTGAAAGTGTGCGCGCGCTCCTTCGTAAATCCCGGATCGGAGGCCGCAAGAGCCCGGTTTAAAGAACCTCGGGCTAAGAGGTTGGCGGCCTCGTTTCCAGGATTCCCGCAGTGCGCGGGCACCCAAATCAGCTCCACATGACGGGGCGGGGGTGCAACGGGCGAGGCCAGTATGCAAAAAGCAGGGACGTGGACTCGGCCTCGTGCGAAATTTAGGATTGCAGTTTTGGAGCCTAAAAAAAAAAAACATACCGTGCTTCTGTGTTGATGATAGCTAGGGCAATGGCGGCTTCCTCTGCAGCTTCGGGAGAGGTGTCTGGGGGGAGTGTGTGCGTTCCAATCGGAGAGAGAGTGTGATCCACCACGACAGCGACCGCTTCATCACCCTTGCAGGCTGCGTCTACCCATACGGCGTCCGGTTCCGAGCCGTAGTAACGGTGCAGTGCTGTAGCTCGAGCTCTGCGGCGCTTATCGTGGTGGTCGGGGTGCATGTTACGGGAGAGTGGCTTAATGAGCAGTTCGCGGTGTACGGGTTTTGATATGGGGCGTAATGTCGGATCTTTGGCTAGTATCCGGATTCCAAGAGGGTGCAGTATGTACCGGCCAATGTTGGTTTGTGTGAGACGAAGGTATTGTGCTTGGCGGTGCGCGTCTACAAGTTCCCCGATTGTGTTGTGGAGGCCTAATTGTAAGAGTCGGTCGGTAGGTGTATTTATGGGAAAGTGGAAGGTGACTTTGTATGCCCTGCGAATAAGAGCGTCCATGGCGTCAATTTCATGGCGAGAGAGCTTGAGATATGGGGTGGAGGAGAGTACATGGCTGAGCAGGCACGTACCCAGGGGGGGGGGGGGGCCCGCCCCCCCCTTCCCGAAATGAAGTGGCATACCCCCCCCCCCTCTCCACCCACGCCACCACTCCTCACACATTCCTAGAGCGCCGCCAGATCAATGTTGAGACTTCGCAGCTGTTCATCAGTCGGCATTATGCTGCCTTTTTCACTCGTTTTAGATGGCGGTAGTTATCGGCATCTCTTGTAATGTGAAGGACAGTTTTCTCGTAGATTCCGCACCCGCGCGATTAACTCGAGATGCGTTCAGTTGTGACCATCTATTCAACCGTCACGCGCATAGGTGTTGCATTTGTTAGTTCAACCTTCTTTGTTTAGGCTGATCCTGGGACCAGGAGAGGGATGCGGCTGTTACTCAG